>NW_008329035.1:314620-364591 GCF_000622305.1 Nannospalax galili
CGTGTACCTGCTGCGCACTGGCTGGGCCTCCGCGCCGGGCTGTGTGCTGCACCGCATGGGTCCGGGCCGCTGAGGCCGCGCGGGGAGCCGGGCGGGCGCCTGCTGTCGCCGGCGCGCCGAGGCCCTCTCGGACCGGCGTGCAGCTGGCTATGGAGGAAGCTCGGGAACGCCAACTCATTTCTGGGTCACTGCTGCCACAGGGGGGAGCACTTTAATCCCAGCCAAAAGGAGAGGGTGGGGACAACGGGGCGGGAGCCCAGCGTGGGGGGCTCGCTGCGGGTTAACTCTTGGGGCTCTGGCCGGAGCCAGCAGGCCGACCGGGATGATGCCCCTCCACCCACCTCTGGAGCCCCGAAATCCTCAAGGTTTGCAGGGAGGAGGGGGGCTAGTCACCTCCTTCAAACTGCTGCCCCAGTTCCAGCTGGTCCCGATCAAGCAGAAATGGATTTTTTTTCACATTAAAGTCAGGTAGATTTAAAACGAGGCTATTAAGGCATATAATTTGGGTGAAAGGTTTTATTTTTAGACTGAATGACAAAATAGTTCTTTTTGCAGTAACAGGTTTGAAGGAGTTGAGAATTCGAATGACAGTTTTAAACACCGGCAATTCAATTCTGGAAGGGGGAACACCAGCTTTACCAAAATTTGTAATGAACCAATTGCAAATGAGCATTAATCTATTAGAATATAGTGATCATTTGTAAGTTGTCAGCACTTTATGTTACAGAGCGTTATGGATCAGAACTGGACATTTTCTCCTTCTAAATGGTACTAAGAGGCAAATGCTAAAACTGGAATCTCAAGACCAGTCACCAGAGATTCATTGAGGATAACCTATATGTAAAAATGAGTGGTTGCTGGTTCTCCATAGAATGCAATTAGCTTCTATATGAAGAATAACTTTTTCATGGATTTCTTAAGGAACACACATATATGGCATTCAACTGCTAAGGGGGGGTGGGGAAGGAATGCAGATTTAAACTTCCATTTAGTGTTTAGAAACAATAATTATTAATTACAAAGTTATTGAACCCAAAAGACACACATACACTAGGGTCAGGTTTGATTTCATACAATCACACACCAACCCATCCACCCACATCAAGTCTGATATATAGCAAAATAAACTTAATTGAGCCTTTTCATTATTTTTCAGGAAACACATTAAAGCAAAGGAAATCCTAGTATATGTCTTAGTTCCTTTCTTCCTCTTCTGTTTCCTTAATAAGGAGTATAAAGTCTCCATGGCAGAACTATTCATGTGCTCAATCTGCTCAGAGACGGCTTGTGTGAACACTATGTTAATGATCATTGGAACCTTTATTAGTTCAATGTGACCTGCAGTTATCACTAGTTTCATTGCTTCACCACACAGACACACACACACAAACACACACACAGCTGAGGCAAAAGGCTCTGTAGTCAGGCGACCCTGGATTGGACCTAGTTTTACTCTTTAGTCAGTTTGTTTCCTGTGTTGCTGTGGAGCAGGGAGTGGAACTTCTCTGTGCCTCTCTTTCTTTCTGAGAAAAAGAATGAGGTTAACACTTGACACCTAAACTGAGGGTTCTAACGGGAATGCGATAAACCAGGCAGACCTGGTGGTGCAGGCCTGTCGGTGCAGGTCTGTCATCCCAACTACTTTGAGAAGTTGAGGTAGAAGGTTCACAAGTTCAAGACATGTCTTACCTACAAGGCAACCTAGGCGACTTAGACCATCTTTCAAAATAAAAAGTAAAAAGAGGGCTTAGACTATAACTCAGTAAAAGAGCACTTGCTTAAGATGTGCAAAGACCTAAATTCAATCAACAGTAATAAGAGAAGGAAAAATAAAACAAAGAGGAACGAGGACCCAATTAGAGAGGAAGAACAGGCTTTCACAGAAAGAGGTGGCTTCTTCCCTTCCCCCCACATCATTCCCATATCACTTTATTGGTCATCTCCATGAAAAATTTATTGCAACCATTCTAATTTCCAGTCAGCCTTTACTCAATCTCCCTTAAAAGAAAATAAAAATTTAAAAAAAAAAAAACCTTAAAAAAAAATCATACTTGCCACTACTGTTTTTGCTTCTGTGTTTGTTTTCTGACTGTTCTTACCCCTAAAATATCAGGCAGCAAAATCAATGTATATTAAATTAGTAGAGGATAAAGCCAGGCGTGGTGGCACACGCCTTTGATCCCAGCACTCGGGAGGCAGAGGCAGGTGGATCTCTGTGAGTTCAAGGCCAGCCTGGTCTACATAGTGAGTTCCAGGACAGCTGGGGCTACAGAGAGACCCTGTCTCAAAAAAAAAAAAAAAAAAAAAAAAATTAGTGGAGGATAAAAATAAAGGGATAAAATGGCACATAAATATCCCCCACAAAGGTTGTGACCAAGACTGTGGGTCATATGCCACAAATTAAAATACTGATCAGGGACTGGAATTGTAGCTCAGTTGGTAGTGTTTGTCTAGCAAGCAGGAAGTCCTGCATTTGATCCCCAGTACCACATTAAAAAAAAATAGGAATGGTGGTACAGACCTGCAATCCCAGCATTTTGGTGATGGAAGCAGGAAGATCAATAGTTCAAGGCCAACGTGGGATATAAGAGCACCTGTCTCCGGAAAAAAATAAAAATATTACTTAACTGAGGCAATGCCATGTACTGTAAGTAACACTGACCTATAACTAGAGAGACTTCCACCAACTACCAGTAGACTCAGGACATATCTCTTTGAACCTTGGTTTCTCCCCTAAGATGATAGGAAAGATAATATATAAAGGTCCCTTTTCTCTTTAACATTCAATGATTTGGTTGCTCTTAACAAACTTAGAAAAGTGATGATTATTTGAAGAAACTGAAGACAACCTGAATCCATAAGGAACACATAAAAACACTGTGTCATTAATGATCCGAGTTGGCGTTTCTTAAAATAATAGGTGTCTTTTGCCTTCAGACTTCCATACAACCTCTTTCCAAACTGGGAAAGACAATGACATGGCTTGCCTTGTGGCAACATAACCTAGAATACCTACGAAGCTGACAATTAGGAGAACAAGTTTCTGATTCCTCTCTGTCACTCTTGCTTGCCAAATCATCCTAGTCTCTGGAACATTCTGTTAATTCCCACTGAATTATCAGACATGGAAAGACATTCAAGGAAATAGCTACAAAGTCATGAGTGTGGTAGAAATACCAAAATGCTAGTCTTAACAGATCAGTTTTCTTAGTAATAGTTACAACGCTGTATACTCCTTAAATTCTGTAGTCATATACAGTTCAGGTTTTTGTTTTTTCTATACTAATGGAGTTCTTACAAAATAAAAATTTAGATATTTCCTGATGTAGAAACCACACATGATTAAACCTCTGAACACTTACTGAGTTATTTCATTTTATATACTTCTCTGCACATAAAGAATTTCAAGGCCTTGCCAAGAGATGAAGAATTGTTTGTATCTGGAGAGGCTGAGGGTGCAGCTTAATGGTAGAGCACATGCCTAGCACACATGAGTCCCTGGGTTCAATTCCCAGCACCACCAAGAAAAAAGCACTACTCATAGTTGAAATGAAAGGAAGCCCTACACTTCTCTTTCCTACAGAAAAACGAAGAAAAGCATCTTCCTGACAAACACTGTTGCCAGTTGGTATGATTACAACACAGAGATATGGGTTCTTTTCACAAGGTCTAAAGGGAGATTGTCTTAGATAAAATGTGTTAACTTCTAAAGGTTATTTGTACATACTTTGGGGAAAGGGGCTTTAAATTTGTATCCAAAATAAATCATGTTATAAAAGGCATTTTTAAGAATAATTTTAGCCACTACATGATAGAGGATAGCTTCATTAACTTGTTTGGTATTACCTGAAGGTGGGGGCTATGTTTCAAAGAGGCATGAGTATATATACTTCTGAACAAGTTAAGAATCATCTTTAGTACCAGTCTGAAACTTACAAGAAGAAAGGGGAGGTGGTAAGGGATTGGACTAGAGTTCCCTGTTGGACCTGGTGATGTCACCACTCCTGAACAACCTTATGATTCTCCACATAGGTCCTGACAGCCTTCTGGCCGTACCACCTGCAGACAGTCCGTACCAACTACATCTTTTTATCTTGAGAGTCTTCCTTTTCTCTCTTTTCTCTTTTGCTTATTTTGTCATCGTTTTGGTTGCTTTAATTTTATTTCTTGTTTTAGTTTGCTTTCCATTGCTGTGATAAAAAACACTGACCAAAGGGGCTGGAGAGATGGCTCCGCAGTTAAGAACACTGTTCTTGCAGAAGACCCAGGTTCGAATCCCAGCATGCACATGGAAGCTAACAACTGTCGGTAACTCCAGTTCCAGAGGACCCAACAGCCTCTTCTGTCTTCCACAGCATTGCACGATGTGGGTGCACTTACCTACATGCAGGCAATACACACATACACATAAAAATAATAAATAAAATATTTTTTTTAAGTTTTTTTTTTTAAAAAAGCAAAAAACACTGACCAAAACCAACTTGGGGAGGAAAGGGTTTATTTGGCTTACAAGCATGGTTCATCATCATGGGAAGCCAAGGCAGGAACTTGGAATGCAGACCATGGAGGAGTGCTGCTTGTTGGCCTGTTTCTATTGGCCTGTGCTCAGCCTGCTTTCTTATAGGGCCACCTGCCCAGGGGTGGTACTGCCCACAGTGGGCTGGGCCCTCCCATATCACTCAACAATCAAGAAAACGCCCCACATACAAGGCCACAGGCCAATCCAATGGAGTCAATTCTCCAGTTGAGATGATTTCCTCTACACAGGTGTGTCAAGTTAACAACTAAAGCTATCCAATCCAGCACATTACTTTTCTTTATTTTTTTATTTTTTTATTTTTTTTCTTTTGAGACAAGGTCTTAGCCCCAGCTGGCCTGGAACTAGCTATGTAGACCAGGCCAGCCTTAAACTCACAGAGATCAGCCAGCTTCTGCCTCTTGCGTGCTGGCATTAAAGGCATGTGCCACCACACCCAGCTTACTTTTCATAGTTTTAACACAAGATGTCAGAGAGAAATAAGTCTGATGTAGGAAAAGAAGTGAATAAATTAACTCAGTCCAATGGAAATTGTCCAGGCTGAGGAGGTCTGAAGTAAGAAAAGTCTTTCATCATAAATACAATATAGACTTTTGAAAGCAGAAACATTAAGGAAAGAAAAAAAATCAACCTTAGGTACAACTATTGTAAACTGCCTTGTTTTTTTTTCCATGTACATTTTAATAAAAGTGGAATGACACCGTCTTGCAATCTTTTCACCTCTAGTTTCCATTTTTGTACTTTTTGTTTGTTTGGCTGGTTTTCTTTTGAGACAGGGTCCTCACTATTTAGCCCTGGCTGGCCTGGAACTTACTATGTAGATGAGGCTGGCCTCAAATTCACAGAGCTCCAACTGTCTGCCTCTCAAGTGCTGGGATCAATAGCTTGTGCCACCATGCACAGTGCGCTATATTTTTTCACGTGATGTTTGTTAACTTTGGGTCTTTGGCCATCTTTGTTTCCTGCTTTGCTCTGCTGGACACTCTTCACATTCTCTGGACCTTGTCAACTTGTGGAAATTTCTGAGATTTTTATTATCAAGCTCAAATAGCTATCTTTTTAACAACTGCCTTTAAGACTTCCAAAACCTTTTGCCCCATCCTACCTTTCCTTTTATCTGAGAAATCACTCTAGCCTTCTAGCCTTATCTTCTTACTAGAAAAGTAATTATTCAAAATGCAGTTTCTAACCAATAGTAGCAGCCCTGAGAACTGCTCAGAAAGTCAATCTTTCTTTTTTAACCACAGGGTCTCGCTATGTAGCATTGGTTGGCCTAGAGCTCAGACTAGTAGGTCAGACTAGTCTCAAACTCACTTACCTCTGCCTGTTATTAAATTCATTCTTGTGAGCGTTACTCAGGCCTGAAGATTTAGAAGGTGAAATCCAGCAATCTGCCTTTTCACAAGCCTTGCAAGCCATTCTAACCCACTAGAGTTCCAGGAATCACCTTGTGAAACCTGGGCATCTGTATACACCTATAATCATAACTTGGGAGGCTGAGGTAGGAGGATTTTGAGTTGGAAGTTTACCTGAGCTGTAGAGGGAGGGAGGAGAGAATCACTTGTGTAAGTCTTGCTCTCTCCCACCCACCACACTCTAACCATGGTGTTTTTCCAACTGTCTAGTTTTCGTTCATCAACCAATTATTTATTAATAATTAGGCTGCATCACAGGGCTGGGCACTATTGCCAAGATGGAGTGAAAGCAGGTGAGGGGTGGGACTGGGTCTACAGCTCATGGTAGACTCAGTGCTTACTATGCCTGAAACCCTGGATTTGATCCCCAGTGCCACAAAGAAACTGCTCTCCCCCCAAAAAATCAGGGTTTGTGGGAAGCATCAGGCATGGATATCTAACTTCCTGTTCAAAGGCAGTGGCTGCAGCCTAAGAATTAAGCTGAAGGATTACAGCCTTGGCTAGGTGGAAGAAGAAGACCAAGATCAATCACCCCCACACCCCCAACCTTACTGAGGATTGAACCCAGGGTTTCACCTATGTTAAGCAAGCATTCTACCACTGAATTACATCTCCAGTATTTATTTTTCCTTTTTATTTTGAGACAGGGTCTCGCTTAGTTGCCCAGGCTGGCCTTGGACTCACTCTGTAGTTCAAGCCTTGAATTTGCAATCCTCCTGCCTCAGCCTCTGGCACAGCTGGAATTACAAGGTACCACCCTGTGACTGGGTGGAGAACTGAAGGACTGGGAGGCCTCTGCAATTACCAAGGTAGAGACAAAGAGTGCCCGGGAGGGGGAATGGGGAAGTTGGTCATAGCTGGGGAGACAGCAGACAAACCAGCCTTAAAGAAGGCACCGCTAACAAGCCATCCCTGGGATAGGCCCAGGAGAGCCCCCTGAGACTGAGGGACTCAGGAGCGTTGCAGGGGTTTTCACAGGGAGTAGCAGAGGGGAGGTGGTAGCAGTCAAACCCATCTGGAGCAGGGCCCAGGCAAAGAGGTCTGTGGGCAGCAGCACCTCCTCCCACAGGCCAGGATCGCTTCCTAGGCCTCCATGGAGTCCCAGTGGTCTCTTTATTCTGCCACAAGAAAGCTCAATTTTTTTTTTTCTTTTCTTCCACAATACACCTTAATAATCCTTTATAACCTGAGCCCACGTCATTAGCAAAGGGATAAAAACAGGTTCTTTGTCTCAGGTACAGGGAGCTGGGGATAGAGGAAAAGGGCGAAAAGTGGAGGGGAAGTTCTCTCCCACTGGCTTACTCAAATGTTAATGACACAAAGAAAAGGAGGTTAAGTTTCCATATTACAGTCTGACAACTCACTTTTCTGTGGTTCTCTTTGGGGGAGGGGGTTTCTGTAGGGGATGCCCGAGGCTTCTTAGATTTAGCTAGGCTAGACTTGTATGTAACCCAGGAAAGAAGTTGGAGAAGATCCCCACGACTAAGAACTGAATGACTTTCTTCCTTTATTTAATAGATATTTGTTCAGCTCTAAGCTAAGGGGCCACAATAGAGATCAAGACTTCCCTTCCTAGCCTCCATTCCTTCTCTAAGGAAGAAGATGCTGAATGAGACTGAGGTTCAGTTTGAGGTGCCTACATGGCACTAGCTCAGACATTCAAGATACCCAGAAAATAGATGGAACCAGAAGGAGGGTGGTACTGGAGAGAAAGGCTAGAACGGATGGTTGAGATCATTTGCAAGAAGTGAGAAGAAAACAGGGCCTAGGCTAGACACTGAGGAGAAATAGTTACAGGATGAGCAGAAGCTGTAAAGCTTCCATGGATTTCCTGAAGATGATTCTGGGATAATTCAAACATGCCTGAGTTCTTTATGGACGACTCTGGAGATGTAAGCAGCTCTGGAGAAAATCATGGAGGGGCAGGGGAGGATAGTTCAACTGGTCAGTATCTACTTAGCAGAGAGAAGCCCAGGATTTAAATACCTGGCACTTCAGAAACCAGTAGTTCCCATCTGTAATCCCAGTGTTCTGAAGGTGGATGGAGGCTGGAGGATCAGAAGTTCAAATTCATTCTCTGCTATTTAGCCAGTTCAAAGCCAGCCTGGGCTACTTGAGACCTTGCTTCCAAAGAAT
Organism: Nannospalax galili; assembly: GCF_000622305.1. Taxonomy (NCBI): domain Eukaryota; kingdom Metazoa; phylum Chordata; class Mammalia; order Rodentia; family Spalacidae; genus Nannospalax; species Nannospalax galili. The sequence continues at coordinate 322,709 of NW_008329035.1, forward strand.
CATAGACCGGTGCTGATAGGTAGAGATCTGCACTGACTGGTTCCAGGATATATTCATTATCCCCCAACTCCATAATCCCATAAACCACTCTTATTAATCTAATGAATCTCCCCCATTTCCTAGGACCTATCTCAAAGCTCAGTCCCCCACCTCAGCACTTTCATTCCTCAGACGTTAACAGGACACTGGTCAAGAATGCCTTCAGCCTTCTAGTACCCAAAGTGCTGCTGATCTTCCCTGAAGTCTCATCCTTCTAGTCACAGTGAGAAGACCAGGGTCTTTCCTCCACCCATGCCCAAGCCCCTCCCAACCTACCTTCTTGGTCTCTAACTCAAGATCAGCCCTTCTCTTCTCTTCCTAGACTCCTTCCCAGACACATTGCAATACACTCAAGTTTCCCACAGAGAAGAAACCCTCTCAAAGTTCTCTTCTTCCTTCTCCTTACATCCACACTTAGAAATAACAATAGGTCAACACCATTGCAATTTCTGAGTTTACTCAAGTCAGGTGAATGCCCTTAATCAGCCATAGCAAGAGAGGTCACCCTTGATCTTCTGGCTTGGTAAATCCCAGGATAGTGTCCTATCCTTGGGTTGTTGGACCTCACCAGCTTTTGGCACTGTTGTTCATTCATGCCATTTCCTTTTTTTTTTTTTAATTTTGCCATCTTTAATATATTTACAAATTAATTTTATTTTATTATTTATTGAGGGGGTGTGCACATGGCACAGTAGGTATGTTCGGGTTAGAGGACAACTTTTGAGAGTTAGTTCTTTCCTTCCATTGTGTGGGTCCTAGGAATTGAACTCCTATGGTCAAGCATAACAGCAAGTTCCTTTATGTGCTGAGCTATCTCACTGGCCCATGACCTGCTTCTTGAAGTACTGTCACTTTGCTTCCACAGCACCAACATGCTTCTGTTTTCTTGCTCTCTCATTCCCTGGCAGAGTGACTTTCTCCATGTTAAAACAGTGCCTCACACATGAGAAGAGACTGTTTTGAAAAATATGAGTCATTTTAGTTGAGACATTTTATGAGGAAAAAAATGGTTTGCTAACCATGTTTATAACGGATATAAGAAAGGGGGAAAAAAGAACATGTGAGTAAAGATTATTAGGCTAGTCAATCAGCTGGGTGGGTAACCCTAGCTTCCCAGAAGGAGTTCTCAGTCTTATTAAAGTCTGTCAAAAAACTGTTCACACACTTTATCAGGAATGCTAATTGCTTCCCAGAAGGAGTTGTAAATTACACTACACAAAAAAAAAATGTCCCAGACCAACTTTGAGTTCATTTTCTTCCTCACCCTCACCCTTTTAAATGTTAGTTTCCTTTGGGATTCTATCATAAACCTGTTTCCCATTCTATATGCGTTCTTAGTGAAGACTTCCCATGATCCCCCAAACATTCTTAGTGAGATTTCCCATGATCCCCCAAACATGTCTCACAGCCTGTCTCACACTTGACCTTTAATTTGTATCTTCAGTAGCCTACTAAACACCAGCATACCTCAGCATACCTTACAAACTCAGCATACCTCAATCAGAGCCCATCCTCCTCCCACTTCCTGCCTCTTCCTTTCCTCCCATCTCAGTTGGTGATACCGACATCCACAGTTGCCAACATGAGGTATGATAAAAAGACCTGGGGACCTGGAAAGAGAAAGGGACTATCTACCCTAGAATACGGTTGAACTCTCTCATCAGCTGAGAATCAAGAATTCCAACACAGCATTTGCTTAAGCTCTTTTTCCCTTACCAGCTGCAACCTTGTGATCTTCTAGAAATTCCACCAGAAACCCCATTTACAGTAAAATGGACAAGTCTTAACCCTGCTAGGCAACCCTAGTGACTTCTGTTTTTCTCTTATCTGATTACAATCCTATCCAAGAAAACTCCAGAGTCACACTAAAATCTCAATTATTGATAAGGGAAATAAAAAGAGAGTAAGGAGGGGTAGTTTAGAACAATGAAATTCAAAAAGCTTCCCCAACCCTATATATACTGACCTCTGAGACACTTAAGTGGGACTCTTCTCTGAGAAGCTCACAACTGGAGCATACTCTGGTCACCTTCCTTTTTATTTATTTACTTATTTATTTATTTTTAAAATAAACTCTAGCTCTGCTTCATCTTGGTTTGTTCTGAAAGTCTTTTCCACAGCTTGGCTAAGGATCCAGTTTTGCATGAGCAGAGATCTTTGAAAAAGAGCCCCATCCTGCTAACCTCGGTCAACTTCGTGCCTGCTTTCCCTGTATCGCTTCTACAACAGCTCAACCCACCATGTCAACTCTCCTCCCTCTCTCCCAATCACTGCCATCATCATCTCGGTCGCTCAGCCGCTGCTCCACTGCTCCAATTCATCCGCTATTCAGTAACCAGTGCGATCTTTCTGGAACAACAACAACAAAAAATCACACTGGTCACTATCATAAAGGAACATGACATTCCTATGTAAAACACTTGCCTTTTTTTCCCCTTGTTTACATTTTTTGTTTTTATTTTGTATTTTATTGTTTTGTCTTTCCAATTTTAATCTTTTTTTTTTTATTGAGCTTTTAAAATTTCATACATTTCCCACTCAAATCTAGACTCCTCCCATCCATGCTTCCCACTATCCCCCCACGGAATCCTATCCCTACCATACATGCTGAGTCCTATTCATTCAGGTGTTTGTACCCTGAATTTACACTGTACCAAATGTCGTTCGGTGTAAATGCATCCACTGGAGTCTGGTCAGCCCATCTAGTGGTTGTATTTATTGTTTTGTTTTTTAGAGACAGGATCTTACTGTGTAACTCAGGTTGGTCTCCAACTTATAGTCAGCCTCCAGAGTGACATTACTGTGGCCACACCCAGCTTTCCTTCTTCCTTTTTTAAGACTTACTTTCTTTTTTAATTCTATGTATGTTTGTGGATCTATATGTGGGTGCCTGTGCCCATGGATGCTAGAGGTATCTGATCACGTAGAGCTGGAGTTACAGGCCAAACATGTATCCTCTGAAAGAACAGTAGGTGCTCTTAACTGCTGAATCATCTCTCTCTAGTTTTCCTTCTTACTCTTAAGTATGAAAGTCCAAAGTCATCAATACAGTCTTCAAGGGCTTTGCTTTCCAATTCCTGCTTCACTGTGTTTGTCTCCCAGTCAAGGTCTCCCCCTGCTCCTGGCCACTTTCATCCCTTCAGAATCTTTGAAAATTCTCACACCTAAGCTTGGGGCATTCTTCCTTCTCTACCCCCTTTCTCAGTCAATATAACTCACTATTATGTCAAAACACTTGGTTGTCCTCCCTAACCTTCCCTGTGCCTTCCTCCCCATTTGGTGATATGTGTAGCCCTCTGATATTCTAGGACTTTATAACTTGTCTTCTGGGACTAACTGATCTAAGTGAAGGGGGGAATGATTATATTCATGTATTAAATATTCTCTAAAACCATTCAGGCAACAGTCAGAGAAACTCACACCCATGGGCCTCTGAGTACCTCTTGTTCTCTTAACCTCCATGCTTAAAACTGATATTAAAATATCTTTATTAACAACCTCCCCAAATAAAAAACACCATTAAAAATAGCAAAATTAAGTAGGAACTGAAAAATAAGTTCCTTTAGGTTATGTTGATGGGTTTGGAGTTTCATACATTTTCTTAACCTTTGTCTTTCTTACTGTTATTGTGTAAGATGTGTATGACAGAGGGAGTGGGGGGATACATCCATGACACATGTGTAGAGCTCAGAGGACAACTCTGTGGAGTCAGTTCTCTTTTTCTACCTTATGTGAATTCTGCAGATCCTACTCAGGTCTTTGCGCCTGTGAGGCAAGGGCCTTTACCTGGTTCAGCTATCTCTTGACTCCCTGGACTTTAATACTTAATTATGTTCCTAGCTGTTGATACCTGGAGGAATCAATGTCAACAAACAACAAAGATACCTACCCAGGTGTGTTTATAGCAGCAACATTCTCAAGGCCATTTTGGAATCCTCTCAGGGGCCCATCAGTGGACAAATGACTAAAGGAAATGAGGTCTACATACACAACAGAGTATTTATTACTCAGCCATAAAGAAGAATAAAATTAGTCTTCTGACTATAAGGGGATTTCTGGTGAGATTTCTAGAAAATTGTGTGTGGGGGGTAATCAACCACAGTGGATTATAGCTTTCATTCTTCTTTATTTATTTTTTTATTTATGTGAGTGTGTGTGTCACATGGGTGGGGGTGCCCCTGGAGACCAGAAGGAAGAAGGGTCAGATCTCCTGGAGCTGGAGTTACGCGTGGTTGTAGCCACTTGATGTGGATGCTGGGAACTGAACTCTGGAACTCTGGGAACTGAACTCCTCTGAAAGAGTAGAAGGTCTTCACAGCTTGCCCATAGGAGATACATAGTTGGGTAGAGATTACAAGAGATGGGAATGATAAAGGTTATGGCATATGTGAAATGGGAAAGTCTATCAATTGCTAAGTTGGTTGAAAAGTTTTATTTACTAGAATAATTAGGACCAGAGGTGGAAAGAGATAAAAGACACTGTGGGGAAGGAGAGTATAAAGGGCCTGAGGATCTACACGGGTACACTGAAGGAAGGATTTACAATGATTGTGTTTTCTGTGTGCTTGCCAGACACCAAGCTAAGCATTTTACACACAGTGTTCTATTTATTTCTCACAACAATCCTGTAAAGTATTATTATTTTCATGAATGATGTGAAAATATAAGGTTCAAAAGGATTAAGTAAGGTGCTAAAGATCACAATGCTATTTTGAGGTGCCACCGGGTTTGATCCAAGACAGTCTGGCTCCAGAGGCCATGTTCTTCAGGCTCTTTAGTATGTCACTTGACTAACTCACTAGGCAGTCAGAGTCACACACTAATCAGGAACTGTGTACACAATTTGTTCTGACTTAGGCCTGCTCTTCCTATAGTACCTGGGTAGCCCTTTACACACCTAAATCTACTAAAGTAATTTAAAATTTTCCAAAGTCAAATCTTAAATTAATTCTTATAAAAAACTAACTTAAAAAAATATATGTCTAGACAAGATTTGTTCAAAAAATGTTTAGGTTTTTTTGTGCAAGTTTTATCTACATATCACACTGTAACTAAAGGTACTGGACTGGTGTAAGTGACCTTCTTGGATATTTAATAACCATACTTAACGGCCCATACTAATCCGATCAAAGGGACTTAAAAGGACAATCTTTGTTGCTTACCCTCCAAGGTCAACTAAGTCCCAGGGGACTATGGGGCATCTCTCAAAATGTCCTATAACTGTGATGAGTCACCTGTCCTCTTGTTCAGGGAGGCCATGGAGATCCCACTAGATAGACTTGAACCAGTGTCCAGTCTACAAAGAGGAAAGTCAACACAGAGGAAATGTTTCCTCAAAACATCAAAGTAAAACCATGGCCCAGCAAGACTTCTGACTTATCCTCATATAGATGGAGCTGGTAAAAGAAAAACCTAAAGAGCCAGAGGTTCCTCCCAAGCCCATGTGACCCCTGAGGACCAGATCCTCAGCTAACCTAAAAGTAAAAACATATTAGTTTATTTGGGCCAACTGCATGGTCTTAAACATCCAAAAGGAAAGTATAACCAAAAATTAAAATAATTAATATTTTTTAAGAGTCTGAAAAATTGTACTTCCCAGACATTAGGTTTAAAAGTTCATATGGGAAAATGAACAGCAGACCCCAATCTTATCTAAAGGAATATTGACAATGGAATATTGACAGATTGCTGCTAGATGAGGAACAGCTGATCTTCCTAAAACAAGGAACTCTAGACAGGCTGACTGGATTCAGCAGATGGACAAGCACTGGGGAATGGCTGGGGGTACCAACAACACAGTGGACAGTAACAGGGATGACAGAATACATGGGCTCCAGTTGGGGGGAGGCTATGGGAGGGTGTCATTTGGGAAGTGGGTACATAGATGAATAAGACTGGGATGTTCTGTATGATATGCACACAAAAAAAATCAACAAATAAAAAAAATGAGTTGTATTTGAGGAAGAAGCATAAAAATTTACTTCATGTTAGCTAGTAGAGGTGATAAACATTACCTGAAATCTACCTGATGACTTTATATCCATACTCAGGTGCCAAGGATCCAAGTGTTGTAGGAGCTTTGTCTTTGCTCTGGAAACTGTTATTGGGCATGTTAAGGCTGTAATGATATGCTTCTTCTAAAAAAAACTAAAGAATAATATTAAAAAATGTAGGAAACAGCATATCTTGAAATGGAGATCTTATTTACAGGGTAAAAACACATTCAATTTTATATCTTACAGGGTTGATACTGAGTTCAATATTGTATAACTGTATTCATTCAACTGTGAACCTAAAAATTTACAGCCACTTTTGAAAGAGATGTATCTTTGCTCTGGAAATTGTTATTGAATATGTTAAACCTAATCATATGGTTATTAAATAAATAATGTTTTTTTAAAAGTTCATATGGGATGTTCTTTAGAAAATTCTCACTAACATTTTCTCTGTGATAAAAAAATACTGTTCAGATATAAGACTTCAGATCTTGGCCTAGTTCAACACTGCAGTGCCTACCTGCAGCCAAAAAGCCAAACCCACTATTGTTCTTATCTAAAAATTAAATAATGGCTAAATTTCTTCTCTCTCCCTGTCTAGAAGCCATTTGGGAGGGAACTCACACTGTGATTCTAGCCACTCCAACAGCTATCAAAGCCCCTGAAGAACTGATCCTGAGTCCAGCCATGGTAGCCAAAAAAAAAAAAAAAAGGGAGAGTAACCCAATAGACAGATGGTCTTGGACGCCCTCATCAAGATACTCTAATGGCCTTTAATTCTGACTTCTCCTAGTTCCCTGCTTAGAACTTGTGCCTAACTACTTTTGCCTTTATTTCTCCTTCACATCTCCTCCCAGGCACCAGTCAAGTACTCTCTTTTATCTCTAGAGCTAACAGTTATACACTTTTGGGGACTTTTAGATAGACCCACTGAAAGGGGTCAGGTACCATACTCTGCACTGAAGAAGCCAGAACGATGGGCATCCCAATTCCCTATTGGCAATTAGGGCTTCCTCTTCAGAGGGAGGAATAATGTGAATAGGAGGTAGAAATTGGCCAGGCAGTTTAGGGTGAAGACCCCAAAAGAACAATGACCAGTTTCTTTTCATCTGAGAGCTGGAAATTCCCTTAGATCTTGGAGTAAACTTGTCCCTACCTGAGGCTAGGGATGTCAGAACTATCTAATCCAAAAATGTCTCTAGCTCCACTATAGCTAGAGGCTGGGGAGGCCAAAAAGGGGTTCTGTTTTTTTTCTATGTCTCTCTTTTTTTCCTAAAGTAATATCCTGTTCCTGGAAGACATGCTGAGGACATGACTAGAATCTTGATGGACCTGGACACCTGGAATGAGGACTGGACTAACCAGCCCATCTCCTCCTCTCCACCTCCTTCCATTAAATCCTTATAGACTCCTGAGTAATGAGATCATTATACTATGCTTAATCAACTGTTGTCTCCAAATCTTACAGAATCTCCTGACTGATCAGCCCGTGTGACTGCCCAAACCACTACCTGAGATCAAATTAAGGATTTGTTCCTTCTCCATGCCACCTGAGGACTCCTTCCCAGATAAAAGACAAAGGATGTTCCCATTCCATTCTTCTTATATCTTCAGGGTCCGGAATGATACAGAACTGGAAGTCCTCTGCTGATCTTAGCTGCTTCTGCTACTGCTGCTGATTTTATCTGACTCAGAGACTGCTAACACTAGGACTGGACACTCCCAGAACTCAGGGGGGACTGTTGGAAACAGGCTGTTGCTCAAGATAGCCTGTCCTGCTTGAGCAAGGGGCCCCAGAAGATGAGACTCGTAGACCCCTGCAGCTGCATTCACTTCCTCATGCTCAAGCCCCTATATGAGCTCTAACTCTCCTGATTCACAGCACAGTTGCTTCCATCATGCAGGAAGGCTGCTGTCCCTCGTTGTACCCTTTAAATAAAATGCATTCCCATCTGAGTTCTTGAATGGTCTCTTTCCTTCTCTCCTATTCTTGCATTCTGCACCCCAAAACCTAACCGAAGCCACAATGAGATTTCACTACAGAATGGCTAAAATTGAAAGGTGACAACATTAAAGGCTGGTAAAGAGATGGACGAACTGAATCACTCCTAAATGCTGGTGGGAACAGAAAAATGATTTTCCCTTGAAAACACTTTGGCAGTTTCATACAAAGCCAAACACAAACCAATAAGATGATTCAACAGGTCAAGGCAAGTTGATTATCTGGTTTGATCCCTGTAACCCACGTGGTGGAAGCAGAGAATCAATTCCTATAAGTTGTCTTCTGACCACTATATGTACTCTGAGGCATGCATGTGCAACACACACACACACACACACACACACACACACACACACAATTAATAAAATATAATGAATATAAAGAAAGAAAATAAAGCCAAATATATAGGGCCTGGCATGTACCCTAGTGGGAGCATGGTTATCCAGCATGCTCAAGGCCTTGGCTTCAGCCTCTAGCACTACAAACAAACTACATAAATAAACACAACATAGAAGTACTATATGGCCCACCAATTACACTCTTCTATATTTACTCAACAGAAATGAAAACTAACAGTCTTATAAAAGCCTATACAAATGTTTGTAGCAGTTTTATTTGCAATAGATGCAAACCAGAAGCAACCCAGATGTCCTTCAATGAATGAATGGTAAAACAAACTATAGTTCTTCCATAGCATAAAATATTAGCAATAAACAAGAACAAACACTTTATCTATTTATGAATCTCCAAGAATCTACACTAAGGGGGAAAATATGTTGAAGGGTTTCATACTGTATGACTGCATTTATATAGTGTTCTTGAAATGCAAAAAAAAAAAAAAAATTAGAAATGGAGAATAGATCAATGGCTGTCAGGAGATAATAAAGGAGTCCAGGTTGGAGAGAGGGGCATAATGGCTCTAAAAGAGCAACATGAGAGATCCTTGTAATGACCAGGTTTCTGGCACTCTTAGCTCTATCAGTAGCAATATCCTAGCTGTTATATTGTACTATAGTTTTGAAAGATATTACTACTGGAGCAAACTGGATGAAGCATACCAAGATCTCTGTTCAAACTGCATGTGAATCTACAATTATCTCAAAATTAAATTTGTAATTAAATATACACATATCTGTTCAACTAGAAAGAAAGAACACTAAAAGAACTGAATAATAAAATATTCCTAAAAAGTAACTTAAAAGATAAGGAATTATTGGTGCTGGAGAGATGACTCAGCAGTTAAGAGCACTAACTACTCTTACAGAGGGCCCAGGTTCAGTTAGTTCCCAGCACCCAAACTGCAGCTAACAAGGGTCGTAACTCCAGTTCCAGGGGATCCAATGGCCTCTTCTGACCTCTGTGGGCATTGTGCAACTTGGGTGTACATGCAGGCGATACATTCATATACATAAAATAAAAATAACAAAAATATTTTTTTAAAAGATAAGGAATTATGCTGTATCCTTCAACGGAGCTATGCTAAAGGATTCCTCTGGCCATAGACTATGTAGATACCCATTGCTGAGACTTCTGCTCTGTGGGAGGAAGGCACCACCTTTTAGGGCCAATGAAAAGAGGAGGATAAGCAGAGTTACACAGGCAGAGGGAGGAAAAAGGCATTGAAAAACGAGCGAAAAAATAGACTGGCTCTTCTTAGAGCCCTTCATAAATATTCTGTCACTGGCTTTCTGGTCTCTATGAAGGTGACCAAAAGGGAAGAAAGACTGTGCCCTTTCTGTGATAGAGACCCACCAGGGACCTCCTAGGGGCAAAGGGAGCCTCTAAGTCTTACTCTCCATCAGCCAAATCTCACCTAACCGTATTTCTCCAGACAAGCTGCTGAAATTCCACCCTGGAATACCCTCCTTGTCTCCCAGAATACCATCTCCCTGGTGGCCTCCTACCCAGAGCAGAGTACTCTCTATAGACATCCATACATTATGCTTGACTTCTCATTGTAGGTTGCACCTACTAGGTCACACTGCAACATTCATCTTAGTTTTAAAATCATGAAAGGACACTGTTGGCAAGGATCCAGGGGTAATGAATTCTATGTTCTAGAAACAAAGAAACTGAACCATTTCAAATTGAAAGTAAAAGCTGGTAGGAAACCGACAAAGCAACACCTTGTGTGGCTGGTTAGCTAACATGCAGATCTGTAAGGTGGGCAGATTTCACTAAAAAGCAAACAAGCAATTTTAGACTTGAGAGACTTAATTGGCATCCAAGGCCAAGAATATGAAAACTGTTACATAAAAACCTTGTTCAAGTGAGAATTCTGCAATCGAAGCATCCTGACTTTAATAACTGAAGTTTAAAAGAAAAGGACACAGAAAAAAATGTTTATTTATCCAGTCACATATTATAATATAAACCATTCATTGTACCAAGATATGAATCTGATTTTTTTTTCTCCATGACAAGAAAGAATAGGTCCTTTTGAGAATGTCTATGTCTAAGGAAATAGAGAGGCAAGCAGCTTTTGTAGGTTACAGACAATACCTTGATTTTCCCTTGCTAAAATGAGAAACTTCATTTAGGTATAAGATAAAACTAGAGGACTGATAACAGCTAAATAACAATCTAGATCATGTTAGTAATGTAGGACAAGGAATAAGATATATAAGTCAAATTCAAAGACAATTTAAAAAATCACCTTGCTCTAAATGATCTTTTCTCAAACCTCTCTGTCCCCCTAAAATATTAGCAGTGAAGTGGGAGAAAGGTACACGGGAACAAAACCAGAAATGGTCAGACACAATGGTGCACACCTGTGATTCCAGCACTGGGAGGCAAAGACAGGAGGATTGTTGCAAATCTAAGGCCAGCTTGGTCTATCTAGTGAGTTCCAATGAGCCAAGACTTCATGGTAAGACCTTGTCTCAAAAAACAGAAGTAAAGCCAGTGAGACGGTTCAAAAGGTAAAGGTACTTGCCACCAAGCCTGAGGAAGTTGGGACCCACTTGGTGAATGAGAGAACTAACTCTTGTATACACACTGTGGTACATGAGCATGCACACACACATCCACATGAGCAACTATATTTTAAAAAAGAAAAATGATCTAAAATAAATAAGTAAATAAAGCAGGATCTTTGCAAAACTATATCCACATCATCTTTTTAATTAGCCTCACTAGAAGCACTGGATGGAAAATTAATGTATAAAAATGCTCATTCCTGACTTATTCATTTTATTGTAGCAAAAAAGGAAGAAGGGACAACCTTGAGGTACAAAACAAGGTATTTTTACAAAATTTATTATATGTTAACACAATAAAATATTTTATAGCCATTAAAGGAAGTCACATTTTCAAAAAGAAAAATTTAAAGAATTAAAATGCGTATAAATGGTAGGAAAACTGGAAACTCACACAATGACAGTGGCAGGATAGATAGCTGCAGCAATTTAAGAAAGCAATCTGGTTATCTCTATTAAAATATAAAGAAATACACTATTCAGACAAGAACCTTAACGTAAAAGTATTAAAGCAAAACAGGTAAGGAATGTGCTGGGATCCCGCTATGCAAACAGGATAATCTGGCAGTAATCCAAAGTGACAAAGCTTATTTCCAGTTACCTGAGCACCCAGATAGTTTTTGTATGGGCCCACTCTGTGCCCTCAAATTTGGTCTTTCTATCTCTCAGCATTTTGGGCGGTGCCTTATCTCACTTGGCAACCATTCAGTGATGTTTATGGCTATTCATTTAGGACACTTAGACTCTCCCTGTTCTCTACTCTCTACATCCCCTGTTCAATTATGTATGATTATGTTCATCCCCTGTACAATTATGGTAAGAATTGCCTTATTCGGGCTCACTCTTATTTGGCAGTGTACCTCCCACCTATTCCTTCTCTTCACTCTTATACCTTCTGCCCAGACTCAAGACTATACTACCTTACACCTGATCTATCAAATGGTATAACTGGTTTTCCTGTTTCTATAGCCCTTCCTGTTCTAATGTATCTTGGACTCTGTGACCAAAGTCATCTTCCATGTGAGTCTGACCACAGCACTCTCTGGGTAAGAACACTTGATGTGCTGTATACTAGGAAGGCAACAAACCTCAACCCCAAGCCTGACACTCCAGGTTTCCAAGTACCTAGTTCTAAATATGGCTTGAGCTTACAGCTCTGGGTCTTTGTGCTTTGAACCAATGTATTGGGGTAGATGGTACCCCTCTGAAACCTCAGCATGTTACCTTGGTTGCCAAGTAGCATCTTTGCAGATGTAACTGGTTAGGAGGAGGTCTTGCCGAGTGAGGATGGACCCCAGACTTTCATTGGTGTCTTTTTATGAAAGCTTGGTGGAAGGGGGCATGTGAAATCACAGAGAGATAGAAAAGAATGTGGCAGAAATAAATTAATGCAGCTACAAGGAATGCCAAGGATTGCTGGCAGCTACCCAAAGCTAGGAAGAGTTAAGGAAAGATCCTCTCTTTGGACCTTCAGAGGGAGCAGAGGTATTCTTACACCTTGATTTTGGACTTGATCTTCCAATATTGTGAGAAAATAAATTTATGTTGTTTTCTTGTGTTGGTGGTGGTGATATTGTTTAAAAAAATTTCACTTATTTTGTTTATGTTTATGAGTGTTTTGCCTGTATGCATGTAAGTATATGCATGCGTGAATTACCCATGGAGGCTAGAAGAAGGCATCAGATGCCTTGGAACTGGAACATGCTTATTAGCCACCATGTGGGTGCTAGGAACCAAACCCTTGTCCTCTGCAAGGGCAACCAGTGTTCTTAACCACTGAGCCATCTCTCCAGCCCCTGTTTGTGAGTCAAAGTTTCATGTAGCCCAGGCTGGCTTGGAACTCATTATGTAACCAAGGATGTCATTGAATGCTTGATCCTCCTGCTTCCACCTCCCAAGTGCTAGGATTGCAGGCAAGTACCAATATACTTGACTAAATTTTATTGTTTTAAGACACCAAGTTTATGTAAAGAAAATTAATACAGTTGGTTAAGATATTGCCCCTCCCCGACTACTGGCACTGGAAATTGGACTTAGAGCTTCCTGCTTACTAGGCAAGCACCTGTCCACTGAACTATATCTCCAGCCCCACTCCCTTTTTTTTTTTTTTTAATTTTGAAACAGTGTCTCTTTAAGTTGCTAAGGCTGGCCATGAACTCACTCTGCAGCCTTGGTAGACCTGGAATTTGTATTTGTGATCCGCCTGTCTCAGCCTCCTAAATAGCTAGGATTATATATTTATGCCAGTAGGCCAGACTCAAGAGATTTTCAATGGTGAAAACAAATTAAAATAAATCCCCAATTTACCTTTAGGAAAAAGAGAAATTATGGTAAAGATCTTACTTTATTTCAGGGAGCCCAACAGGAAATGCAGCTGAGCCTCTAGGGGGTCAGAGTCAGAGCCACTATGGCCACCAGCACTCATTCCTCATGGCAGTCTCGCCTCTGTATCTGCTTCACTCTCTTCCTTTATTTCTCAAGGTCAAAGTCATCAACAGATTTGGAGTTTACCCTTGATACCCAAAGAGAAATTGTCTGCTTGTTCTGAGTTATAGCTCCAAAAAGTACTAAGGAAGAAAGGAAGAGCTGATTGGCCTGACAGGTGAGAATTCCATCAGCATTCACTGGTCAGCAGATGTGATCATGCAGTCCCTCTTTCGATGATTCTTGTGGAGGCCATGTGGCTGGAGGGAGAAGGGGCAAGAAGCCACAGGTGAGTTTAGTCATGTTTCCCTTTTATTATTTTATTTATTATTTTAATTTTATGTGTATGAGTGTATTTTCCACATATATGTAAGTGCACCCATGTCATGCAGTGCCTGTGGGGGTCAGAAGAAGGCGTCAGAATCCCCGCAACTGCAGTTACAGACAGTTGTTAGCCAACATGTGGGTGCTGGGAATCAAACCCAGGTCCTCTGCAAGAGCAGCCAGTCCTCTTAACCACCGAGCCATCTCTCCAGCCCCTCCGTGTTTATTTTTTAAAGTATTTATTATTTGCATTTGTATGTATGTGCCTATGTGAATTTGTGTGTCCTACATGGATGCAAAAGCCCACAGAGGCCAGAAGAGAGCATTAGATACCTCTGGAACTGTCTGTTGTTAGCTGTCGTATGGGTGCTGGTAAACAAACCCAGGTCTTCTGTAAGAGTAGCAAGTACTCTTAATCATGGAGCCATCTCTGCAGCCCCATTTTCTTGTTTATATTGTTCATGCCTTTCAACTTTCAAAGTCTTTCTTAAATGTCACTGTGATGATCAATATTCCTTGTCAACTTGATAGGATCTAGAATCACTTAGGAGACAACTCTATGGGCATGTCTATAACAGTTTCTAGACTGGGTTAATTGAAGTGGGAAGATTCACCCAAAATGTGAGTGGCACCATCTCATGGGCTGGGGTTCTAGACTGAACAAAAATGAGAAAGTGAGCCCAGCATCAGCATTTAGCCTTTTGCTGCTTCCTGATTGCTGATGCAATGTGACCAGTCACTTCAAGTTCTTGCTGCCATGACTTTCCCACCATGGTGGGCTGCACCCTTAACCTGTAAGAAAAAATAAACTCTTCCTTAAGTTGCTTTTGTTAGGTATTTTAATCACAATGAAGAAAGTAACTAATGTAGACACCTTTCCCACAAAAAGTGTCATTCTCTGCCCATAGACCATGAATCCTTAAAGCCCAGGCCAAGTATCATTCCTTTGTATGCTCTCTTCCTCTAAGCAGGCTTCAGATGTTTGTGGTTGTTCTTTGAAGCCTTCATGGATCTATCAATTCATAATTCACCCAACTTTCTTCAGGCTTCTGGGGCTTTTGAACTTCTTTCACAGCACTTGATATCACCTGTCCTTTGGTGAAGATACTTCTAAACATGTTTTTCTCTCTCTACAGTGTCAATTCTTTGCAGGCAGGGTTCCAGTGCTTTATACGTAAGAGCTGAGCAATAGCTCCTTTTTTGGTATTTTTGAGACAGGGTCTGTGCTGGATAGTTTTAGTGTCAACTTGACACACCTGGGTTGAGGGAGCCTCAGTTGGGGAATTTCCTCTATTGGACTGGCCTGTGGCCATGTCTGAGGGGCATCTTCTTGATGAGTGATGTGGGAGGGCCCAGCCCACTGTGGGTGGTGCCACCCCTGGGCAGGTGGGCCTGTGTTGCATAAGAAAGCAGGCTGAGCAGGGGCCAGGGGAGCAAGCCAGTAAGCAGCGTTCCTCCATGGCCTGTGCTCTAGCACCTGCTTCCAGGTTCCTGCCCTGAGTTCCTACCTTGGGCTTCCTGATGAACTACTACCTGGGAGATGTAAGCTAAATAAACCCTTTCCTCCCTCAAGTTGGTATCGGTCAGAGTATTTTGTCAGAGCAATGAAGAAACAGACCAAGACAGGGTCTTATTATGTAGCTTTTGATTGGCCTGGAACTCACTATGGAGACTAAGATGGCCTCAAACCCACAGAGCTCTGCCTGCCTCTGGCTCTAGAGTGCTGGAATTAAAGGTGTGAGCCACCACACCTAGCCACAGGCAGTAACTCTTTATTAAGAGAACTCCT
Source organism: Nannospalax galili (assembly GCF_000622305.1). Taxonomy (NCBI): domain Eukaryota; kingdom Metazoa; phylum Chordata; class Mammalia; order Rodentia; family Spalacidae; genus Nannospalax; species Nannospalax galili. Next base: position 338,261 of record NW_008329035.1, read on the forward strand.
GGAACTGGAGAGATAGTTCAGCAGTTAGGAGTATTTGCTGCTCTTGCAGAGGATCCAAGTTTGGTTCCCAGCACCCATATGGCAGCTAACAACCATCCAATTTCAGGGGATCGAACACCGTCTTCTGGTCTCTTTGGGCATTGCATTACATAGGTGTACTTAATATGCATGCTGGTAAAACACTCATATACATAAAATAAATAAATAAATAAAAAAAACCAAGGACTTAGGATAGGCTAAGTGTTGCATGGCTTTAATACCAACATTCAGAAGGCAGAAGCAAAGGGATCTCTGTAAGATCAAGGTCAGCCTCCATAAAGATTTCCAGGCCAGATGAGGCTACAGAGGGACCCAGTGTCAAAAAACTAAACCAACCAATCAACAGCAACAAAAACAAACAAAAAGACAAGGATTGGGGATGCTATTCAGTGGTAGAGTGCTTACTTAACATGCACAAGGCCCTGAGTTTGATCCTCAGTACTCTTCAATAAATAAATAAATAAATAAATAAGAATTCCTGATGCTGGGGCTGTATCTCAGTTGGTAGATTGCTTACCTATGTAAGCTTACCTTTGTGCTTACCTTTGTATGCATAAAGCCCTGGGTTTGATCCTTACCATTGGGTAAGCCAGGTGTGGTGGTACAGGCCTATAATCCCAGTACTCAGGAGCTAGAGGCAGGAAGATCAGGAGTTCAAAGTTATCCTTAGCTGCAAAGAGAGTTCAAGGCCAGCCTGGGAAACATGAGACACTGTCCTCATGCTTCTTATCCTCGGTCCCTTAAAAATTCAACTCACAATATGCCAAGTTAGCCTCAATGGATATATAGAAACATACACTAGCAATTCGGTTGATCAGTTTCTCCCACTCCTCAGTAGTAGGAAATTTAAGAGCACTCCTGCCCATAGCCCAGTTGGGTGAATAGTTCAGTAGTGAGATCATTCATAGCAAATTATAAAACTAAGTGTGAGCCTCTGCACCCACTATTAACCAATGACTGGGTATATTTTTGTCTTATACTGATCAGTTATACTCCTACATGTGGTGAATTGGCACTTTTTATGCACAGGGCTCTGAGGATTTTTATTGTACGCCACTGAATTCAGCCGCAATTGGTCCTGCAGGTCAGTTAGTGGTCCCTTGGACAATCAGAGAGCAAGGTAATGAAGAAAGACCATCAAGTCATGTGCTCAGCTGCTTTGGAGAGAACAAGCACCATGCTGTGAACTGAATTAAGGCCCGAGCATCATTTATGATTGCACAGGGCTGCAGTTGATAAGAAGGTGGAGCCACAGTCAGCCAGCCAGGGAGGTAACCTGGTTCCCTTCACCACTCTCCTGGCCTTGGGTCAGGCCAAGTTTACTCAGGCCCAGCCCAAAACTCTAGTAAAATCTCTCCACTGCTTCTGTTTTCCTTACAGGGTCTTAATTAGGTCAGACTGGCTTCAAACTCATAGCCCCCCCTTTTTTAATTATTTTTATTTTATATGCATGAGTGTATTATCTGCAGCATGTATGTAAGTATACCCATGTCATGCAATGCCCCAGAGGTCAGAAAAGGATATTACGGATAGTTGTTAGCTACCATGTGAGTGCTAGGAATCATACCCAGGTCCTCTGCAAGAGCAGCCAGTGCTCTTAACCACTGAGCCATCTCTCTAGCCCTGAAACTCACAGCCTTAAACTCCTGATCGTCCTGCCTTCACCTCTCAAGCACTGGGGTTGTAGTGCTGGTGATGAAACCCAGGGTTTCATGTATGCCAAGCAAGCACTGTACTAACAGCTACACCTCCAGTCCCCTAAAGTGACTTTTGTGCATAAAAATTATTCACAGGTCAGTGAGAAGCCTTAGTAAGGGCACTTGCTGCCAAACCTGGTGACCTGAGTTCAATCCCAGAACTCTAAAACTCCTGAAAGCTGTCCTTTGCTACTAGAACAACATGGTATGTGTACCCCCCTAAACAAAATATGTGTAATAAAATAAACTTTAAAAATCATTCAGAAGTTACTTAGTTTTGAAAAATATTTGATTTTACAAAATCAAAACTCCTTTGGATGTTTCTGTCAGTTTATAAATTAAACAAATTCTATAGATACAACTAAACTTTTTTTTTTTTTTAAAGACAGGGTCTCCCTATAACCCCAGCTGGCCTGGAACTTGCTTTGTAAACCAGGCTGGCCTTGAACTCACAGAAATATGCTTGCCTCTGCCTCCTAAGTGCTGGGATTAAAGGCATGTGCCACCACCAGGCAGATATGACTAAATTTAAACAATAATTTTTAGGAAAGATTTTGATTGATATTTGGTCACATTTACAAATTCTTTAGTTAACATAATTAATTAATATGTAGCCAATAAATCTTACACATATGTTAATCTTATATTCTTATACATGTCTAATTTACACTTTCAAATAGTTCCACTTAAAATCACAAATGTAAATCAGCTATTTAGATTATACATCTAAAATAAGTGCTGCATGTCTAATATATTATTCTAAGAGGCCATATTCTTTGATACATTACAAATACTTAAAGCACTAAATATATGGATTTCTTTACACAAAAATACTAATACAATGTGTTTTTCTAAATATTTCTGTATTTCACAGTAAATCTTCTGTTGAAATTGGCCTTAAACTTGCAACCCTCCTGCCCTAGACTCCTGAATATTGGGATTATAGGCCTTGTAGATATCACCATGGCCAGTTCCCTTGTACTCCTTTGTTTTTTAATAAGGCCTTGTGCATCCCAGACTGGCTTTGAAGGATGATTTTGAACTTCTGATTCTCCTGTGTTCACCTCCTAAGCATTGGGTTTCAGGCATGTACCACTAAATCCAGTTTATGTAGTGCTATGGGTGGAACTCAGGGCTTCATTCATGCTAAGCAAGTACTCTATCAATGAGCTACATTCCAGCTCCCTTAAAATTTTTTATTTTATTTTATTTTATTTTATTTTATTTTATTTTATTTTTTGTCATTTTTTGTCTTTTTGAAACAGTCTTCCTGTAGTAGGACTTGCCTGGAACTCACTATGTAGCCCACACTGGCCTTGGATTCACAGAGATCTGCCTGCCTCTGCCTCCAGGGTGCTAGTATTAAAGGTGTGCACCACCACGCCTGGCTTCCCTTATAGTCTTAATGTGTCAAAAAAAAGAGGATTTATAGCCAGCCTCTGAAAAGATTCCCAGTGATCCTTTTCTCCTGGTCATCATTCCCCTGTGTAGACCTACGTAACCAACAGGATCCTGTGAGAATGACAGAGAATTCTGAAGTCAGGTCATAAATGACACTGCTGCTTCTACCTCAGATCTTAGGTTATTTGCTCTGGAGGAAACCAGCTACTAAAGCAGCTCTGTGGAAGGATCCCAGTGCTGCAGAACTGAGTTATCCAACTGAGTTGTCCAACTGACAGCCAGCACTGGCTAGCTATGAGTGTGAAGCACCCATTCAGAAAGCAGATTTGCCAGCTCCCAACAGCCTTCCGATAACTACGGCCCTGGCCAATGTTCCAACTGTCATCTCACTGAAGACTCAAAATTAACCAACTATATTCCCTTCTCCTTCCCTCACAGAAACCCCAATAAACTTCTCCAAAATTCCTAATCCATAGAAACCCTGTGCATATTTGGGTTTCATTTATTACATAGCAGTAAATAAATGCTGAAGGATATTTGCACTGGGCTGCTGAGATGGGTCAGTGGATATGGGCACTTGCTGCCAAGTCTGACAACCTATGTTCAATCTCTGAGACCTAGAAGATGGAAGGAGAGAACTCTTGCAAGTTGTCCTCTGACCTCCACACACACACTGTGGCATGGGCTCACGGGTGCATATACATGTGCGAACACCACACATGCATACACAAATAATTCATATCCCTGAATCTAAATCATATTATGTGATTTACAAGGCTTATTAGCTCCTATAAACCTCTACTAACAGGATGTTACCATTTGTTTGCTTAGGGCCTGGAGTGCTGGCCCAAGCACTCAGAAGGCAGAAATCAGAAAACAAACCCTCAGGTCACTCATATAGCTCAGCAATCCCTCAGTCATCTCTGTCTGAAATGATGGCTAAATTTGTTTTCATCCCCTATCTAGAAGCCTTTGAGAGGGAACTGACACTGATTCTAGCCACTCCAACAGCTATCAAAGTGCCTGAAAACAAATCCCGAGTCCATCACTCTTGAGTCCAGCCTTGGCAGACAAAAGAAAAATGAGGATGAACCCAATAGAGGGATGTTTTTGGACACTCTCATCAAGAAATTCCAATAACTCTGATATGAACATTGAAATTTGCCCTGTTTTGACTTTTGTCTGGTTTCCTGTCTAGAACTTGTAATGCTAACTACTCTTGCCTTTACTTCTCCTTCACATCTCCTAGGCACCAGTCAAGGATTTTCTTTTTTTCCTACAGTTAAGAGTTATAGAATTTGGGAGTCTTTTAGATAGACCCATTGAAGGAGTATCCCAATTGCCTCACCCTTTGTCCCTGTTCAGCATGGAAGAAGCCAGAGAGGTCTGCGTCCTGATTCCCTATCGGCAATTTGGGTAACCTGTTCAGAGGATGATGTGATAAGAATAGGAGGTAGGGGGGCTGGAGAGATAGCTTAGCAGTTAAGAGCACTGACTGCTCTTGCAGAGGACCTGGATTTGATTGTCAGAACCCACATGGCGGCTACAAACCGTCCTTAATTCCAGTTTCAGGGGAATCTGATGCCCTCCTCTGACCTCTACAGCACTGCACTCACATACAAGCAGGCAATACATTCATACACATAAAATAAAAATAATAAATAAAATATATTAAAAAAGAATAGGAGGCAGGAATTGGCTAGGCAGTTGGGGTAAAAAGACTCCAAAGAGAAGTAGCCAGTTTCTTGGCTAAAAATCAAAACAACCTTGGGCCTTTTAGAACATACTCTGTTCCAAAGGCCAAAAATGTTTGAGGCCAGCCTGGCTTATCATAGGAAGATCCTATCTCAAAAAGAAAAACAAAACAAAAGCTACCAACTAAAACTATTACTTTATCCCACCCCGAAGTCTTTTTACTTTTTCGATTTTTTTTTTATTATTATTATTTTTTTGGTCTTTTTGAGACAGGGTCTCCCTGTAGCCCCAGCTGTCCTGAAACTCACTTTTCGGACCAGGCTGGCCTTGAACTCACAGATATCCGCCTACCTCTACCTCCTGAGTCCTGGGTTTAAAGGCGTGCACTGCCTACTTTTTTTATTTTGGGTTTTTTTTTTGGTTTGGGTGTTTGTTTTTTTTGTTTTGGTTTTGGTTTTTTGAGTCTGGGTCTATATACGTAGACCGTTTTGGCTTTGAACTCACTATGTAGCCCCAGCTGGCCTCAAATTCTTAGCAGACCTCCTGCCTCAGCATAGGACCTCTACCTTGTGTTTTATTTCTAAATTTTTAACTAGTCAATTAATTATTTAGTGTGTATGTGTGTAGGTCAGAGGACATCTTATAGGAGTCTGTTCTCTCCTTTCACCATAAGGGTTCTTAGGATCAAAATGATGTCATCAGGTGTGGTGGCAGGAGCCTTTACCCAATTGAGCCATCTTTCTGGCTTTTTTTTTTTTAAACTAAGTTTTTGTTTTTGTTTTTGTCTTTTTGAGAAAGGGTGTCCCTGTACCCCCAGCTGGCCTAGAGGTCTCTATGTAGACCCAACTGGCTTTGAACTTACAGAGATCCATCTGCCTCTGTCTCTGGAGTGCTGGGATTAAAGGTGTGTGCCACCACGCCCAGCTAGCTAAGATATTTTTAAGTCATCTTAGTACACTAGTTTGGGTTTCTGTTGGTGGTGGTAGTGATTGAAGCATATATTGAAATGCAATGATCCTAAGTGTAAATTTAGAGTTTTGATAATTATGTACACTGATGGAATTAAGACACAGAACATTTCTCTTACCCTAGTAATCCTCTAGTCACTACCCTGAGTGATGGCTAGTGTTATTTGTCAACTGGACAAAATTTAGAATCGCCAGGGAGATAGATTTTCTGGGCAGCCTGTGGGGATGATCTTGATTACAGTAACTGAGCGAGAAGCCCTGCCCACTGTGAGTGATCCCGAACTGTGTAAATGCAGAAAGGGAGCTGAGCATGTGTATCTTCGCTTTCTCTGCTTCCTGGGTGTGGATGCAGTGTGACCAGTCAGCCAGTTCCTGCCTCTATACTTCCTGCCTACTGCCATGGCTTCCCCACTGTGACGAACTGTGTCCTCTGGAACTATGAGCCAATTTGAACCCTTTCTCCTTTAAGTTACTTTTGTCAGGGCGTTTTACCCCAGCCACAGGAAAAGAAACTAAGAGATCCCCCTTCAGTTGTTCCCAACCCACTAGTGGCAGCCCATTTCCTTCTTTCCTTTTCTATGTAGCTCAGGCTGCAAGTGCTGGGATTACAGGTGTGAGCCACCAAACTCTGCCAGTTTCATCTCTTCTCAACTTAAGAACTTTGGGAGTCATCCATGTTATTGTATATATCAGTAGTTCTTTGCTTTTGCTGTGGAATAGTATTTTAATGCATGAACATAACACAAGTTTATTTGCCTTTTGGGATGTTGTTTTGTTAGACAGGGCTCGCTAAGTAGTCTTGACTGCCCTAAAACTTATTATGTAGACCAGGCTGGCCTCAGACTTGTGGTAATCATCTTGTTTCAGCCTCCCAAGTTCTGGGACAGTAAGTAGGCACAGACACGTCCAGCAGGTTATTCACTTTGTTACTAAAATTCCATTTGTACATATTTATCCAAGAGAAATGAAGTCATTTGTCCACAAAAAAAAAACAAAAAAAAAAAAAAAAAAAAAAAAACTGAGGAACATGGTGAGATGGCTCTGACCAGTGAGATGTCTCAGCAGGCAAAGGTGTTTGCTGTCAAGTCTGAAGACGTGAGTTCAACCATAGGATTCCACAAGATGGAAGGAGAGAATCAACTTCTGAAAGTTGTCCTCTGACCTCATAGTGTGGCGCCATAGCATGGGCGCACCAAATAATAAAGTAAAAAAAAAACTGCTTTTTCTCCCCCCCAACTCCTTTCTTTTTTCTTTTTCTTTCTCTTCTGTGGTGCTGAGTTTTGAACCCAGAGCCTCATGCTTGTTAGCAAGTACACTGCCACTGAGCTACATCCCATCTCTCCTGCTGTTTCTATTGACTTATTGTTATCCAGTCTCCACAGAGCAGCTAGGGGGATTTTAAGTCAAGTATTCTGTCCCATTACTCCTCTGTTCAGTAGCTGTTAAAGACTTCCCAACCCATTTAAGAGGAGGAAGTCCAAATTGCCTGCCATGGTGAGAAAAACCCAGTCTCTACTTGACTGCACGGGGAGGGGACTCCTCTAGGAACCTTTGATCAAATGAGTTGGACTCTTTGGAGGAGGCCCACAGGTCTCTACAGCTCCCTGGGAGATGCTCACTGGCCCTTCCATGTGGCCTGGCCCCTGGCTCTCTTGCTTTATCCTCATACCACAATTCCTTTCTCCCAGTCCTCTGAACACTGAGACTTCATTCCCACATCAGGGGCTTTGCGCTCATAATTCTTCTCTTTGGAATGTTCTTTAGATCCTAGTGTGACTGATTCTTTCTTGTGATTCAGACTTAGCTGTCATCTGCTCAGAGGGACTTTTTTTTTTTTGTCCACTAGGCCTAAAAGAGCCACAGTCCCTCTGTAGTGTGTCACTTGTTCAAACACTCCATGTCATGCTCACTTTGACTGTTGCTGTGTCTGTGGTTTTTTTTTTTTTTCTGGGTGTTTCTCTCAAACAAATGTGTGAGCCTGTCTACATGCTCACCATGGCATCTGTAGTATTCATAACTGTGCCTGCCACACAGAAAGGGTTGAGTGAATGTTTGCTTCCGGTTACATATGTAGGTGAGGTGTGTGTTGCCTGGAGAAAGGACAATTCAGAATGGATTTCCTGTCGAAAGAAACTTCAGGTGTTACTGTGAGATAGTTGATTTATAAGAAAATGAAGACTCTAGCCCAAGCAGAAGGACCTAATACTAGAGCTCATTAGATCAATTATATATGTATAATTAATATATATATGGAGAGAGAGAGAGAGAACACGCACTAGGGATCTCATGTGACTCAGGCTGGTCTCAAACTTGCTATATCCCTGAAGATTACCTTGAGCTTCTGATTCTCCTGCCTCCACCTCCTGTGTACTAGAATTGCAAGGGTGTGCCACCATGCCCAGTTTATGTGGTGCTGGGGATCAAGCCCACGGCTTCATGCAAGCTAGTCAAGCACTCTACAAACTGAGCCGTATCCCCACCCTAGTTACCAATGTTTTTGTTTTTGGTCCCAACTTGATGTTGCACACATTGCAGATACTCAGTATTTTTCTGTTAACAGTGAAGTAGTGGTAGTAAGCTTCTGGGGGTAGAGGGAGTGTGGGACTCAGAGAATAAGTTGGATCTCATAGAGAACAATATTCTGTTCTCTATGTAATTTTTCTTGATAAGTAAGGTGGTATGTTAAAGCAACATGTCAAATGAATTTTAAAAGAAAGACAGGAATGGTATGAGACAGGGAGGAAGACAGGGAGGAAATTTAGAAACATTTTCTATGTCAGACACAGTGCTAGGTGTGTCTAGGCATCCATTTACTTACCATAACTTTATGTGAATAAGTGTGATCCTACTCATTCACAGGGAGACAAACTGAATGGGGCATAGAGAAAAGAGTTTCCTACCAAATGTTCCTATTGTTTAACTGCTAGAATATATAAGATTGAATAAAACTATACAAGACATCCTCATCAAAATATAGATTACATTAACAATTAAAAAGCCATCTAATGAAAGAATGTCCGATCAAAGATTTGGATCAATCTTGTCAGGCCAGAACACTAGACAACAGTCAGACCAATGCACAGAATAGAATAAAATGCAAATCTCCCTGTCAGCTGCAAAGGTTGAAAAAGAGAGAGAACTGGTTTGACTGGAATTTGTGTAAATAGATCTTGTGGATTAGGTTGACTTCTAGTTCAATATGAGACAATAGAGCTAAAACTATGACAGGGACAACTCTTAGGCATTTCATGATGGCCCTTAACATATTTGACTTTTCTAATATTTATCACTAGAGCTATTTTTAAACCTTCTCTATTTCTATTCCATTTGGTGGTTATCTTTCTATCCCTGAAGCAGATCATCATTAATACTAAAACTAATAGTCTAACAGCCTTAATTTACTGTGTCGTGTGCTAGCTAAAATATTTATCATATTTAATTCTTCCCGGAACAGCACTAATGGTATAGGTATAATTGTTTCCCCCACTTTACAGATGAGAAAACTAAGGTTTAGAGAGTCCAAGTAGCCTTCTGGCGATTTAATAGCTAATAGGAGTGCCCAGCTCAGGGGGTCTGACTTCAGAGTCTGCCCTTCACCTCTGCACTGTGCTGTCTGGTTCTGCCACTTCCACAGCTTCTCCCCTCTGTTCTTTCCTGTGTCAGCATTCCAGTGGTTAGGTCTGAGCTCAAGTCACTGCCTTTCAGGTTAGTCACCAGGAAACATGGAGAGCTTCTGCTGGCAGCTTCTACACTGGTGCTATTGACAGCTGCTTGCTCCACAGCGCTGGCCTCCGTACTTTCTTCTTGGCTGGAAGGACCTTCTCTAAGCGTCAATGGAGGCTGGACTCTGGCCCAAGCCTGGCTCCTCCAAGCCAAATAGGGTGTTCCTTGTCTTCCATGAATAGCTTAAACATGGGGAGAAAGTCAGCTGAGGGAATGCTGAGGCAGGAGCATCTCAGCTCTTTTTTATTTTGAGACAAATTTTCATGTATCGCTGGCCTCCAACTCATTTTGTAGTGGAGGATGACCATTTTCTTGCCTCTACTTCCCAGGTGTTGTGATTACAGGCATATATTACCATGCCTAGTGTGTATACAGTGCTGGGAACTGAACCTAGGACTTCATGCATGCTAGGCAAGGACTCTTCCAACCAAGCTACAGCCCCAGCCTTCTGGCTCTTAAACAGAAAAATTAACTAATAGCTAGTCTTTCTTTTGTCACATTGGTGAGTCTGCATAATGTTTAGATAAGATGGCTTTCTTATAGCCATTAATGATTTTCAAGAGTCTGAGAATCCCTGAGACCAAAATGTTTGAGAACTGCCTAGTCTATACCAGCTGCATCCCTCACCAGGGTTATTAAAACACCTTCCTAAAAGGGTTTTCTACTGCTCATCTTATCGGAAATGTGGGGAGTCCTTTTGTATCACCAGATGATACTGGGAAAAATCAGGATCCCCTCTTGGGGTTCTTAGTCTCATTAATAAAATAACTTAAGAACAGACTCAAAAGTTTGTTAGAGTTTAAAAGAAAAATCCCAGGGCAGGGAAGTTACAAATCTCAGCAGCTGTGTAGAGGAGGAGAATGGAGGAGAGGAAAAAAAAACCACACCACTTGAGTTAAGCTGGCATGGTGGTCAGTCGCTTATTAGCAAGCAGGCTGCTACAGGTAGGGAGGGGAAAGTAAGAGAAAAAATAAGCCCAGAGTGTTCAGGAAAGCATGCTCAGAAGAGAGAAAAAGAAACAGGGAAAAATATTTTTTTCTGAGTAATTCAGAAAAGCAGCCAGACTTATGAAGCTGAGTGGCTATGTCCTGTAAACTACTATGCTAGGGTTAGAACTTTGAGGAAGGAAAATATAGCATCTCATTAAAGAGATAATTATTTCACCTGTCTCTTTAGGTTGAGATGAATCTGCCTCCCTATGTTGGTACCACCCTTCTGAGGGGTGGTCCCTTAGTCAGGTTATTGACCCTGCCCAACTGGAAGGATAGGTCTCTACCTAAGCCAGAGATTTTATCCTCCTGACCAGAAGGAAATAGTTTTTCTTAATGGGTCTTTACTGTTATTGTGTCAATCTGTGCCAACTCCAGTAAGTTCATTTTCTACATTGCAAAGGGCGATCTTCCGAAATACTGCTCAGATCCTCAGCTTAATCTCTCAATGGTTCAATGCTGTTTTTAGGAAAATGCCTAACAGCCTACTCTCAGTTTTATTTGTTCCTTTGCTCTCACACATACCCTTCATCCTAGACACTGACAGTTGAAGTTACCAATCAGAAATGTATTAGTTGCTTCCATACATTTCCATCTGCTTTCTTTTCTTTAGCCTGGCTTTGGAACACAGGTCATTTAATATAATGAGTTGGTGGCAGAAGATATGAATGTTCTGGAGAAGTAACTGAATTGTGAGACAACACAGGCACCAGAGACAATAGTTGGAGAACCAGAAGGGAATGGTGTCTCCAGACCTGGAGGGGCAGGGGTATCCAGGGAAATGTGGAACCATGGCAGGTTCATTGCAGATGCAGAGTCCATGTAGCCTCTAGGCCACTGTGGTACTAGGCCATGGACAATTGTGCCTTACAAGGCAGAGCCTCCTCCAGTGATAAGCTCCAACATGGCACATCCTAGCTTCTCCCCACCTTTTTTTTGTCTTTTTGCGACAGGGTCTCCTTGTAGCCCCAGCTGGCCTGGAACTCACTATGTAGACCAGACCGGCCTCAAACTCAACAGAGATCTGCCTGCCTCTGCCTCCCAAGTGCTGGGATTAAAGGGGTGCACCACCATGCCCAACCTCCTTCTTAGTCTTTATCCTTTGCTGCCATGTTCTTGCTAGTTTGCCATGTGTCTGACCTCCATGCCTCTCCTCTCCTCTCCTCTCCTCTCCTCTCCTCTCCCCTCCCCTCCCCTTCTCTTCTTCCTTCTCTCTTTCCTTGCTTCCTTCCTCTTTTTTATTTGTGGGGGCTGAGACAGAACCCAGGGTGTTGCACATGCAAGGCAAGCATTCTACCTTTGGGTGAACTCCTTAGCTCTGTCTGTGCTTTGAAGGACAACTCCACAAGAGGAAACTGCCTCTGAGCTCTCCATGCAATTTACCTGTGCTTTTTCTGTGCTTCCAAAGTCCAATTTATCACAGCTGTTATCTGAAAGTACAATGACCACTTGTTTACTCAGTGTTCCCTCTAGACAATGACCTCTTTGAGGACTGGGGTGGCATCTTTTTGCCTTTGTGTTGCCTAAGCCTAGCACTGTATCTGATCACAGTGTTGGGAGCTGCTGTATGTGCTCAGAAAACATTTCCTGGACATATTAACTGATGAACTACTCTCAGATAATTTGCTTCTGGGATGGGCCCCATGTTCTGAAGCATTTGCCTTCCAACAGCTCAGGACCTTTCTCCTCACACCACCCATCTGCTTCTTCCTGGATAGCCCTAGAGAAGAAATGCTATTTACCCTTTTACCATCCTGTCACTTTGCAGAGGACAATTTAAAGTTTTTGTCTGCTTTCTGGAGCCCCAGCCTCATACTACACTTTGAACCATAACTTCCTGGAGTAGAGGTTCTACTGGTCTACTGGTTTCTTCTCAATCCTCACACCCCAAGAACTGGAATTAATTTTACAAATTGCCATCTAAGTGAAGTCAACTGTTTCATCAGTCATATACTTTTTGTGCTTTTTTTTTTTAAAAAAAATAAGGCTTTTATTTTGAACAAAAATAATAAGTAATAAAGGCTTAGTTATATTTTGAGAGTCTATGCCTACCTTTTAGATATGATCAATAATGTTGTGTCTTGAACTATGTTTGACATATACTCTGTTGTAAGTCTGTGTGAGTACTACAAGCTGTTGAGATAGTGTGACGATTAATCTTGATTGTCATGATTTAGAATCACCTAGATTACAATCCCCTGGGCAATTTTGTGAGGGTATTTCCAGAGAGGTTTAACTGAGGAGGGAATTATCACCTCCAGTGTGGGTAGTACTATCCCATGGGCTAGGGTCCAGGACTAAATAAAAAGGAGACAGTTAATTGAGCAGTGGCATTCATCTCTCTCTGCTTCCTCACTGTGTATACACTGGGACCAGCTGCTAGGCTCTTACAATATTGTCCCTACCGTGATGGACTGTATCCCTTCTTAAGCCATAAACCCAAACAAACTTCCTTAAGTTGCTTTTGTCAGAACAATAAGAAAAGTAATACAGAGAATAAGAAGACAGTGAGCATGAGATGGAAGGGCAGAACTTGCATATGGGTGGTCCTGTTTTCTCCTCCGGCCCCTTCCCTTCCATTTCCCTCCTTTGATCTCTCTCTCTCTCTCTTCCTTCCTTTCTTTTCTTTCTTTGTTTCTTCCTTTCTTCCTGACAGGGTCTCGCTAAATTGCAATCCTCCTACCTCAGCCTCCCAAGTGCTGGGATAATAGGTGTGTACCACCGTAAGTAGTTCTTCCACCGACTTAACAGCTTTGTTGAGATCTAACCTACATACCATACAAATAATCAGGTTAAAGTATGTAATTCAATAGCTGCTTTTTATTTTATTTATTTATTTATTTTTGGTTTTTTTTGAGACAGGGTCTCCCCATAGCCCCAGCTGGCCTGGAACTTGCTTGTAGACCAGGCTGGCCTTGAACTCACAGAGATCCGCCTGCCTCTGCCTCCCAAGTGCTGGGATTAAAGGCATGTGCCACCATGTCCGGCCTAATAGTTGCTTTTTAAAAAAGATATTCACCATCAAGATAATCAATTTTAGAGTAATTGCACCATCTCAAAAAGGAAAATATATCTTCTTAACTACCCTTCCACCCCTGGCAGTTACTTACCTACTTATCACTCTTATAGATTTCACTGTTCTAGTGCTAGGGTTCGAGAATTGAGAATAATTCCCACAGATACCCAAAAAGATTATACAAAAGTTTATTTAAGAATTTAAAGAGAAAAAAAGATAATAACCAAATGGTGGCTAGCTGGGCACAGACTTCACGAGCCAAATATGGAGTCTGGCCCTGAACAACAGCGGGCAGGAGCTTTTATTGGGGCACTCCATAGAAACCCGCATGCGCCAAGCATTTTTTAAAATAATTGGATGTCCCCATATCCTGTGTGTGGGGAAAGTCTTGATTGGTAGGGGCTGTCTTCAGGGCATTGGAATGTGCTGACTAATATCTTTTAGAGTCAGACATTTTTGTTCATACCTTATAAGGCTTTTACATGTACAATATGCCTGCACTTGTCTGGGCTTGTCTAAAGAAGCTAGCCAAAAGGGAGTCAGAGCATTCTGGCTCTTCACTAGATTTTCATGTGAATAGACTAACATGTTGTTCTGTACAGTCCAGAGAATATCTGATAGCCATTGTATTAGTTACTTTTCTGTTGCTGTGATAAAACACCATGACCAAGGCAGCTAATAGGAGGAAGAGTTTATTTAGTTTATGGTTCCAGAAGGGCAAGAGTCTATCATGGTGGGGGAAGGCATGGCAGCAGAGGTGACCAAAACAGAAAGCTGAGAGCTCACATCTTCAAGCAGGTGCAGGAAACAGAGAGAGTGAAACTGGGAATCTGGCAAGGCATAAGAACTCTCAAAGCCCATCTCCAGCAATGTGTTTCCTCCAGCATGGCCACACCTCCTAAAGGTTCTATGACCCTCCCCAAACAGCATCATGAACTGGAGACCAAGTGTCCAACTACTTGGAGTGTATGGGGGGACACTTAATATTCAAACCACTACAGCCATGCTTTTTGGTTTTGAATGAGTGAGTTTAAGTATATAACAAGTGAAAGTAAGAGAATAAATAGCGAGTAGCAGACAGAAGCAGCAGATGGATAATAAAGCATAATCAAATCAGGTGCTCACAACATCCAGCAGAAATTGACTGGGGAAGCCAAGGTGAGGTAGCTAGAGTTCTGGACTGAGAGAGTCCTGGGTGAAGCAGAGTATTCCCTAGGGTGAGGCTTCCAAGTAAAAGAATAGAGGGCTTTTCATACATCTTTAGTTTTGGTTAACATACCCCTTACTTCCTTCTTCTCCCCTGTTCTCTTACCTCTATGACACATGTTGTTTTGGGTTTTTGAGCCAGGGCCTCTCTTATAGCCCCAGCTGACCTGGAACTCACTATGTAGACCAGGCTGGTCTTAACTCGCAGAGATTCACCTGCCTCTGCCTCCAGAATGCTGGTATTAAAGGCATTTACCACACCCAGCTGACACAGGTTTTTAATACCTTTAGTTGCTTGCTCTTTTTTCCTATTTCAGTCAGGGGGCCAGATTGACTTAGGACTGGGCGCTTTGGAAAGCACTTGACAAACATGCTTGGGTTTGAAGTGGATGGGGGGAACCCCACTTCCAGAGCCAGCTTCTCAATGAACTCAAATAGCACGTGGCAATTTACCAATATAATGTACATTACATGTGTGGTCTTGGACTGGCTTCTTTGATTTAACACAGTGCTTTCAAGTTCATCCCTCCTGTACTGTGTATCCATGCTTCATGACCTTGGACCTTTCCCAGACGCCAAAACCAATCTATCTAATTTTAGTAAGATTTAATTTTTAAAATAATTATTATGATGATGACAGTGATGACCATCTTGTGTGTGTGTGTGTGCAGGCAGGAGTGTTATGGTATGTTCATGTAGATCAGAGGACAACTCTGTGGAGTCAGTTCTCTCCTTTCACCATTATGTGGGTTCTGAGGATTGAATTCAGGTTGTCAGTCTTGCTCAACAAGTGTTTTACCTCTCACCCACCCTGTTTTTTTATTTTTTGAAACAGGGTCTCATGTGGCTCAGGCTGGCTTTGAACTCTATATGTAGCTGAGGATGACGTTGAACTTCTGCTCCTTTTGCTTCCACCTCCCAAGTAGGGGAACACAAGTGTGCTCCACCACACCAGCCCTCTTCCTGATTTTCTGGGCACTGATGACAGGCAATTGCTTTTACTATTCCCTCTTCCCTTCTTTATTTCTTTTTAGAAGAATGCTTTGATAAAAATACACTCTAAGAAATAATAAATCCCCAAAAGCTTACTGCCTTTATATGCTTACTAAAAATAAAGTCCTGATAAACTTATTGTTACAAAGTGAAGCTTATTTTCAAATTCAGCTTGAGAAGATCTTGCAGAAAGCATTCATACTTTGTGTGTATACATGTTCATATGTGTGTGCACATATATTTGCATGAAGGTGTGTATGCATGTATGTGGAGATGAGAAATTTCCACGTTTTACTTATTATTTTGCTTGTTTATTTTTGTGGCAGTGTCTCTCACTAAACCTGGAGCTCACTGGATTGGCTAGGGCAGTGAGTTCTAGGGACTTTATATCTCCCCCTACTCCATTCCTGCATGGAATTGTAGGTGTGCATTACCATACTTGGCTTTTTTAAGATTTATTTTTATTTTTTAAATTTGTATTTGTGTGTTTATGTGAGTATATGTCATGTGTGTGGGGGTACCCAGCGAGGCCAGAAGAAGGTATCAGATTCCCTGGAGCTAGAGTTACAGGTGATTGTGAGTTTTCTGACATGGGTGTGGGAACTGAACCCAGATCCTCTGGAAGAACAGCAAGTGCTCTTAACCACTGAACCACCTCTCTAGTCCCATGCCTGGCTTTTTATGTGGGTCCTAGGGATCTGAACTTAGGTCCTCATGCTTTCACATTTAACTGAGCCATCTTCCCAACCCATAGATGGTATTTCTACAAATTTTAGTTAGGAAAGAGCAATCCTCTATGCACTCACCTGAAACAGTCTCTTGAGACTGCTCCTCTGAGTAGATGCTTTGTCAGCTCAGAGACAAGATCATTTTTTACAACATGATGCCCACACCAAGAACATGCCAAGATACCATCTGGATGTACCAGGGACTTCATCTAGTCCTTTCTTAAGACCAAATAGTTTTTGGATAATCTACAGATACTCATTAGCTCTTTCTGGAGGAACACTAGACTACATCATTTTCAGTCCCTCTGAAGAGACTTGCCCGATGGGTAGCAGTTTTAAAATTCTGCTAAAATGTGCCTTAAATATGTAGATAAAAGTACAATTATGACCAAAAGTTTCATTTGTCAAATTTTGCTATGGAGACTTTCTGAGAGCAGTACACATTATTTCCTTAGCATCTGTTTTTATTTTCTTTCATACAAATGAATTTAAATTGAGTTTTAAAAAAAATCTCAGACATGGGGTGGAGATGTAGATCATTGGTAGAATGCTTGCCTAGCATTCATAAGGACCTGAGTTTGATCCCTAGCACTACATACCCCATGCATGGTGATACATACCTGTAACCTCAGAACTCAAGAGGTAGAGACAGGAGGATCAGAAGTCCAAGTTTATCCTTGGCTGTTTAGTGAGTTTGAGGCTAGCCTTGGCTTTGGAGTCTCTGTCTCCAAAAGCAAACAACAAACAAACAAAATTTTAAAAATAAATCCTAGACACATAGACTCCTGTCATGGTACTTAGCTTTACAGGGTCAATAATAATTTTTTGTTATCTATGTTTCATTCTCCACTAGATTTATTTTCCCCGAGGGTGATCACCACTTCTAACCTGTATTTGCTTGCCATCATATCTTTCAGTGTCTTCAACATAAGAGATACCCATTAAATTGATTGATAGGTCTACTAGTAAACTGACATACCCATCACTGTGGTCACAAATTGGAACTCTCAAATTGGGACAGTTAAGAAGAGATCCAACAGACCACAGATCACCAAAGGCAGAAGCAAAGTATACCTAGACCATATAAACTTGGAACTGGACATTCAGAACTCATGGCTATCCTTTCAACTCTCTGGGGCCCTATGATTTCAGGTCATTGATTTTATACATGCATCTTCTTTCTTGAGTTTCTTTGAATATACTGCCATTAAAAAAATATCACAGCATCTTCATTTTCTGAGAATATAAGTTTGCATTTGGCTTTGGACCTTCCCACATGTTTTCCATCAGCATCTAACTGATATATTTTCAGTGTCACAATTCCAAATTCCAGAAAGATCACCTGAAAGGGTGAGTCACACAATTGGTCATGAGTTAGAAGGCAGTAGGAGGTACTGAGGAACCAGACAGTATAAAGCTGCAGCAGGAGCTGCAGGTACACCTGGTTCTCTGAGAAGGGATCATTACAAAGAAGTCACAAAATTTAGTCTATTTATTACCCAACCTAGAATTTGGACTTGTATATAAAAGCTGGACATTAGAGGCAACTAGGGCCAGAGATAAACTTCTTCCTCAAGTAGAGATTGGCAAATGTGACCGTTAATGGTAATTGTCAACATGACAGAATCTTAAATCACCTGGGAGACAGGCCTTTACATATGCCTGTAGGGGATTATCTTTATAGAAGGGAATTATCTTTATAGCCTTATTTGAGGTGGCAAGACCTACCCACTGTGAGCAGTACCACTTCCTGGCTTGTATAAATGAAGAAAAAGAGCTGAGCAGCAGGACACACTCATTGCTCCCTACTCTGGATTGTGAATACAATGTGACCAACTTCTTCAAGCACCTGCCACCTTGACTCCCCTGTCATGATGGACTACATCCTTGAACTGTGAGCCAGAATAAACTCTTTTTGCCCAATGCTGCCTTTGTCAGAGAACTTCATCACAGCAGCAGGAAAAGAAACTAAGACAACAAATCTAGTCTGTAGTCTTTTTTTTTCTTTCTTCGTTTAAAAATGTTTTTGATACTCTTCTTTTTTTAAAAAATTTATTTTATATGTGTGTCCTCTGAGGTTAGAGGACAACATGCAGGAATCAATTCTGTCCTACCACCATGTGGGTCCTAAGGATCAAACATGGATCACCAGGTTTGGTACCATGTACCATTTCCCATTGAGCCAATTTACTGTCCAATATCTAATTTTCTTAACTGTTGCTTGCATAATACTTTTTAAAGCAAGAATTACTTGAAAAGAAAGAACCTTTTGGTGAAATCCAGCCTATCCCCTCAAAACAATGGAGGGTGATTTTCTCCTATCTCTGTGATATCTGCGTGTTCTTATAGACAGGGGAATGACTGCTCATGACTGCCATTTCGTCCTGACACTCTGTGGCTCTGCTTCTCCCTTTAGGG
Organism: Nannospalax galili; assembly: GCF_000622305.1. Classification (NCBI taxonomy): domain Eukaryota; kingdom Metazoa; phylum Chordata; class Mammalia; order Rodentia; family Spalacidae; genus Nannospalax; species Nannospalax galili. Next base: position 357,134 of record NW_008329035.1, read on the forward strand.
GATGCAAGACGAAGGCAGAGCATCATGGGGCCTTGACCAGCAGGATACTCCTGGACCTCTGCTCTTCTCCAGGAGGACATGTGCAAGATGAGACCCAGAGTCAGCTTATTAATGCAGAGATTAGTTTTGAAGCCTTCAAATAGGAAATGAATTCTCATGGGAAGCTTCGAATTTCTTTCTACTTACAGAAGTTGAATTACAAGAGCTATCTTTATTGTTGATCATCAGGTCCTGTGTGAAGTCAGCCAACTTCAGAGAGTTAGTTAAAAGGGTGACTAATGACTCAACTCTCTCCTTACCTCTCTGTCTCTTTAGATTTGATCTCCCCAGACACCATGGGCTACGTTAGCCACTTTAAAGAGAGTTCGTCCAGGATTCCATGGCCAGTGAGTGAGCTCTTGAGAGGCCTGTCCTAGGCCCCTGTCTGGCCTACTGATAGACAGTTTTGATGCCCAGTCTGGGCCTGTGGGCAGAATTGTAGGCAGACTAGGTCTCCATAAATGTCAGGCTTGACTGTGATACTTTAGGCACGAATTCCTGGGAGGCCTTCACCATTTTAGTTTAAAATGACCCTGATTAAATAGAGAATCTTTTTTGAAGTTAGGTCTTCTAAAAGTCAGCACTTCATCTCCACTTGCTGAGTTCTGCAAGCACTTATCTAAGACATAAGCTTTTATGACTAGCCCTATTGTCTGACTTCAGTGATCAAAACATACAAGGCTGGTTTTGATTCTACTTTGTACTTATTTTATCTTGTCTTTCTGAGTCTCAGATTATACCAAGCAGTCATTAGTTACTTTGGATTCACAGATGTACTACATGACCCTTGATTAACCAAGCATTGTTCTATTGATAAGTTTCCAAGAGAGCTTGTTCTAGCTGCATTCATCTCTAGTGATGCCAAGTCTTCTTCCCACAGGTAGGGCTCTCTACCCACCAGAGCTACACAGTTCCATGAGGCCCTTTGTCTGTACTCAGTCAGGTACGTCATAGGTAATGAATTTTTCCAGTTGGGAAAAATAAACAATGGAAATATACCAGATTGATGTCAATGGACTTGTTTAACTATTTAAGGCCATATCTTAAAGTCTAAGTTACAGTGTATTTTGTAAAGTAGTGCTTATAATCCATTGAGCTTTCGAAATGGCTCTCTTTCCTATTAAGCTTGCATTGAGAAGTGGGTTTAATTTGCCAGAGTAGTTTTTTTGTGTCTGTGTGATAATTACAGGACTTGCAGATTAGCCTGAGTGAATTGGCAAGTTTCTGTAGCTAATAAAAAACACACAGAAAATAATATAACATTCAATTGCTTCAAGGTTCTTCCTGAAAGAAACATTAACCATTCCTGATAGGCCAGTTTCTAGTCTACACCAGCACATTAGTGTCTGCTTGGGGAAAGATACCTGCAAGTGACATGTAATCCAACATTCCAGAATTAAAGGCATAGTTCTACTACTGAGAGGTTTGAAACTTATAGTTCATAAGCTAATAACAGATTAATGTCTGGAACTAGAAGCTATACAATGCATCTTTAGCTGATAATTATTTGCCAGCTGGGTTATCTCTCTTTACGAGAGCTTTATGTAAAATATAATTCTACACTGAACTTTAGGAGCATGTTGCTATTTATTTGGCCATCTACTAAATAAACAGTTTCTATTTGTGTGTGTGTGTCTTTTGAGATAAGATCTCATGTAGCTCAGGCTGATTTCAAACTTCCTATGGAGATAAGGCCAGCCTTGAGCTGATTCCTCTGCCTCTACCTCCCAAGTGCTGGGATTACAGGTACACACCACTACACTCAACTAGAACATTTTTATGTACTACTAGGTGTCAGATACCAGGCTAGAATCAGGAGATGGAACCCCAACAGGTAATCTTATCTATCTGACCACTTTTGCTCAAAGATCCCATAACAGGATCAGTGATGTTATTTTGTATTTTGAACTGGTTCAGATATCTTTCTTTTTCTTTTCTTTCTTTCTTTTTTTTTTTTTTTTTTTTTTTTTTTTTTTTTTTTTTTTTTTTTTTTTTTTTTTTTTTTTTTTTTTTTTGAGGTAGGGTCTCCCTATAGCTCCAGCTGGCCTGGAACTCACTATGGAGAGCTGGTCTTGAACTCACAGAGATCTGCCTGCCTCTGCCTCCCAAGTGCTGGAATTAAAGACATACACACCACGCCCGGCCAGGTATCTTTCAAATCACAAATGATTGAGCTTTAAAGGAATTGGTGCTCCGTTATAACACTTAAAAGTTACTGGAACCAGTGCACACTGCAGAGCCAGTTCTCAGCCACCTCTGGCCTCAGCAGTCTCTTCATGTTCACTGTTACCTAATCAAGGGCACTAAGGCAGTTGTCTTCTGTTTTGGCAATCTAACTCTAACACAGAGTGGAGAACATAAATGCTTTCTGTGTCTCTGAGCAAAATAAAAATACTTCTCTAACTAGAAAATAGAAAGGAAATACTTTTTTATGTTTCCTTTTTTTTTTTTTTTTTGGTCTTTTTGAGACAGTATCTCCCTATAGCCCCAGTTAGTTGGCCAGCGCTGTGTAGACCAGGCTTACTTTGAACTCACAGAGATCCACCTGCCTCTGGCTCCCAAGTGCTGGGATTAAAGGTGTGTGCCTGTAACTCCAGCTTCTGGGAATCTGATGCCTTTTTCTGGCCTTCACAGGTACCTACACACATGTAGTATATACTCACACATAAATAAAAAATGAATCTTTAAAAAGACTAAAATTTAAAGTTGGGTGTGGTGGTGCACACCTTTAGTCCCAGCACTGGGGAAGCAGAGGCAGGTGGATCTCTGTGAGTTCAAGGCCAGCCTGTTCTATATAGTGAGTTCAGGCCAGCTGGGGTTACAAGGAGACTTTGTTTCAAAAAAAAGGACTAAAATGTAATATTAAAAAGGAAATGAGGCACTGGGGAGATGGCTCAGCAGTTAAGAACACTGGTTGTTCTTACAGAAGACCCGGGTTCGAATCCCAGCACCCACAGGGCAGTTAACAACTGTCCATAACTCTTGCATGACACAGGTGCACTTACCTACATGCAGGCAATACATGCATACACATAAAATAAGTAAATAAATAAATTAATTAATTAATTAAAAAAGAAGTGGTTTCATCAAATTTATATTTTAAAAGAACACTTTTAGATTTATAGACAATTGAACTTGTAGTACTGAAACATTATCCCTCAGCCCCATCTTGGTTTTACCAAGTGTGACAATTAGTGAGTCAATATTGATTCATTATTAACATTTAAAGTCTGTGTTTACTTAAATATCCTTATTTTTTCTAATGTCCTTTCAGATTCCGGATATCATGTTGATTTTTAGTTGTCACTGTCTCCTTTACTCTTCTTGGCTGTGACAGACTTTCTCTGCTTCTGATGACACTGACAATTTTTTCTTTTTACATTTCTTTATTTGAGTGGGGGGCAGATTCACAGTGTGGTCATAGCACAACTTTCAGCAGTCATTTCTCTCCCACGATGTGGGTTCTAAGATCAAACTCAGGTCACTAGGCTTGGCAGCAGGTGCCATTACCCACAGAGCCATCCGGCCTATGTGAGGTTGACAGTTTTGAAGTGTACTGGTTGGATATATTAGTGGGCGCTCTTCTGTTGGAAGTTGCCTCATGTTTTTCCCATGATTAGACTAGGATATGAGGGACTGAAAAAAAGATCACTGATATGCTGTGGGCTAATTGTTTTTGATATGGGGTCTCACCATGTTGTCCAAACAAATCTCAAACTCATGAACTCAAGTGATTCTCCTGCCTCAGCCCTCTGAATAGCTAAGATTACAGGCATGTGCCCCTGTAGCCAGTCTGTAGTACCACTTACAGTGTCATATCCTATTACTATGACTGCTGGTGCTGTTCTTCATCTGGCAGAGCAGTGCCTGCCAAGTTTTTCCAGTGTAAAAACAGTCTTTATCTCTCCTTTCTGCACTGTATTAGTCAGGGTTGTCTAGGGGAGCACAGGTAGCTGCTCAGTTCGGGAGGCTGGGTGGGAACCTGAGCAGTCAGAGGGGTCCCACAGTGGCTGACTCACACTGGAGAGGCAAGAACCCAGTAGTCGCTCAGTTCATGGGCCTGGGTGCTTCAGCAGTCCCAATCTGGTGCCAGAGACCTGGAGGTTCCTGGAGAGCTGCTGGTCGTTTGTCAAGGCTACAAGCCTAGACAGACTGGTTCTGGTTATCAGTGAAGAAATCAGCAACAACTGAATAAATCAACTCCATGGCAAGAGGGAAGGACAAGAGAGCAAAAGGTGAATAATCTTCCTTCTGCCATATCCCTTTGTATCTGGGCTGCTACCAGAACGTGCTGCCCACATTTGGGGTGGGCCTTCCTACATCAGTTAAAGCAATCAAGACAATTTCTCAAGTGAGGCACCCTACTCAGGCGATTCTGATTTGCGGAGAGTTAACATTAAAACGAAGCAACACATATGCTATACTTTTGATTAGCTGGTTTGGTTTTGTTTTTTTGACAGGGTGTCCCATAGCCCCAGCCTACCTGTAACTCACTATGTAGAACAGGCTAGCCTCAATCTTACAGAGATCCACCTGCCTCTGCCTTCCAAGTATTGTGATTAAAGGCATGGGCCACCACACCTGGCATATTTCTGTTCTTAATAGCCCAAGAGAAGTTTTTAAACATGCCCCTCCACCACAACACTAAGAGCTGCACTTGGGGAAAGCCAGGGAAGCACAGGCTTAAAGACGATCACAAGTTAGAGAACAACCTGGGCTATATAGTGGGATCATCTAAAAAATTTTTTTTTAAAGAATCTTGGGCAAGGCAGACTGGGGGGTTAAACCCAAGCAGGTTCACTCCAGAGCTCCCAGTTTCTACCCTCATTAACCAGAGAGCCTTTAATTCAAGCCTTTTATGGTACAGTAGGGAAACTGAGGCCCAAGGAAATATAATGGCTTTCCCAAGATGCAAAGTCAGTCAGGGCTAGCCCAAGTCTCCTGGTTTAGGGCTGCCTCTGATGTGCAATGGGATGTCTTTCGAAACTCTACTCTGTGGAAGAAATTCCCAATACTGAGGGAATGGGGAACCATACTCCTCTTCACTGAGTGGAGAATCTCTGTAAATGACTTGTTATTCTTCTGGAGGAGAATATGAGAGATTTGTCTGTTCTCCCCAGTATATTAATTTATTCCATCATTTATTTACCCCAGTTATAGACTCACAGATATTTATATGTTGTTATAAGTGAATACAACTTTATTATTTTGTTGCTTAAATTACTTCAACTTTAGCTACTGAGACTTCTTCCGTTCCCCATTTCCCTCTGACATCCTCTTCCCACCTCCTCTGCCCATTAAAGTGAGTTTCTTTGTCTTTTTAGGTCTTTGTGATTCATTTTTTTTTTTTTTGAAACATGGTCTCATATAGCCTGGCCTCAAACTGGCCATATAGTTGAGGATAGCCTTGAGCTTCTGATCCTCCTGGCTCTATCTCCTGAGTGCTGGGATTGCAGGCATGTACCATGATTGGTTTTATTTGGTGCTGACAAATAAACCCAGAACATTGCACATGCTAGACCAGCATTTTCCCAACTGAGTCACATCACAGCATGAGCCTTTTTCTTCTTCCAAAATTACTACTTGATCAATCTTTAATACCGAGATTCAGGCATAGAAGAGTTTAATTTTTTATTTTATTTTTTAGGTACCTGGATCCAGTTTGCCAAATTTTGTCATGAAGGTATCAATTAACTTGGACTCATCCAAAGATATAAACTATCTCTGCTATCTACCTCCTACCGTTTTGTCTTGCCTAGGCATAGAAAGATGAGGTAATAGCATTATCATTAGTGCAAACGTTTGCTCTTATGTATTCTATTTTATTCCAATAATCATCACATATGCCATTGTATTACCATTTGTTTCTATATATTCTTGACTTTTCCTTCCCTTCCTCCTTCCTTCCTTCCTTCCTTCCTTCCTTCCTTCCTTCCTTCCTTGCCATGTGTGGTGCATGCATGTATACATGTTAGAATGCATGTATGCTCAGAAGCCAATGGCTGACACTGGGTATTGTCCTCCTTTGTTCTCCCCTTTTTGAGGCAGAGTCTCTTACTGAACTGGGAACTCAAGGATTCTGTTAGGCTGGTTGGTTAATGAGTTCCCAGGATCCTCCTGTCTTCACTTTCCAACCAGTGGGATTATAGATGAGTAGCATCATTGCAGGGCTTTTTATGTGGGTGCTGGGGATTGAACTCAGGTCCTCATGATTTTAAGGCAAGCAGTTTACTGACTTTTAACAGACTGAGCCATCTCCCCAGCTCCTGTATGTATCCTTGCAAAATGGATACTGTTTTTGGCTCAGATTTTCTTAGCTTAAATGATAGTGTATATTTTTCATTCAAATATATAGTATCTACACACGTGACTGTACACATCTGTCTCTGGCTTCTACCTGCTGACTGGTGCTGTGAGTTGCCTCCTTACTCTCTCAGATGGTCTCTGTCTGCCCACAACCACAAATAACCCTGCAATAAACATCCTTGTACATATCGCTGAGTGGGTCTGTGTGAGAATTTCTCTGAGATCCATATCCAGGAACAGAACTGCTGGATCCCAAAATATCTTTATACTTAATTTAACTAAGTAGAGACAGATTGCTTTCCCAGAATATACCAATCTGCATTCCACCAGCACACATAGCCACCAACACTTGGCATTAAGCAGCTAATTTTTTTCAGGCTACTTGGTATAAAGTGATATTTTGTTATTTTAATTTGAATTTCTGTAGTGCTGCTTTGAGCAAGCATCTCTTCACATGTTCTGGGCCTTTTCTTGGTCTTCTTATGAGTGGCTTATGTGCAGTCCTTGTCCAGTTTCTTTGAGGATTCTGTCATTTTGTCAATTTGTAAGAGTTCCTTGTATATTCTAGATAATAATCTCAATAAATTTTCACAGCAAGAACATAGTCTATTCTGCATTGTTTTCTCTTTATTATGTTTTTTTTTTCCTCCTTAGGAGAAATTCTTAAATTTTAGGTAGTAAAATGAATTAGTGCTTGCATTTTAGAATCTTGTTTTAAAAAATTCTTATTTAATCATTATTATATTTTGCAGGTACAGTGATGGCTTATAGTTATATTGAAAATATGTCCATGTTATTAACATAGTGTTGTGCCCAGAGAACGGACCCCCAAGAATAACCACGGAATCCAGGGGGCATGCAAGAACAAAGAGTCTTTATTCGGGCTTAAGCTCAGGCTCTCAGACCTCACCAACCCAATGGATCTGTGCTGAGAGCCCCAATTGCAGGGGGAGGAAGCCTTTTATAGGTTTTAGACCAAGGGAGGAGGGGAATAACAGAGTTACATCTTGATTGGTCCGAGGAGCCCGTGCATGCCAACACACTTTTGAATTGATTGGTTACAAGGGATGCAGTCCTGGGGGTTTCTCAATGGCGGGGGCTACCCTCAGAGCT
>NW_008329035.1:364642-365688 GCF_000622305.1 Nannospalax galili
CCTCCCTTGTAAGGCTGTTAAATGCCTGGGCTTGCTTGACCTATAGCCTCCTGGGGTGGGGGTAGTAGGTGGAGATTACAACATGCCTGGACAGGTCCAGGCTTGCCTGAAACAACTAGTCAAAATGGGGTCAGTGCAGTTTGTCCTCTCAGCCTACCAATCAAACGGTTTACAGAGTGAGAAAGAGCCGTTAATCCTAAAGAAGGGCAGGGGTCTCAGGAGTCCAGGGCAGGGGGCCACAGAGGAGGGTTTCACAATAGTATAACATATTATAACATATTAATAGTTAATACAAGATGGATATGCCAAAGTAAAAAAAAAAAAAGGAGAGAAAGGGAAAGAAAATTTTAAAAGGAACAGAAAACGCATATTAAACCAAATTTTGTGAACTGTAAAACCTCTGTGATAGCTCACTGCTCTGTTATCATTGCTTTTCAATATGTTTGAAAGTTTTCTCTTTTTTCCCTTCCTTCCTCTTTTCCTCCCTACAGGGTCTCACTGTTCCCAGGCTGGCCTTGAACTCTTTATGGATTCGAAGAATTTATGACCTTTGACCTTCTGATCCTCTCATCTCCAGCTTCCAGGTGCTGGGATTACAGGTGTGTACCACTACAGCTGGTTTGTTCTGTGCTGGGTATGGAGCCCAGGACTTTGTGCATGCTAGTCGAGCACTCTACCAACTGAGCCATATCTCCAGCCCCATATTTGAAATCTTTTAATATAAAAAAACATGCTCTTTCCTTATGTCACAATAGTTTCCTCTATTTTCTTTTATAAATTTTATATTTGTATTTTTCACATTTAGGTCTTTATTGCTGTGTGCAGGTTTAGGTAGAGATCTAGTTATATGTTTTCCCACATATTTAACCTTTTTTATTTCCCTTAAAACCATTTGCTTCTAGGTCAGGTGTGGTGGTGCATACCTTTAATCCCAGCATTTGGGAGGCAGAGGCAGGCAGATCTCTGTGAGTTCAAGGGCAGCTTGGCCTACATAGTGAATTCCAGGCCAGCTGGGACTACAAGGAGACCCTGTCTCAAAAACACCA
>NW_008329035.1:365822-383806 GCF_000622305.1 Nannospalax galili
CAAGTACTTGGGAGGCAGAGGCAGGCGGATCTCTGTGAGTTCAAGGCCAGCCTGGTCTACATAGTGAGATCCAGGCCAGCTGGGGCTGCAGGGAAACCCTGCTTCCAAAAGACCAAAAAAAAAAAAAAAAAAAAAACCAAAAAAACCATTTAGTACATTTTCTTCTCCTCATTATTTGTAGTATTACAAAATTAACAATGGTAATTGTACTTTACACTGGTGTTTTAATCTGTTTTAGCTGGTGCAACAAATAACAGACTGGGCAAGTTGTAACAAGAATTTATCTCTTGACAGTCTGGAGACTGAGGTCAGGGTGCTGCAGATTTGATATCTGGTTTTCATACATAGTCATTTTCTCTCCATAGATCTATAACCAAAGGGGAAGGACTGTCTTTGGGGTCTTTTCTATCTGGACAGTGATCCCATTCATGAGGGGTTTTCCCTATGGCCTAAACACCCCCCAAAGGCCCTGTGCCCCATCACTATCACCTTGGAGGCTGGACTTTGATACGGCAACTGGGAGTCATCAGTATCTGGTCTGTTGCAGTTGTATCTCTGACAGATTTAGTCTATCCCATCAGCAGTTTCTCCTTATATTGCCACGACCCTGCCTTTATTACTACATTTTTTTAAAATTTAAAGATTTACTTTAGGGCTGGAGAGATGGCTCAGCGGTTAAAAACACTGGTTGTTCTTGCAGAAGACCCAGGTTCGAACCCCAGCACCCACATGGCAGTTGATAACTATCCGTAACTCCAGTTCCAGGGGATCTGACAGCCTCTTCTGCCCTCCATGGGCATTGCATGACACAGTTGCACTTACCTGCATACAGGCAATACACACATACACATAAAATAAAAACAATAAATAAAATAATTTTAAAAAAAGATTTAATTTTTTCAATTGTGTGTGTATGTATGTATCTGTGTGTGAGTCTGTGCATGTGTGAGTGCAGCTGCCTGCAGAGCCAGAGATGGTCTAGATTCCTTGGAACTGGAGTTCCAGGTGGTTGTGAGCCACCCAGTGTAGGTGATGGGAGCTGAACTCAGGTCCTCTGCAAGAGCAGAGTGTACTCTTAACGACCAAGCCATCTCTCTAGCCCCAACTAAGTCTTTATGTACCTATTAATATACCTTTGCTCTTACTAAAACAAACAAACAAACAAACAAAAAACTATTCATGTATCTTCTTCATATGAATTTTAGATTAACTTATCAAGTTCCTAAGAAAGTCTAACTGCTGTTATGATTAGAATTATACTGAGTATATAGATACAATTAGAAAGAATTGGCAGATTTGTAACCATTTCCTATCTCTTCCTAATATACTGACTTAATGAAGTCCTATAGCGCTTCTCTCAGAATCTGGCCCATCCATGTTATTTATCTATTAACAAGCTAGAATATAATTGAATCATTGTAAAAGTGGGTCGAACTAGTTTCCAAATACTAAGTAGGTGGCAAAGAAATCAAAAGTCAGCGTCATAAAAAGGCATTTATTAAACTCATAATTATTCTTTGCTATGTTAGATCCTGTACCAAAAGGGGGGTGGAGTGGAATAAGCATGTGTTTCACATCACTGAGAAGCTTACATCTAAACAGTCAATGCTGAGCAGATAAACATGTCTAAGATTTAGCACTAATCAGGGAATGGAATGTGTTTCTAGCATACGAACGGACAAATAAATGCATATTAGGAGCGAGAGAGACGTGAGTGTGAGGAAAGAGTTAGCCCAGGCAGAGTAAGTGTTCAAGGATCACAAAATGTATTTTTTATCTGAAAAAAATATCAGCTCAAAACTATTCAAAAAAGAATGCCATTTGTTTAAAGAGGGGTAAGGGGTGCCCAGAAGTAATTGACTCCTACTTTCCCTTATATATGTGTAAACCATACCTGGAAGGACAAAGAAAACCCAGTAATTGGTTTGTTTGCAGGATCAAGAACTAATTTGTTAGAAAGGGGGAAGACAGGCTTCTTATTAGGTACACTTACATTTTAAAAAAATATCTGAATTATGTAAGTAATTTTTAAAAATTAAAGAAATGAAACTTTCAAATTTGGTGGGTGCATAAAAGAAAAAGAAGCTGGGCATGGTGGCCCACACCTGTAATCCTAGAACTCTGGGTGCCAAAGCAGAAAGATCATGAGTTCAAGGTGAACCTGGGCTACCTCATGTGTTTCAGACCATTTGGACTACACAGAGGAACACAGTCTTGCCATCCCACAAACTTGCCCTTCCAAAAAGTAGAAAGAAAGAAAAAAGGAATAAAAAAAGAAAAAAAAATTCAGGATACTTACAATATACAATTAGAATGGCAGGCGTGTATACATATATACTTGTTTGTATGTATCCAGAGGATTTTGGAGAGAGAGGGAGGGAGGGAGAGAGAGTGTGTGTGAGAAATGGTTTGCTACACACCTCAAATCAACCATGAATATGAACAGAGCAAAGCAGGAATCCATCACGGAAGACTGAAGAGGTCTCAGTTGCCATCATGCCCCGGAGGATTCTAGTTTCTGGCTTGTAGAGGCTATTGAACTGGAGGTGAGCTGATGCCTCCACATCACGAGCTATGAGACATGCTCAAGCAGCTTCTTCCACTCAGATATCTATGTCCAAAGTTTAATGATGGCATATTGATTTGTGGCATGTAAGAACTGATAATCATCCAGCTGTCTAGAAGATTCATTACCAGTCATTAAAAGATTATAGACAATTCACTGTAGCCAGCAGAAGAGAGGCAGCTTCTCTACCATCTCAGGGGTTAGAGTGACAGGGAGGCTCAAGGGCCTTTTCCTTGCTCCTCCTCGAAATCTTAACACTGTGCAGCTAATCCCTCTCTGACTGACAGGTAATTCCTGACTTGGTTTGTACAACTGGATGACAGGCTGGCTGCCATTAGCCCAGGTGAATCTGCCACATGATCTTGACAGTTTACTTGCTCTACATGCATCCCAGTACATTCATGTCACAGATAGCCATTTCTGTATTAAAATTCCTCTGAATTAAATTTTGCATATTGATTTCTAAAATCACTTATTTAATTTCAGTATGTGTGTCCTGGTTTCTTACAGTTTTAGAGTTTGATAGATTCCTTGTTCTTTTTAAAAATTTGGAGCCAGGTATGGTGGCTCATGCTGGTAATCCCAGCAATTGGGAGGTTGAAGCAAGAGGATTGCTGGGAATTTGAGGACAGTCTGGGCTACATAGTGAGTTCCAGGCCAGCCTATGTTACAGTGTGAGACATTGTCTCAAAAAAATAAATATACAGGCTTGAAGATAAGTTCAGATGGTAGTAAAATGCTTGCCTAGCATGCACGAAGTCCTGGGCCTACTCCCTAACACTAGATAAAACTAAGCATAGAGTTGTATGTTTGTTTGTACTTCCAGCACTCAGGAAGTGGTAGCAGGAGGATCAGAAGTTCAAGGTCATCCTTGGCTATGTAGTGTGTTTGATTTAGCCTGGACTACATGAGACCCTCATCTTAAATCAAGCAAACAAACAAAAAATTTAAAAATTGGAGTTATTTAAAACAACAACAAAACAGCTGGATGTGCACACCTTTAATCCCAGCATTCTGGGAGGAAGAGGCAAGCAGATTTCTGTGAGTTCAAGGCCAGTCTGATGTGCAAAGGGAATTCTAGGCCAGCCAGGGCTACACAGTGAGACTGTCTCCAAAAAAGCTAGAATTTTAGTTTATATTCCAGTTATATTTATCTTTTTTACATAAATTTATTTTCTCTGAAAACAATCATTTAGCTATTATTTTATGTTCATTATTGCTGCTGTCAAAAACCACATGGCTATTGTTAAGTAATCTTCATTATAGCTTTACTGGAATCATGGATAGAACCAAGGATTTAGCTCTTCCTCCCCCCACCTTCTTCCTCCTTTCTTTCACCCTTCCCCTCCACCCCTCCATTTTTGTTCATATAGTGACTCTCCTTTTAGAACAGTTCTGGATATCTGCATCAGCAGCATGTAATATCAGCTGCTGTTTTGTCGGACCTCAATTTCCTACAGGAAAAAACAAAACCAGGTTTTAGTAGGTAACTGGTCATTCCTCCTACCCACTTCTGTTTCTTTCTCTGAATTCTTTACTCTTTAAACAAACTACACTTAAGTGATAATAGAACTAAGAAGCAAGTTAAGAAGAGGCAACCTGTCTTGCCAAGTCCTAAGAAATTTTCCCAGCAAAATGAAGAAAGATCCAGATATTCCACCCAGAGGATAAAGAAAGAACTCACCCAACAGAACAGTTACTGCTAAAGCCTTTTCACAGCAGAAAACACATTGTGATCTTTTTCTGAGAGCGTCTCACTCTTTCATGGAGGCCATGTGCACCAGAGGTTCAAGAGCAAGAAGAGAGCGAGTCACACAGCCTCAGAGAAAATGAAGGGATTGATATTCAGAGGAAAAAGTTGATATTTTTTCATAAAAGCAAGATTTGACAAAGAAGTAGGAAGAACAGGACTGTAGAAGAGAAACAAGAGAGCTGTGTATCCAGGGACAAGTTGTCTTAATTTATGACAATACGCAGGGTTACTTTGTAAAGAAAAGCCACCAAAGTCGGGGTGTGGGGGCGCATGCCTTTAATCCCAGCACTTGGGAGGCAGAGGCAGGTGGATCTTTCTGAGTTCAAGGCCAGCTTGGTCTACATAGTGAGTTCCAGGACAGCTGGGACTACAGGGAGACCCTGTCTCAAAAACACCAAAAGAAAAAAAGAAAAGCCATCAAAGTACCCACCGCTCTGGGCTCAGTCAGCAAAGTGCTTGAAAGCATGAGCACCTGAGTTCAAGTCCCAGAGTCCATGTGAAAAGAAGCCAGTTGTAGTGGTGTGTGTTTGTAACACTGGCACTGAGGAGACAGAGACAGGCAGATCCCTGGGGTTGCTGGCAAGCTAGCCTAGCCTACATGGTTGAATTCCAGATTAATGAGAGACCCTCTCAAGAAACAAGGTGGACAGCACCCAAGGAACAAGACTGGAGGTTGTCTTCTGGTTTCTACATGAACATGCACATACATGCATATGCACCTACATATACATGTACTACCCCCCATGAACCAATACACACACACACACACACACACACACACACACACACAAACCAAAGGAAAAGAAAAATATCAGAGGGCAAAAGAGACAACTAAGACATGCCTAAATTTAGAGCCCTTGAGAGGGAACAGAAAGCTTTCCTTTCCCTTTGAGAGTCCCATGCTCTTTGAAAACAGCCACTGAGCCTAAACCACAGCGGCATTCACTTCTCCACCCCATTTCCACCATTTCAAACATTTTCATTTAAGTAGGCTGTAAGTCACTCTCATAGGCCCTTGCCAAATCATGTTTGAGAAGTTTGTGAAACACTCATCACTCTTGGCATGGAGTCCTCAGTCTTCAGGCTACCCTTGTAGGTCATATGGCGTTCTTCTGTCCCTGAATAGCCACAGCGGCAGTGGGCAAGTGGAGACTCAGCTCCCATGGAGATAAGGGCTCAGGTTACTTTCTCATGTGACCCAGTTGGCTGTGCTTTCTTCCGTGGCAGCAAACTAAATTGCTAGCCCAGACAGCTGTCCCCAAAATGCCAGTGGTCAAAGGATGTCCCAACTCCTGATGTAAGTCATAATCCTTGCCAGGCACACCTCAGACCAGAGCCTCACCCCCATCCCCGACTTCCCAGGGGTGGGCCAAGGCTGGCCTTCTTCAACGTGCTCTCAATAGAGGTGACACCAGGGACTCTAAACACCACTTGTCAGGCTGAGGAAAGCTTTTGTTCACTGAGACTTGTATTTGGACATTTTTCCTTTCTTCTTTCTTGCCTTCCATTAGATTCCTGAAATGTTCTGTTTCTCCCACACCTCGTGTACCCTTTCATTTCTCTCAGTGGTTTTTGTGGATAAAAAATAACCTGGAATTTCTTAAACATATACAGATTTTTATAATAGTATAAATTTCCCAGAGTCTACTGCCTGGTTTCACCAGGTATCAATACAGAACCAATTTTGTTGCATCCATAACTTCATCTATAATGCTAGATTATTTTGAAGTCTTAAACTGCATGTTGTTTCACTTGTATGCATTTTAATGTTGTGTCAAAAAGTAAAGCTTCTTAAAAAAACTTTTATTATTAAAATCTTACCTAAAAATTAGTAATTTCCGTTCTTCTTCCTCTTTTTCTTCGCCCCCTCTCCTCCTCTTCCTCATTCTCCTCTTCTTCCTACTCCTTCTTCTCCTTCTCTCCCTCCTTCTCCTCTTCCTCTTGTTCTTCCTCCTCCTTACTATGCTGGAGATTGAACCCAGGGCCTTGCAATGCCAATTAAGTGCTCTACTACTGAGCTAGGCCTCCAGTGCAAAAACTTAATTGCTTTGAAAATTTTTAATGTGTTTTGTTTTCTTTTTTAAAAAAATTTTTTATTATTTTTATTTTATATGTGTGAGTGTATTGCCTGCATGTAGGTAAGTGAACCTGTGTTGTGCAATGCCAGTGGAGGACAGAAGAGGCTGACAGATCCCCTGGGATTGGAGTTACAGACACTTGTTAGCTGCCATGGGGGTGCTGGGATTCGAACCCGAGTCTGCTGCAAGAACCGTCAGAGTTCTTAACCACTGAGCCATCTCTCCAGCCCCTTCATTTTCTTATTAAGGTAGGTGTGTGTGTGTGTGTGAGAGAGAGAGAGAGAGAGAGAGAGAAACAGAGAGAGAGAGGTATGTGTGGTCACATGTAGTATGGTGCATATGGTGCATGTGTGGAGGTCCGAGGACAACTTTGTGGACCTGGTTCTGTCCTTCCACTTTTTAAAAATATTTTATTTATTATTTTTATTTTATGTGTATGAGTATATTGCCTGCATGTATGTGATTGCACCCATGTCATGCAATGCCACAGAGGTCCGAAGAGGGCTTCAGATTTCCCTGGAACTGGAGTTAAGGATGGTTCGTAGCCACCATGTGGGTGCTGGGAATTGAATCCGGGTCCTCTGCAAGAGCAGCCAGAGCTCTTAACCACTGAACCATCTCTCCAGCCTCTGTCCTTCCACTTTTACATGGGTTCCAGGGATTAAACTCAGGTGGTCAGGCTTGCATTGTTGGGCAGCAGGTGCCTTTACCCACTGAACCATCTCATTGGCCCCAAACTTAATTTCTTCAAATATCTGGTCAGTGGGGACTGAGAGCTTGCCCAGGAGTTAAGGGTGCTTGCTGTTCTGGCAGAGGACCCAAATTCCACTCCCAGCACCCACACTGGGCAGCTCATGACTACCTGTAACTCCAGCTCCGGGGAATGTGATGCCCTCTTCTAGTTTCCATGGACACCTGTGCTCATGTGCACATACCTACATACAGACACATACATGCACATAATTTAAAAAATAAATAAAATCTGTTCAATGTTCTCTAGTTGTCTGTGTTTTTGTTTCTTTACGTTTCTCTAGATCCAAGTAAGTCTCATATATGGCAATTGATTGACAAGAATCCTAAGTCAGCACCACTGCCTTCCCATCCCTATCACTCTCTTTGTTTTTTCTTCTATGTGTTTTGTGTGTGCATAAAGGTGCACATGCGTATGTGTACATGTGCATTTGGAAGCCAAGGGCCAAGGTCAAGTGTCTTCCTCCATCATGTTCTGTCTTCTTTGAAGACAGAATCTCTCACTGGACTGCACTCACTGATTCCATTAGACGGGTTGGTTGGTAAGCCGCAGACACCTTCCTACCTCTTACTTGCATGGTAAGCACTGTACCGTCTCCACAGCCCTTTTTTAGTTCAATACTTTAAGAAATGCAGTTTTTAGCCTACTGAATTTCACTCAGTCTAGATTTTGTTGATTCTATCCTTATAAGGTATTTTCGTTTGTTTGTTTGCTTTAAGAAAATATATTCTATGAGATTGAGTATTCATCCCTAAACAGGACATTTTTTAAAAAAAAAAATCTGTCAGTCAGCTATATTTCCAAACAGAAATCATTAAAAGAGTGAATCTATATTAAATTATATAATGATAGGAAATTTTCAAAATATCTTGAGCAAATTAAGGGGAGATAGAAAATGCCGTGCCTTGCTTTGTGAATCTTAATTGCAAAATTTCTTCTTTTTTGGAACTTTTGTCCTAATATTTAGTTTTTAAAATATTTTTGCCATAAGTTAACTTAAAAGTAGGCAATTTCATGTAGTTGTGAAATGTATAAATTAAGATAAATGTACATGGCCAAGCTTGGTGGCACACACCTTTAATTCCTGCACTTGGGAGGCAGAGGCAGGTCTCAAAAAGACCAAAGAAATAAAAATAAAAATAAATAAATAAATAAAAAAGATAAATATACATGACAGGCCACATAATTTGATATGAATGCTGATTAAAAGAGTCTCACCTCTTACTATGTTATGTTGATCTTTGACTTTGACTTGGAATAGGTAAAAGCACTTGCTGCATAAGGCTGCTTCTGGACCTCATCTTGAATCTTAGGATTACAAGCATGTACCACCACACCCAGCTTAAAGGAAACATAATTTAAAATATGTCAATACTCATACTGAAATATCAGAAGGAATAGCAGTAAATAAAGATGAAATTGGAGCTGGGGAGATGGCTCAGCAGTTAAGAGCATTGACTGCTCTTACAGAGGACCCGAGTTCAATTCCCAGCATCCACATGGTGGCTAACAACAGTCTGTAACCCCAGTTCCAGGAAATCGAACACTTTCTTCTGACCTCCTCGGACACTGTATAACATAGGTACACATACACACAAACAGGAAATACACTCATGCAGTAAAATGAAAATAATAAAATAAAAGATTTTCATGAAATTTGCAGGCAAACAGAACTAAAAACTGTTATGCTAAGTGATGTAACAGTTCAGAAGAACATGCTATGTATGTTCTCTCTCATTCGTGGATCTTAGTATCAAATCTTTATGTGAGTATATAACCTGATGTAGCCACAAGAGCCAGAAAATGGAAAGGAACCATGGAGGGAAAGGGAAAGAAAGAGCCCAAGAGAGGGAGCTAGTAGGAGACAGATGTTACCAAGGGAGAAATGGGAAAAATGGGAAATGGGGAAGGAGGAGGGAGAGTATGATGGGGGAGAGAGGGACTAAAAATAAAAAATGCTTAGGTGATGTGAAAAACCAGAGGGAAATGTAATAGTTCAAGAGCCCACTGAAAAATACACATACAGTATCTGTACACGAGTGCATGTGTATAGCTGAAGGCTATATAACAAGAAACAGAGTACCAGACAGGAGAAACCTCCCTTCCAGTTATTGGTCAGAGTAGTCCAGGAGATTCCAAAAATGACACAAGCTATTGCCATAGCCCTTAATTACATCCCAGAACTTGAAGGTAAGACCCTATTGCTGAGGACAGGACATACTTCCGACACAGGACTTGAAGCAGCAGAGCTGGAACTGACCTGGAAGCCTCCTCCCTGAGGACAAGCTCTCATAGTTGTGGAGGACACTATGCAAGCTCATATTCCTTCCCATTTCTTCAAAAGAGTTTGTAAATTGACTTCAGTCAGCATTCCAAAGAAATCTAGTATGTGAGAGGTCCTAGATTTCATCACCAGTACTGTAATCTCAGCACTTGGGAGGTAGAGACAGGAGGATCAGAAGTCATCCTCAAAGAAACCACAATACATTTCTTCATGAAGTCATCATCTCTGTATCACTGGATTTATTGAAGCAGCATTGAATGACTTCCTGAGTGGGAGTGAAGAACCAGAATGCTCTGACTCCATTTTGGCTAGCTTCTTCAGACAAGCCTGGACAAGCTCAGGCATATTGTAAATTTTTCCAGTTGCTACTCCCTCCCCCACCCCCGGAAGCTATGGAATAAGTAAACCCTGGACATGTAAAAGCCTTATAAGGTATGAACAAAAACTTCTGGCCCTAAAAGATATCAGTCAGCACATTCCAATGCCATGAAGACAGCCCCTACCAATCAAAACTTCCCCGGTACTCAGGATATGGGGACATCTAATTATTTTAAAAGATGCTTGGTGCATGCAGGTTTCTGTGGAGTTCCCCAATAAAAGCCCCTGCCTGCTATTGTTCAGGGCGGATGCCATCTTTGGCTCGTGCAGTGCAGTCTGTGCCCAGCTAGCTGCCATTCGGTTGTTTTTACTTTAAATTCCTGAATAAACTTTTTGTACAATCTTCTTGGTATCTGTGGGAATTATTCTCGATTCTTGAATCCTAACATTTGGGGGCTTATCCAGGATTCGAGAACAGAGACCCCAGACTCACGGGAGCACGCCACCAGAGCCGGCCTTGGTAAGTTCTGCCTGCGTCTCTCTCTCTCTCTCTTTCTCTCTCTCTCTCTCTCTCTCTCTCTCTCTCTCTTTTCGGTAGTCCGGACATCCTAGGGCTCAATGGAGATCAGGCAGATGCGCCATTGATCCCAGAGCTGGAGGAGAATGAGGGACGCCCCGACTCCTCCTCTGATAGGGGGTTGTGCTCCAGCCTGACTTGGAATCCAGGCGGGACCAACTCAGAGTCTTGGCCCAGCCTGATGTGGAATCCAGGTGGGCCAAATCTTTTTGGGAAAGGGACGGGGTGGGGGGGCAGCCTTCTCGGCTGACTCCGCGCGCTGCGAGATTTTCATTTCTCCCTCTAGGGAGCCGCCATCTCATACTGTCCTCACCCTCTGCTTGGAGCTCTACCTTGTCGATCGACTTTCCATCCTACTTCTCATTCTCATTCCTCTTCTTGTATTCTTTTTTCTTGATGATTATCCACAATGGGCCAGAAAGTCTCATCATCTTCAGCTCCCCTTGATCTAGGTCTTAGTCATTTTCAGGATTACAAATGGGCAGCCTCGAACATGTCTGGACTCCGTGTCAAGCCAACCCACCTCCGGACCCTCTGCACCATCAAATGGCCCTCCTTTGAAGTCGAATGGCCACCTGAAGGGTTCTTTAACTTGTCCCTCATCTACAGGGTTCAAGGAGTTGTCTTTGTGGAACTGGGACACCCTGACCAGATCCCCTATATCCTAGGTTGGTGATATCTGGTCACTGCCCCCCCCCCAGCTGGCTGCATCCCTTACTGTTGCCCCACCATTGGGGCCTAAGGGGTCAGCCACTTTGCTTCCCCTGAAGAAAGTCCAGACCAAAAACCCATCGGGTCCCAAAGTCCTCCCATTGGTGCCAGAGAAGGATTTACTCCCACCCCCTTATGGGGCCCCATCGAGTGCTCAGGATAGACCTAGAAAACGCAGGTCCCAAGCCTCTTCTTTTTCTTCCAGTTCCTCCCAGTCTCCTTCCCCGGCTCCCACGGCTGAACTGGCCCCTCCCATGGCCGAGCCCAGCCCATTACACACTGGGGGGGGGGGGGGGGGGGGGCAGTACAGGCTCTTCCCCTGAGGGAGATTGGGCCCCTGAGGGAGGACAGAATTGCACCCGTAGTCTACTTTCCCTTTGCTACTAGTGACCTGTACAATTGGAAGTTACAGACTCCCTTCTTCACAAAGAAGCCTCAGGCCCTAGTTTCCCTCCTGGATACCATTCTTTTTACCCACCAACCCACTTGGGATGATTGCCAACAGTTATTAAATATCCTGTTCACCACCGAGGAACGGAACCACATCCTTCAGGAATGCAGACACACAGTCCCTGGAGATGATGAGCCACCGACAGAATGAGGACTTGATTGCGGCTGCTTTTCCTCTCACGTGCCCAATGGAGGGATGGGACTATAACACTCCCAAAGGTAGGGAATGCTTAAAGGTCTGTTGCCAGATTCTTATGGGGGGGGTCTCTGGGCAGCTGCTAAGTGCCCTACCAATTTGTCTAAGGTCAGTCAGGTGATGCAGGGAAGGGATAAATCTCCTGGAGCTTACCTGGAGCACCTCCTAGAGGCTTTTAAAACTTATACTCCCATTAATCCAGAGGCCCCAGAGAATCAGATGGCCATCAATATGGCTTTCGTGAATCAGGCAGCTACAGACATAAAATGAAAACTTCAAAAGCTGGAAGGTTTCGCTGGCAAAAACCTTTCTGAGTTGATGGTGGTGGTGAACAAGTTATTTGACAATAGAGAAACCCCTGAAGAAAGACAAACTAGAGGGCTGGCTAGGATATTGTTGGCTGAAAGAGCAACAAATCCCAAATAGGGGGACTGACCCCCTATGAAAACGGGAACCCGAGCCCCACAGGAAGGTTGGCCCTGCCTAAAAAGAGACCAGTGTGCATATTGTAAACAGCTGGGCCACTAGGCTAGGGAATGTCCTCAAAGGCCGGGATCCCAGCCTCCCTCCAAGCCCAAGATCCTCAAGCTAGCAAACCTAGAAAACTGAAGGGGTCTGGGCTCAGTGAGCCTCCACTATGAGCCCTGGGTGACCCTACAAGTGGAGGGATGAACTATCGACTTCCTAGTCGACACCAGAGCACAATATTCAGTTTTGAAAGAGCCTGTGGGAAAACTGACCAGTAAATGCACCTGGGTGCAAGGGGCCACGGGAATCACTCAACACCCCTGGACCACCAAAAGGGAAGTAAACTTAGGTAAGAAGACAGTATTACACTCCTTTATGGCAGTCCCAGAGTGCCCATATCCCTTATTGGGTAGGGACTTGCTAAATAAAATGAAGGCTCAGATCCATTTCTCTGGGAGAGGACCTCCTGATGTGACTGTACCAGTCGCAGCCTATGTCCTATGTTTACAATTGGAAGAAGAATGGAAAGTGCATGCCCCACCACCTCAAAAGAGACCAACCACTATGCTCAAGGACCTCCAGGCAACAATCCCTGGAGTTTGGGTGGAAACTAATCCCCCAGGGAGGGCCATCCAACAGCCACTGATAATCATGACCTTAAAAACTAATGCTCAGCCTATAAAACAGTACCTGATGACTCTCGAAGCCAGGGAGGGAATTGCCAAACACAAAAACTGCTTTAGGGAGCTCAGTATTCTGGTTCCATGCCAATCTCCATGGAACACCCCTCTCCTACCCATCAAGAAGCTGCAGACTAACGATTTCTGCCCAGTGCAGGATTTGAGAGAAGTTAACATGAGGGTAGAGGATATCCACCCTACAGTCCCCAACCTGTATACCCTGCTGAGCTCACTCTCCCTGGAGAGAAAAGTCTATACTGTTTTAGATCTCAAGGATGCCTTCTTTAGCCTGACCTTGGTGAAGGAAAGCAACCCATCTTTGCCTTTGAGTGGCGAGACCTGAACCAGGGGTTTAAAGGACAACTCACTTGGACACAACTGCCACAGGGGTTCAAGACCCCCCCCCCACGATTTTTGATGAGGCTCTACATCAGGACTTGCAGGAGTATCAGGCCTCACACCCAGATCTAAGCCTCCTACAGTACATAGATGATCTGTTGATTGCCACTAAGGATGAGGGCACGTCTCTTCAGACCACCAGAGATTGGCTCCTGACCTTGGAACTATTGGGGTATAAAGTCTCCCCCAAGAAGGCTCAGCTCTGTGTCACTGAGGTAATATACTTGGGGTACTTATTAAGGGATGGACAGACATGGCTGTCACCAGCCAGAAAACAAGCCATTATGGGAATTCCAAGCCAAAGATCCCACAGGCAGTTGTGAGAGTTCCTGGGGTCAGCAGGCTTCTGCTGGCCATGAATACCCAGATTCGCTGAGCTGGCAAAACCCCTGTATGAAGCCACTCAAGGGAATGAGTCATCCTTCCTGTGGACTGAGACTCAGGAGAGGGCCTTTCAAGAAATTAAAAAGGCCTTATTGCAGGCTCCAGCCTTAGCTCTTCCAGATAACCATAAGCCCTATCAGCTCTTTGTTGACAAATGAGCTGGAATAGTGAAGGGAGTCTTGACCCTAATGCTCAGGCCTTGGAAGAGGCCTGTAGTTTACTTGTCAAAAAAGCTTGATCCCGTGGTCTCAGGATGGCTGGGCTGCCTCAGAATTATCACAGCTATGGCCTTGTTGGTTAAGGATGTAGACAAGCTCACCCTGCGACAGCCCCTGATGGTCACCACCCCTCACTCGATTGAGGGTGTCCTTAAAAATCCCCCTGATCGATGGATGACAAATGCTCAGCTGACACATGATCAGGCCTTGCTCCTTACCCCCCCCATATCCAGTTCCTCTCCAGCACCGTTCTCAATCCTGCTACCTTGCTGCCAGAACCAGATCTTGAGGTCCTGCATGACTGCCTGGAGGTACCCTGCAGCTTACATGGGACTCGGGAAGACCTGATGGATGCTCCATGGCCCCACCCGGACTTAATTCTGTTCACGGATGGAAGTAGCTTCATTAGGGAAGGAACCAGGTATGCGGGGGTGGCAGTCATCAGTCCATCATGAACAGTTTGGGCCTCCTCTCTACTGGTCAGGACCTCTGCCCAGAAGGCTGAAATAATTGCCCTGACTCAGGCCCTAAAGCTCAGTAAAGACCAGACTGTTAACATTTTCATGGATAGCCGTTATGCTTTCGCTACAGCTCATGTCCACAGGGCTATATACAAGGAAAGGGGGCTCCTGACAGCAGAGGGAAAGACTATCAAAATAAGCAAGAAATTTTGGAACTCCTGGAGGCCATATGGTTACCAAAGAGACTGGCCATCATCCATCGTCCAGGGCACCAAAAAGGGGATTCATTGGAGGCACAGGGAAACAGGAGAGCAGACTTAAAGGCCAGAGAAGCAGCCCTAGAAGCCTCAAACCTACTGGTTATCCTGCCTGAACCCCTCTTGCCAGAAGAGCCCTCCTACTCAGCTCAGGATGATCAGGATTTAACTTCCTTGGAAAATACCAAGATCAAGCATGGATGGAGATACACCTCTGATGGGAAGCCCATTCTACCACACAAGCTGGCAGAGGACCTAATATATAAATTCCACAAAGGGACTCACCTAAGGAAAGAAAGTTACAAGAACTCCTGACTCCATACCACATCTTCGATCTAACCAAAATGATTGAGAGCTATCTTTCCAGAAGTTGCTCCTGCCAGGCTACTAATCCAAGAGGAAAAGTCATGCCCCCAGCCAGAAGGAAGAGGGGTACTGCACCTGGAGTCCATTGGGAGGTGGACTTCACTGAGGTAAAACCTGGCAGGTATGGCTATAAATATCTCCTAGTTTTTGTAGATACATTTTCAGGATGGGTTGAAGCATTTCCCACAAAGGGGGAAACCGCCTCAACAGTGGTTAAGAAGATCATCGATGAACTAATACCAAGGTATAGACTCCCCTCTGTGATCGGGTCAGACAATGGACCAGCCTTCATCTCTAAGGTAACTCAAGGGTTAATTAAAACAGTGGGGACTAATTGGAAGCTACATTGGGCATACCACCCCCCAGAGCTCAGGACAAGTACAGAGAATGAATCAGACCCTTAAAGAGACCTTAACCAAATTAACCCTAGAAGCTGGTGATGACTGGATGGGCCTCCTACCTTTTGCCCTATACAGGGTCAGAAATACCCCATATACTCAAGGCCTAACACCTTATGAAATCATGTATGGCCGACCACCCCCTTTGCTTCCCAAGCTGCCTTCAGATGTGCTAATTGATTTGTCTGAATCCCAATTTCTTAAGTCCCTACAGGCCTTACAGATTGCACAAAACCACATATTCCCTCTGCTGAGGATTTATGAACTGCCACTGGCCCAGCCACATGGATTCAAGCCAGGAGACCTTGTGTGGGTGAGACAACATCATAAGGATACCCTTGGATCTTGTTGGAAGGGGCCTCACATCATGATCCTCACCACCCCCACCATGGTCAAAGTGGATGGTGTCAAGACCTGGATACATCATTCACACCTGAAATTGGTGCCAAATGACAAACCTAGTGAACTGAACAAGAGATGGACTGTTACATGGGTAAAAGACAATCCTCTCAAGCTAAAAATCACTGCTGCACCCTATCCCTTGTTGCCTTTTTATGTTTTCTCACAGAGCCTGCCTTAGCTAACTCCCCCTATGGACTCCAAAACCTCACCTGGATAGTTAGTAGCACATCTACCAGGAAGATAGAGAACATCTCCTCTCACCTGGGACCTCTGGGCACCTGGTTCCCCAAGATTACATTCAACCTTTGCGATCTGCTTGAAGGAATTTGGGACTTGTCCTGTCTGCCAAGCACTGCAAACTACAGTTGCCAGAGCACCCATGCCTGAAAGAGGACTCGGGAACGCTACTTTAATGTTTGCCTGGGTGACAATAGTAACCAGAGAAGTACCTGTGGGGGGCCAGGGGACTATTTCTATGCCTCTTGGAGTTGCGTGTCCACTGGGTATATTAATTGGGCTGCCCCAGTCACTACCGACTTAATCCAGGTAACTGTGGTCCCTGGCCGGTCCTGGAAACAGCAACACAGGACAACTTAATGGACCATGTACTTCCCTTCGATGTAACCCTATCTCCTTGAGCTTTACCCCGAAGGGATGGGAACTCAAACAACAACAAAAATGAATTGATGGGCAAACTTGGGGCCTCAGGCTCTACGCCTCAGGAACTGACCTGGTGGTACTTTTTTTGGTCCATCTTCAGGTGAGTCCAGTCTTAGGAACTCAGATGGGGCTGGCTCAGACAATGTTACAGCCCATTGGATGACCAACACCGGCCTTGACAATTTTTAAATCTGCCAGACAGCCAGCCCCTAGCCAAATTGTCCAACCTAAAAAAACTGCCACTCCACCCACCCATAGATCTACCCCCTTGGGGATCCACAAGGCCCAAAAGCCCCTGCAGCCATCCCCTGGACTTATGAACCTCCTAAATGCCACCTTTATTGCTTTAAATAATACCTCCCCTAACCTCACTATCCATTGCTGGTTTTGCATGGACCGAGCTCTCCCTTTTATGATGGGCTAGCCCTCTCAGGAGATTATACTGCCACTTCTGACCCCACTGCCTGTAGAATTCCCCTGCCTATGGGGAGAAGGGGGCTTACTCTTATCCAAGTGTATGGAAAAGGGCTATGTGTGACTCCCTCACATAAAATTGTCCCCCCTTCTTAACCGCATCTATGTAACTCTGTTCAAGAGATAGGGGCTACTACACCTAACCCATATATGGTGCCCCTCAACTCCACTTGGTGGGCCTGTACCTCTGGCTTAACTACATGCCTCCACTCCTCCATTTTAAACCAGACCGGGGATTTTTGTGCACTAGTGCAAGCTGGTTTCCCATCTATATTATAGAACAGACATAGAAATGGAAACCAGAGTCTCAGAAGAGTCTAGACTTTGTAGGGCCATAGGAACCATTGCAGTTGTCCTGTCTACTTTACTCAGGGACAGAGTAACCACTGCAACTGGTCTGGGGGCTTCAGTGCTAGTCCTCCAGGATAAAAATTAACACCTTCTTAGACAGGCCATAGACTTAGACATACAATCATTAGAAACATCTATCTGCCACCTCAAAGACTCTCTATCCTCTTTAGCTGAGGTAACCTTACAAAATAGGAGAGGGCTAGATTTACTTTTTCTAGAGAAAGGAGGACTCTGTGATGCCCTAGGGGAACAGTGCTGTTTCTATTCAATCACTCGGGAGTTATAAAACAGTCTTTGGCTGAGGTCTGTAAAAGACTTAAGGAAAGGGAAAACAAATGACTAAAGCAACAAAATTGGTACGAATCCCTATTTGACTGGTCCCCATGGTTAACACCTTTGATCTCAGCAATGGTCGGACCTCTCCTCTTACTCCTACTAGTAGTCACCTTGCCCCTGTATTCTTAATGCCTTGCTCAAATTCATCCGCGAATGGATACAGACAGTCCAACTGATGGTACTGCGTTCACAGTATACTCATTTAAATCGAGGCCCCAAGCCTTATGACAATATAGAAATCGTTCCACCACCCTAAATGCGCTGTCTTCTTTCCTCTTCTGTAATTTGCTTGGCTTAATGATTTAACCCTTGCCATAACTCTAGGGGGGAATGGAGAAACAGAATGTACTGACTCCATTTTGGCTAACTTCTTCAGAACAGCCTGGACAAGCTCAGGCATATTATAAATTTTTCAGTTGCTAACCAGCCCCCCCCCCCCCCCCCCC
>NW_008329035.1:383865-461644 GCF_000622305.1 Nannospalax galili
TATGGCCCTAAAAGATATCAGTCAGCACATTCCAATGCCCTGAAGACAGCCCCTACCAATCAAGACATCCCCCGTACTCAGGATATGGGGACATCCAATTATTTTAAAAGATGCTTGGCGCATGTGGGTTTCTGTGGAGTTCCCCAATAAAAGCCCCTGCCTGCTATTGTTCAGGGCTCATGCAGTCTGTGTCTGGCTAGCCGCCGTTCGGTTGTTTTTACTTTAAATTCCTGAATAAACTTTTTGTACAATCTTCTTGGTATCTGTCGGAATTATTCTCAATTCTCGAACCCTAACAGGAGCTTATCTGGAACTCTGCTACCTTATCGACACTTCTCGGTCTTCCTTCTAAATTTTGATCTTTGCTTGGGCTGTGCGGTTCCAGAGGGGTAAGAGTCCAGCATGGTGGAGAGGCACAGCAGCAAGAAGCAGGAATGGCAGCAGAACACAAAAACTCACATCTCCCATGACAAATATGGAAGCAGAGAGAGAGAGAGAGAGAGAGAGAGAGAGAGAGAGAGAGAGAGGAGCTAAACAGGGCATTTTTATTAACTCCCCCACCCTAACCAAGGCTCAGAACATTGCAGAAGAGGAGGCAGAAAGGTGTTAGAGCCAGAGGAAGGGAGCAGTGCTATGAAATGCTGTCTTCTAGATACAGCAAGGTTGTCATACCCATGAACTCACAGCAGCTGTGGTTACCTGCACAAGATCAAATCAACTAAAATTCTAGCACAGATAGGGGAGGTGCTCTCCAGGACTCACAAGCCCTTACTGAGGAGCTATTGGCAACTGATAGATGCTGGGGGAGGGAAAATCACTCTTTTTGAGAGTGCAGTCACTGGTAGGTTTCCCATGTTCCAGGGGATAACCCCCCACCTATGTGCATATGGGTAGCACTAATTGGACTTAGTGGGTTACAAAGAAGAAGGGGAAGGAGAAGGAGAAGGAGAAGAAATGAATGAAGTTGGGAGGGATACATGTTAAAGGGAACGTGGGGGGAGCTGGAAGGGGGAGATGGAGGTGTGCATGATTATATTTCATTGTATATACGTATGAAATTCTTAAGAATAAAGACACTACTTGCCCCTGTCATCTCCATACTGTTAGGACTCTTGTGGACCCCCCAGATCTAGGAGCTTTCCCAGACCTGCTTTGGTGAGTTTCCTTTCCCACACCTCCCTGTGTTCTACCATGTTAGTTCTGCTAGGACCCCTGTATGTTGCTGGGAACTTTCCCAGACCTGCTTTGCTCTCAGACCTGCATGGGTTACTAGGATCCTTGTGCCCCAAGATCTGTAAGCACTCCCAGCCTGACATATCAGCCAGCCAGCCTGTTCACCTAGCAGCCACTCAGCCTACCCTGCTCATCTAGGACTATGTGGAGTCAATCCTGGAAACTCAACTTAAAAGTTGCACCTATCCCTAGCTTAACTGAGACCACTTCTTATGCCCCATTTGCATATCAACATAAACTGGTCCCCAAACTGAATACTAAGCATAACTCAGCTGGGCCTTAACCTGACAAGTTTGGGAAACAGCAAAGAAAGGTACAAATAACCACACAATAAAGATGAGATCACCTACCCATACCAAGAAACACCACTAGCAAAACAAGTCAAGATGCCTAGCTCATCAAAAAACCACAAACAATATGAACAACCAAGATAATCTGTTGACTACAGAAATCAGCATCATAGTAATGTTTCCCAAGGCTGGCAACCTAGAAGATGCAAAGACAATGATTTCAAAAAAAAGCAATTATCAGTATGTTCAAGGAATTCCAAGAGGCTATGAATAAAAGACTAAATGGAGACCATGAAAACACAAACAGTTGAAAGAATAAAGAAAAATTATCTTAAAAAAGAAAACATTCTACTGTTCCTTGTATTTTCTGTGAAATGGTACTTGGATCTAAGGGCTTCATCACACATTTCCATAGCCGAGGCAACTTCAAGGGTGCTGTTGTGTACAACATTAAGGGGCACGTGCCATTCAGTTGTTTCTTTTATGACATCATCAGAGGTTGGCAGTCACAGTCCAGATCAGTAGTTAATTAGAGGTTTCAAGTAGTAATTTTTTTAATGTCTTCTTTATTAGCCAGAACACTTTTGTAGAGAAAATGTCTCCTCATTGAATATTCACTTATACTGAAATGTGGATCCTGTGGAAGGATAGGATAAATTCATTAAAAATATATTATTATTTTCAATTTTACGTGTTTGAGTGTATTGCCTGCATGGATGTAAGTGCACCTGTATCATGCAATGCCCACAGAGGACAGAAGAGGGCATTGGCTCCCTTAGAACTTGAGTTACAGACAGTTGTTAGCTGCCATGTGGGTGCTGAGAATCAAACCTGGGTCCTCTTCAAGAGCAGCCGGTGCTGTTAACCACTGAGTCATCTCTCCAGCCCTACAAATTCTTAACCCTATTAACCGGACCTTAGCCAGTTTCCCTCATATGTTTTGAAGGTGGTAAGATTGTGTCTGCTTTTGTGGTAAAAGAGGTCTCATAAACTAATGGACTCAAACACAAGTCATTTTCTTTTTCACAAAACATAAGACATGGAGAAAATGAATCAAGAGACAGTTGGAGCAGTCCAGCATGACTAGAAGTGTGGATGCAAGGATATTTTTTTCAGTACTGAGAATTGAATGCAAGACTTTGCATGTGTCAGGCATGTGCGTTACCACTGAGCTACATCCACAGCCCCCCTTTTTACTTTTTATTTTCAAGCCAAGTCTAAGTTGCTCAGGCTGACCTTGAACTCATTCTATAGCTGAGGCAGGTTTTGAACTTGCAGTCCTCCCTCAACTTCTTGAGAAGTGCTGACAGCTCCAGCTGATACAAGTATTTGTGCTGATCATTCTCACTGTTCTCTCTGTTGCATGTGTAAATTGACATTCCAACCCTGATAGGCAGGGGGACCCTGACATTTCTTTTAGAAACTTCTGCCCATCTGGGGCTCTCCACATTCTGCACAGTGTCTGAGCGATCCAAATGGTCCCCACAGCCCCTTCTGGTAGCTCTGAACTCATCCTACATTTCTTCCTCTAAGATTTAGTCCCCTGATAATCTGATTTTTCCCTTATTGCTTTTAACTCGTTATTGATCTATTTACTTCAAATCCAATGTCCAAGAAACTCTTTTTCTGGAGATAGAAGAATTTAAAGCAAAATTTGGTCAGTATGTCTCACTCACTCTGAAGCCATGTTTAATTTGTAGGTGGATAATTTTGGAATTTTGATTTTAGCAGAACTGACTGGCACCTGTCTGAATGACTACAGTTCATTTGGAATCTTATCTAAAAAGAGACACTTACAGATAGCTTTCAGATAAACAGCCCTATCTTGGAGCCTATATAGTCATGGTAAGCCTACATAGGATGCAGTTTTTAATAATAAAAACTCAAGGGCTACATCTGGAGCTTCCTAAATGCCCATCTCCAGCATGAGTGATCCAGATATGCTGAGCTCTGTTCACTAAGAGACTCATTTGCCAACTTTCAAGCATGGTTGATTTTTTTTTTTTCCTGTGAAGTATTTTACAGGGATCATCTCATAAATTTTGTAAAACCCCCATGAAATAGAAATTTCTAGTGCAACAGTAACACATTAGGACCCTTTGGGTGACCTGCAAACAACAAAGCCACAAATGTTACATCAAAGAATGCCAGCCTTTGCTTTGTTCACTGTAAAGTGATTATTGATCACTATTGTTATCAAGATTGATTAGAGCCCTGACTAGGCACAATCAGGGCTCCTGAAATAGTATAAAATAGAGTCTGGACTTTTGGGGATCTTATCCTTTCAAACTAGAAGCATGCAAGATGACTTGGTGTTTTGAACTCCCCCTGGTTTTGGTTTACAGAAGTTTCCTAGAAGAGAGAAAATTTAATTTAACCTTGCAGCAGAGGAGACAAGGAAGGATGAACAAAAAAGAGAGAAGGTCCCTTGACGTAATAAGACATCTTCATGAACTGCACTATGGATACTTAGACCAGAGGGAAATACAGAAGATTGATGCCCTTTCTTGCTCTGTTTTATTGCAGTAATGTAAGACTAGTAACAGAGGACGAACAAGCAAGCAGAGAAACGAAACAAAAACAAAATATTCAGACAGTCTGCTCATCTCCCCTCTGGTGATGATTTCTTTGGTCAAGTTACTGATGCTATGGCTGGGGGAAGGGTGATTAGCGGATGGAGGAGATGTGAAATCCGCAGTCAAATTCAATGGCACCTTGCTAAACCTCAAGCCTGGCAATTCATACACATCCTTACATGCAAACACAGTTGCACTCTCCTCGGGGTCTTTAGAGAGGGGCAGCTTATAGCTGCAGAGAAAGCCCCCATTACAAAGACTCCATTACTTTTACAAACTATGCACCAAAGGACATTTACTAGTGCACTGTGGGCTATCATAATAAATAATTAAAATCCAACCATTCTTCTCTGAATAAATGTATAGAGTACATTGGGTAATTCAGAGCACAGAGCTTTTCCAACCTACTGCTGTACACCGAGAATGCAAGACACAGCCCCCCTCCCCAGCCCCAGCACATTAACGTCATACTCCTGGTTCCCTGACTTTATGAAGCAGATTTGGATGGGGTACAAGCACTTTGAGTTCTGGATTCCTTCTCTTCACTCTTTTTCTCTGAGAGTAATTATTTATAAGAAAATGAAAAACGCTTACAGATATCTTTGCATGAATGACTCATGGTTGCATTTTTCACAAATACTTTGATACACAGTTCAAAAGCCTGAGTGTTAAGCAACAAAGCATTTCTCAAACATTCCTGCCACAGTTATTTGTGTTGAGACGTTTCTTTCTAAAGTCTTCCAAAGACTATAAAACAAAGAGCCCTCAAAATGTGACCACAAGAATTTCTTATGCCCTTTAACATAGCACCTATTTGCTAGGGATCACACCTAGAGCTTTGCAAATATTAGGCAAGCACTCTACCACTGAGTTGTGCACCTAATCCTCCAGATCACACTTCCATATTCTACTAGAAATTGGACACCTAGTAACTTCTGGGCTCGTGTTCCTGTGAGTCTGGGGGAAACTGAAGCTGCCTTGAGAGTAAAGTGGGTCTTTAGGATTCTAGAGTCACATGTGTTCCATTGACTTCTGCACTTGGGCCTCCTGGAGGTGGGTAGATTTTAAGAATCCAAGCACTCTTGAGGCATCTTGAATGCATTCTCAGAACTGAACTTATAGCAGCCTACAGAAAACCCAATGGAGGGTGTAATTCTGGGAATCTCTTTAAACAATACTAGACCTTTGCTTTTTCCACTCTCTCTAAGCTGTATGTTCAGTGGACATCTGCTAAAGAACTCGGGCTGTAAATACAACTGCTGAGCTACTAAGGACCAGTGAGCAGTTGAGTGATCACCAAATCCAGAGGAGGCAGGAGGCTCCCTGATTCCAGCAAAAGTCATATCAGAGAAACATCCTTATCTTGATAAATAGGTATAATGACCAGATGATAAACCAAACCATATAAGAAGATGAGATTGTGTATTATTTTCTTTTTGCTGTGACAAAACACCTGGCAGAAACAACTTAGGGAAGGAAAGATTTATTGTGACTCTGAGTTAATAGTACAGTCCATCATGACAGGGAAGGTAGGCTACGAGGACAGTTACAGCTGTGGTGGCAGGTGCATGAGGCAGCTGATCACACTGCATCCAAAGTCAGGAAGTGCAGAGAGATGAATATTGGTAATTGGTTCCCTTCTGTTTATTCAGTCCTGGACTCCAGCCCACATGTAATACTGACATTTAAGGTGACTCTTCCCACTTCAATTAACCTAATCTAGAAATTCCCTCACAAACATTCCTAGAGGTTTATTTTCTTGGTGAATCTAAATCCTATCAAGTTGGCAGTCAAGATTAACTATCACAGTCTATAACTGCTTTTTAAATATGAAGTTTGCCATCACTAACCAGAGGTAGGTATAGCAAAACAAAGTACAAACTTTATGCTGCCCACATGTTTTTAAAACATTTAATTTCTTAAAATATTTTTTGATTTATTTATTTTTATTTTATGTGTCTTGAGTACATTTGCCCTGAAACTTCCAGACAGTTGTTAACTGCCATGTGGGTGCTGGGATTTGAACCAAGGTCCTCTTGCAAGAGCAGTCAGTGCACTTAACCACTGAGCCATCTCCCCAGCCTGCTGCTTCACATTTTAAATTCATCTGCTACTCATTTCCCATGAGTGCAGCAGTTATCCTGAGCTTGTGACTTACCTTTCTCCCTTCCATGTTAACCACAGTGCTGACCACCAACTTGAACATACTCAATACTATGGTAATCCACTCTACTCTGGATCTCTTTTCATTTTTTCTCCTCTAACACAAAATTCCAGAAAAAAAAAAAAATGCAGTTCTGCAGAACGTTGATTGTCTTAGTTTGTTCCTCCATTGCTGTGACAAAATATTCTGACCAATACCAACTTGGGGAGGAAAGGGTTTATTTTACCTTATATTTCCTGGGTCACAGTTCATCAGGGAGCCCAAGGTAGGAGCTCAGGGCAGGGACCTGGAGGCAGGAGTTGGAGCACAGTCCATGGAGGAGCTCTGCTTACTGGCTTGGTCCTTGGCCCCTGCTCCGCCTGCTTTATTATGCAACACAGGCCCACCTGCCCAGGAGTGGCACCACCCACAGTGGGCTGGGCCCTCCCACATCACTCATCAAGAAGACGCCACAGGCCAGTCCAATAGAGGCAATTCCCCAATGCCCCAGTTGAGGCTCCCTCAACCCAGGTGTGTCAAGTTGACACTAAAGCTATCCAGCACAGCTGGGAACTACTAAATGGCTCAGCTTGGCTCATTTAAAAGGTAACAATAGACATACTTGTATTGTACTGACTATAAGATGTTCTATCATCTATTCCAGCATGAGAAATAGGTAGACTATAACAGTCTATCTGCTTAGGTGCCTAAGCAGAAAGAAACGAAACTTTGCAGATACATAATAGAAGCCAAAGTATAGGGACAGTGATAATTTAGATGTATTGGCAGGCATTCTCAATCCAATTACCACCCCTCCCCTCTTCTCTACTTTCCTTCTTCCTCCCCTTTCCCACCCCCTTCGTCCTCCTGCCCTCTCCTCCTTCTAGTAGCCTCTCAGGCTTTGAACTGGCAATCTACCTCCTAACTGCTGGTATTACAGGTATGGACTACCATAGCCAACTCCAAATTCTCTTCCTTCCTTCCTTCCTTCCTTCCTTCCTTCCTTCCTTCCTTCCTTCCTTTTAATTTATAAAGTTACACTTATTTGTGTGTGCTCATGTATGTGTATGGACAGGATTGTGACATGGCATATGTATGCACTTCAGAGGACAGCCTCCAGGAATTGGTTCTCTTCTTCCACCCTGTGGGTCTTTAGAATCAAACTCAGGTCTTAACCTGTTGAGCCACTGCACTGGCCCCACACTCTTTCTTTATTGGTTCCTACTGCAGGCTGCCTCTACCATCTTGCCTGTAAATATCACACTCCCACCCCCAGGGGATAAGTGGGGGTCAAGAAGCATACGGCACCTATACTGTCACTTTCCATCCCATTCTCAAGGCAGACTGAGCTAATCCAGTGGCTTTTTGTTTTGCTAAACTCATACATGCCCTTAGAACACTTCTCACCCTCTCTAGAGAGCCACTATCAAAAGCTGATGTTGGCCTTCAGAAGAAACCTATTTGCTACTCTGAGGGTAAGGCCCTGAAGTCTTGGAAACCAAATGAAATGTCAAACACAATGCCATTCTGAGGCATTAAAAACTCCCAAGCTCAGTGTTTGTATCAACTGATAAAATGGGAAAAATGGTTATTAGAAAGGAAGGAAATGTTGGGACACGAATTTAGGTCAAGGAGCAAAGCAGTCTGTAAAATATTCTGAAATGGGAAGATTGGATTGCAACATGAATAGTTTCTCTCTGTGCTGTCTGCTGCAGAGGAACTTTTCATAATGCAGTGATTTTTTTTTTTTTTTAGAATGAAAACAGTTCACTTTTAATCCATTTGTTACCTTAGTTAGAAACTAGAATGTGATGTATTTTTTAAATAAATATTTAAAGTATAGCAGAAAGGGTAGATCAAGAAATAGTTTCCTTTTTAATGACTTCCCTTTCTCACTTCTATGATTTCCTGTGTTCTAGAAATGAAAAAGTGAAGAAGAGAGTTGAAGGGCAAGTTCAGAAGCAGAAAAAGTGACCCAAATACAAAATGCTTAGTATAAAACCTGGTAAAAGTAAATATCAAAGACTATTAATCATAGCAATGACTGGGGGCTGGATCTTTAAGAATTTAAAGTTGGTGGGACTGGAGCGAGGCTCAGCAGTTAAGAGCACTGACTGTTCTTGCAGAGGACCTGTATTCAAATCCCAGCACCCACATGGCAGCTAACAACTGTCCATAA
This sequence comes from Nannospalax galili, assembly GCF_000622305.1. Taxonomy (NCBI): domain Eukaryota; kingdom Metazoa; phylum Chordata; class Mammalia; order Rodentia; family Spalacidae; genus Nannospalax; species Nannospalax galili. Next base: position 392,287 of record NW_008329035.1, read on the forward strand.
CTTCAGTTCCAGGGGTTCTGACGCCTTCTTCTAACCTCCTCAGGTATTACACGACACTGGTGCACTTACACACATGCAAGTAATATACTCATACACATAAAAAATAAAAATGATTAAAATAATAATAATAATAATAATAATATAATAAAGTTGGAAAACTGTATTAGGGGGCTGTGCCTGCATTCTGGGACAGGGTAAAGTACTAGAATTTGTCCGTGGGTCACCTTCTCATTTCTGTTTCCTTTGGTAAATCTTTCAGTAATATGAGTCAAGGCCTGTTAAGTCCCCATCCCTCAAAGGAAACCATGAGCCACAAGTTCAAATCCTTCTGAGAAATTGAAGTGTACATCTGCTTAGGTATTTCAACCAGCACATTGCCAGGTAAACCACCCTCTCCAGGGATAGCAATTTTTTTTTTTTTCTGAGTATCTGTATTCCAACATTTCCATGCCTAAAAATTATTTCATTTCTCAGAACTCCATGCTAGGCTATGTCCAACTTTGTTTACTTGGTGACCAGGTAACCAGGTAGTGTGTGAGGGTGCTCAGGCTAAACTTTTTCTAGTGAATACCTGAGGAAATTGAACCCCAAGGAAGCAGACCCAGATTTTTTTTAGGCCCACTGGGCTCTGTACAGCACTACCTTTGGAATTAGAGGAGCCCAGTGCAAAGTCAAGATACAGAGCTCCTGATCAAAAAGGAGAGTGTCAAGAACCATCAGATACACTGACAGCTGTCCTTTATTCTTTTGTTTCTTCCTCCATGTTTCACTGTATATCTGCTGAATGTCAAACTACTAGCACACTGGAGGGCAAGTGTAGACCATCATGGGGATTGGCAAAGGCCCTCCTGACCAAACTTCAGTAAGGATCTTCTGAGCCTCTTCTTGACAAAGTTTCAGCTCCAGACCCTGTTCATGCTGGGCCTGTACAGCCTTCTTGTAGCAAGAACTCTGCTGAGGCAGTTTAGGATCTCCCCTCTTCCTGACTTCTGTCTTATCTCTTTAGCCTACCTTCAGCAAGCAATCTGTTAAGTTAGTTTAACAAAAATCCCTCTTCCTTGATGATTTCTCTAAGTAATTTTTGTCTACTGACTTCTAGTGCTGATCACTGGCCATGAACCCCACTTGCCCCTGCTGTATTCAGGATAGAGCCCTAGACCAACCAGCTTTATATAACCAAGAAGAAAGTAACCAAGGAACACCAATAATACAAACAGAAGCAAACTTCAATTCCTAAAAAGAAGACAATTTTCATACCAGAATCACAAACCACAAAAGAAATTCACATGCCAAAATCACAACGAAAAAAATAGTAAAATTGAAACCGAAAACACTATGTCCCCACCAAACTCCACCAGTCCTGTCGAAGAGTTCTATGAACAGAACCCCATAGAGATAACCCAAGACACAGACTTTAAAAGAAGAATCATAAAAATTATCAAGGAATTCAACGAATTTAAAGAACACACACAAACAAATCAAAGAAGTAAAAGAAGATAGGGATAAACTTCTGATTGAATTCACAAAAGAGATAGAAACATTGAAGAAAGCTCAGGCTGAAATGAAGAAGGAAGTGGAATACTCAGTAAGCTAACTTGAAACAACAGGGGAACGCCTCACCACTAGAATGAAGCAAATGGAAAACAGAACATCAACACTGGAGGATAAAGTCGAAGAATTGGACCACTCAAGCAAAGATTAGAAAAATTAAAAAAAAAAAAAAACCACAGGAATGGAATATGCAGGAAATGTGGGACACCATGAGAAGACCAAATCTACCTATCATGGCCATAAAGGAAGGAGAAGAATTTCAAGTTAATGGTACTAATCAGATCTTAAGCAGGATTGTTGAAGAGAATTTCCCAAAATTAAGGAAAGACATCCCTATACAAGAAGCACATAAAACACCAAATAGACAGAACTAGAAAAGAAACTCCCCTCAACATATCATAGTAAAAACACTAAATGTACAAAACAAAGAGAGAATACTGAAAACTGCAAAAGAAAAACAAGTCACAAGTAAAGGAAAGACCATCAGAATTACAGCTCACTTATCAATGCAAACTATGAAAGCCAGAGAGCCTGGACCAAGGTATTTCCAGTGCTACATGGCAATAGGTGTCAGCTCAGAATACTTTACCCAGCAAAAATGTCTATTGTAGTTGAGGAGGAAAGAAAAATCTTCCATGACACGAAAAGTCTGAAAGAATACATGTCCACAAAACCAGCCCTTCAAAGAATACTTGAAGCAATACAGAGAGCAGAGAGAGAAATAACTATACCCCAGGGGCAATGAAAGAAAATAAATAAAGGTATAATTGAGGAAACACAAAATTAGAGAACACAAACAGCAATCAAAATGACAGCAACCAATACACATTTTTCAATAATGACTTTAAATATCAATGGACTGAACTCCCCAGTCAAAAGACGTAGGCTAGTTGAATGGATTAAGAAACAAAACCCATCTTTTTGTTGTCTGCAAGAGACCCATCTCAACTTCAAGGACAGACACTACCTTAAGGTGAAAGGAAGGAAAAGAATATTCCAAGCAAATGGTACTAAGAAACAATCAGGGGTTGCAATTCTAATAGCTGACAAAACAGACTCCAAAGTAAAACTAAGCAGAAGAGATAAAGAGGGTCACTTCATTCCGATCAAAGGAACAATTAGCCAAAAAGATATTACAATCCTGAACATATATTCATCAAACTCTGGTGCACCCAAATTCATAAAAACAACAGTACAGGACTTGAAGGCACAGATTAACCCCATCTCAGTTACAGTAGGGGACTTCAATATCCCACTGTCTCCATTAGACAGGTCAACTGGACAAAGAATAAACAGAGAGACATCTGAATTAAATGATACCATACATCAAATGGACCTAACAGATATCTTTTGAATATTCCACCAAAGAATACACTTTCTGCTCGGCACCCTATGGAACTTTCTCAAAAACTGACCACATACTGGGACACAAAAAAACGCTCAACAACCCCCCCCCCGAAAAAAAGAAAAGAAAAGTAAAAGAAATAATTACATGTATTCTATCAGAGAACAGTGCAATAAAGCTCAAAATCAGTGCTAGAAGAAGCCCTAGTCATTACACGAACTCATGGAGATTAAATAACACACTCCTAAATGATGAGTGGGTCAAAGGAGAAATTAAGAAAGAAATAAAAGAATTCCTGGAATTCAATGAAAAGGACAATGCAACACTCACAAAACCTTTGGGACACTTTAAAAGCAGTACTAAGAGGGAAATGTACAGTCTAAGGGTCTACATTAAAAAATTAGAAAGAGCACAAATAAATGACATAACATTGCAACTCAAGACTCTGGAAAGGCAACAACAATGAAACCCAAACACAGCAGAAGAAAGAACAAAAAACAAAGCAGAAATTAATGAAATAGAAACAAAGAAAACAATACAGAGAATCAATGAACCTAAGAGCTGGTTCTTTGAAAGCTAAACAAGACAGACCCTTAGCCGAGTTAACCAAAAGAACAAATCCAAATCAATAAAATCAGAGATGAAAGGGGAAACATCACAACAGACACCCAAAAGATCCAGAACATTATAAGGGAATACTTTAAAAAAATATACTCTATTAAATTTGAAAACCCAAAAGAAATGAATGGATATCTAAAATCATGGGAACCACCAAAGTTAAACCAAGAAGAGATCAACAGCTTAACAGGCCCAGATGGATTTACAGCAGAATTCTGCCAGGCATTTAAAGAAGAACTCCAACCAATACTACTTAACTTATTCAAAATGATAGAAACAGAGGGAGAACTCTCAAATTCATTCTATGACACCAGCACCACTCTAATACCCAAACCAGGTAAAGACACAACCAAAAAAAGAAAACTATAGACCCATATCCTTAATGAACATAGATGCAAAAATTCTCAACAAAATACCTGCAAACCACATATGGATGTACATCAAAATGATCATTCACCCTGATTAAGTAGGCTTTATTCCAGAGATGTGGGGATGGTTCAATATATGCAAGTCAATAAGTGTCATTAATCATATAAATGGACTCAAAGACAAAAACCACATCGCCATCTCAATAGAAAAGGCTTTTGACAAAATTCAGCATGCATTCTGATAAAAGTTCTAAAGGGAATTGGACTGGAGGGAACATACCTCAAAATAATTGAAGCTATATACAACAAATCCACAGCCAACATTATTCTAAATGGAAAAAAACTGGAAGCATTCCCATTAAAATCAGGAACCAGACAAGGACGTCCACTATCTCCACTCTTTTTCAATACAGTGCTTGAAACTCCTCCTAGAACAATAAGACAAGAGATGGAAATTAAAGGAGAACTAATTGGAAAAGAAGAGGTCAAATTATCCATTTTTGCAGCCAATATGATATTATATCTAACCTGCATCTCTCCAAAAGTTCCACCAGAAAACTCCTAGAACTGATCAACACTTTCAGTAAAGTGGCAGGTTACAAAATGAATCTACAAAAAACAGTAGCCTTTCTTAGGCTTGTTTATCAATAACAAGCAAGTGAAGAAAAAGTAGAGGAAACCCTCCCATTCACAATATCTGCAAAAAATAAATTATCTTAGAATAAACCTGACCAAGGACATCAAAGATCTTTACAACAAAAAATTTAAATCTTTAAAGAAAGAGATTGAGGAAGACATCAGAAGGAAGGACCTCCCACGCTCATGGATTGGAAGAATTAATATTGTGAAAATTACCATCCTACCACAAGCCATTTATAGATTCAATGCTAGACCAATCAAAATCCCTATGACATATTTCACAGAATTAGAAAAAAACCACCCTTAAATTCATATGGAAACACAAAATATCCTGGATAGCCAAAGCAATCCTGAGTACAAAGAGCAACACTGGGAGGATTACTATATCAGATCGCAAAGTACTACAGAGTTATAGTCGTTAAAACAGCATAGTACTGGCACAAAAGTAGACACATAAATCAATGGAGCAACACTGAAGCCCCAAACCTGAGTACACACAGTTTCACCCAGCTGATATTTGACAAAGGTGCCAAGAACACACAATGGAGGATAGACAGCATCTTCAACAAATGGTGCTGGCAAAACTGGATCTCCACCTGTAGGAGAATGAAACTAGATCCTTGTCTTTCACCTTGTACAAAAGTCAACTCCAAATGGATCAAATACCTCAACGTGAAACTGGAAACCCTGAAACTAATAGAAGAAAATATTGGCAGTAACCTACAAGATATAGGTGTAGGAAAGGAGTTTCTAAATTGGACAGCAGTTGCTCAGGAATTAAGATCAACAATCAACAAGTGGGACATCATTGAACTAAAAAGCTTCTGTACAGCAAAAGAAACAATCAAGAAAGTGAAGAGAAAACCCACAGAGTAGGAAAAAAAAATCTTCAGCAGTGACACATCTGACAGAGGTTTAACATCCAGAATATATAAAGAACTCAAAAAACAAAAAGCAAGAAAGGAAATGGCCCAATTAAAAAGTGGGCTAAAGATCTAAACAGAGAGTTCTCAAAGGAAGAAATAAAGATGGCTAAGAAACATTTTAAAAGTATTCAACATTGTTAGCAATTAGGGAAATGCAAATTAAAACCACCTTAAGGTTTCACTTTACCCCAGTCAGACTGGCTAGGATGAAGAGAACAAATGATACCAAATGCTGGCGAAGATATGGGGAAAGGGGAATGGTCATTCACTGCTGGTGGACTCAAACTCATGCAACCCCTATGCGAAATAGTGTGGAGAAATCTTAAAAAAATAAAAGTGAACCTACCTTATGACCCATTTATACCACTTTTTGATATATACCCAAAGGACTCATCTTATTGTAGAGACACTTATACAACCATGTTTGTTGCTGCTCTTTCACAATAGCTAAGATATGGAAGTAACCTAAGTGCCCCTCAACTGACAAGTGAGTAACGAAAATGTGGTACATTTACATAATGGAGTTCTACTCATCAGTAAAGAAAGATGAAATAATGAAATTTTCAAGTAAATGAATGAATCTTTAAACTGTTATACTAAGGTAAGCAACACAGACAGAAAAACTAAACATGTATGTGAATCCTAGCACCAAATTCTTATAAGTTAGTGCATATCCTGATACAACCACAAGGACCAGGAATATGTAAGGGAAACAGGGAGGTAAAGGGAAAGAAGAAACCTGAGAGAGAAGAATAGTAAGATAAAGGTGTTACTAAGGGAGAATATATAAAAAGAGGGTAAAGGGGGAGAGAGCAGAAGGAGGGCTATAAAAAAGTATGGAAATAAAGGGGAAAATAAATTCTCCAGATACACAGTAAGAAAAAAAAAAAAAAAAGCCTTAAGTACAGATGGAACCCTCTGGGGCTGGAAGAAAGCCCTTCCAGAAGCAATACGGTTGTTAAATGCCCCTCTATGAGCTGTTGACCTGGGGGCTTTGGAGGTCCCCAAAACAATAAAGGCCATCACCAATAGTGTTTGTTGTACACCAGAAGTGGATGGAAAAACCCTATTGCTGAAGACATTGCATGATGTTAGCACAGGAGAAGGAGAAATCAAGCTCGGATTAAGGTGGAAACTCCCTGCCACTGGATGGGTGGTTTTCATGGTGCCAAAAGGTGACACGCAGGTGACTGGGGGAGAATAGTCTCCTATAATTCTGCTCAACAATGGACCCCGCCTGTTGTACTATCAACATACCAAACCAGATATTCTTGTTGTGCAATAGTGGAACACCTAGTATATGTACAACCCACTAATTTCCTATTGAATATAATGCCTGCTCCTAGGTGTGGAACACACATCTGGTACTGTAGACCAGACCAACCCCCTGTGGCAGGGGAGAATATAGGTTCCAGTGGGAAGTCACCACAATTGCTTTATTAGGTGGAAGTGATGCATTTGTTAAAATATAGACCAAGCATTTGTGTTAACACCCATAGGTTAAGTTATTATAGCAACCATTGTTTAGATATTCTTGCTTCTTGTTTGTGTTTTTATAGTAGATAGAATCCCACTGAAATGGGCCAACAGCCCATGGAAACAGATGATACAGAGACCCGAAATTTCAGTGCCTTGCTACAATGGGAGGAAGATCATCCCACATGTCACCAGAGTCCTCTCAGGGTCTCTCGTGCTACCAGGCAAACCATATAACCTATCTTTATGTGCATTTATTATTATCATGGGGGGGGGAAGGGGAGTAACTTACAAAGGAATGAGAACCCAGTGCCTAGCCCCACTCTGCTCAGCTCCAGCAGCACCTCAGGCTGTGTGGCTCAGAGCCCACCACATCAGACTGCTCCGGCGCCATGCCCATAGTCACTGCTAGCATTTGCTCATGCCTCAGGGGCCAGAGATCTTACCCCAGGTCCATAGGTGTTGGGCCATTCTGTCCTTGAGTATGCCCTGCTGCTGTGCATTCCCCACGAGCGTCACTCCCGCCTTATTCATAGCTCACCACTCCTGTCCCAAGATGGCACCACAAGCCCCTCCTTCTGCAGCTCACTCTGCCCAGTCCATTCTCTGCAGCAGGCCCTGCCCCTTGGAGGAACTAGAATCCCTGGGAAACACACCACAACCATCGCCCTCTCCAAGACTTAGGGACTTTTGTGGAAGAGGTTGGAGAAATGAACACAAGAGCCAGAAGAAGGGGTGCAGTGTTAACTGGAAGTGTCCTCTGACCACTATGCCAACAAGCTATAGTCATAACTCCTTCCCATGCTCATCAAGGAGTCGAAGGGGAGAGTCAGTTACCCCTCCCACCCAATCAGTTGACCTCAGCTGCATTTGGGGGAGGGGCTAAGGATATATAAGCTGAGAAAAACATGAGGCACCTCTCTTTCCATTTTGTGCAGCTATTAGGAAGTCATAGGATCTATATTTGAGTGTGGACTTTCCAACACAGTCATAAATTGTCCGGGGGAGGGTTCCACTCTTCTGTAAATAAACTCCCAATCTATGCAAGCCAAATAAACTAGTTAGGATTTGAAAAAAAACCAAAAAACAAACAGAGTTAATGGAAACCATTATTCCACCAAAGTCAACCCCATGTTGGCAAATCCTTTGGCCTTTGGTCTTTGATTTTTTTTGGGGGGGTCTTTTTGAGACAAGGTCCTCCAGTAGCTCCAGCTCATCTGGAGCTTGCTGTGTGGTCCAGGCTGGCCTCAAACTCACAGAGATCTGCCAGGCTCTGCTTCCCAAGTGCTGGGATTAAAGGCATGCGCTATCAAGCTTGGCTTTGGTCTTCTCTTTCTTTCTTTCTTTCTTTCTTTCTTTCTTTCTTTCTTTCTTTCTTTCTTTCTTCCTTTCTTTCTTTTTTTTGTCTTTTTTGAGACAGGGTCTTCCAGTAGCCCCAGCTGGCCTGGAACTCACAGTGTAGATCAGGCTGGCCTCAAACTCATAGAGATCCGCCAGCCTCTGCCTCCCAAGTGCTGGGATTAAAGGCATACGCCACCACACCTGGCTGGTCTTATCCCTACTTTTCCATCCTTAAACTTCATTGTATATATATATTTATGTAACCTGCTTCAAGTGATTTCTGGAAAAATGTGTTAAAAATTGTCTTTCTTTGGAATAATAAAAATATTCCTAAAAAAAAAAAAAAAGATACAGAGTGTATTAGCTGAGGCTGCATTAGGGCCTTATGAAGCTTTTTTGTTTGAAAGCCAGCTCCTGGGCTAGAAGTCCTGCCTGGTTGTTTGTTTAAAGCAAGGACTCCACTCCGTGAGTCCTGGAAGGCCTCCTCATGAAGCCTCTTAGACCTGTTTGATCTTGCTTCTCCCAGGAGAGCACCTCAGTAGCTAGAGCCTGGCTCTCAGACTCCTGCTCATTCTGTTTCACTACTGCTGTATAAACTTCCTTCCTTCCTTCCCTCCTTCCTCCCTCCCTCCCTCCCTCTTTCCTTCCTCTCTCCCTTTTAATTCCCTCTCTTCTCACTCCCCTCCTTCTTTCCTTTTTTTTTTTTAATTTTTTTATTATTATTTTCTTTTAACAGCAGAGTCTCCTTTCTACAGTGTCTCCAAGAACTCATTATGAAGTCAAGGACAGACCTTTGAACTCTGGATCTTGCCTCCATTTCCAGAGGCTAGGATTACAACATGTGCCACTATGTTCAGTTGTGGCATTGGAAACGGAACCCACAGCTTTGTGACTGCCAGGCAAGCATTCTACAAACTGAGCTATAACCCTAGCCCTCTGCTGCCTTTCTTGTGGTATGTTTTTACAAATTATAATTTAGAACTTAAGCTTTCCCCAAACTGGCTCCTGTTCCATCACCTCTACTCCTCCTTTCTCCTTTTATCACCTTTGATCTTCTCAATTCTCTTGAGTCCTTTAATGCACTTCTTCAAGGCCCTTATGGCTTGCATCCCTCTATTCACCCACAGGTCTTTCTTTCCCACTCCAGGGCTTCAGCATCCAACAGAGGCTACAGAGGCCTTCACCCCATTTGGGGCTGTCAAGGGAGTTAGGCACCCCTGAGAACCTAATACATGAGGCTGTAAAGGAAAATAGAAACAGATTGGACACTGTCCTCTCCAACAGGCTTTAAGTACATCCGAACAGCCATTTCTTCCGTCCTCAGCCCTTTTCCTGAACTGTAGTCACAATCTTCATAAGATTGCATGAGAAGAAAAATTTAAAAGCCCCCCCTTACAAAATGCAACCACCTGTAAAAAGCTTTTTAACCCTTTACTGAGTACTCAACCTCAACAATGTGCCATTTGCCAAAAACACAATTTAGGTAAAAATATAAACTGGAGCAATGATGAGAGTTGACTTTTTTATAAATCAGTAAGTTGAGTATTGTTATATTTAACTGATTCATGGCTAAAATTTTAGAGCAAAGCTATATATAAGGTCTCCATTGAGTCTCTTTGAGTTTATAGGTTATTTATGCATATTTTTCTACCTCTTGATATTATCAAATTAATTTGTGAAATATCATGAAAGATTTAGAAGCTGTGTTCAATCTGACTTAGAGATAAATGTTTATAAAGATTAAAAATTCTCAAAGCTCTCAGAAATACAGAAACTAACCCAAATGTTTTTCAAGTCCACATTTTTTTTTTTTTTTTTTTTTGTTTTTTTTTGAATTTTTTTTTTTTTTTTTGGTCTTTTTGAGACAGGGTCTCCCTGTAGCTCCAGCTGTCCTATCCTGGAACTCACTATGTAGACCAGGCTAGCCTTGAACTCACAGAGATCTGCCTGACTCTGCCTCCCTAGTGCTGGGATTAAAGGTGTGCACCACCACGCCCAGCTCAAGTCCACGTTTTAAGTACATTTTTGGTAAGACTAATTTGGCTTTATTGGTTTAATAAAAGTGAGTATGCCTTTTGATTTTTAGTACTGACTATCCTGGAACTCACTATGTAGACCAGGCTAGCCTTGAACTCACAGAGATCTGCCTGACTCTGCCTCCCTAGTGCTGGGATTAAAGGTGTGCACCACCACGCCCAGCTCAAGTCCACGTTTTAAGTACATTTTTGGTAAGACTAATTTGGCTTTATTGGTTTAATAAAAGTGAGTATGCCTTTTGATTTTTAGTACTGACTATAATGCAAGCATATACTTTTATTCACTGGGGGTTACTAGTAATAAAGTGGCATCTACTAGATGTTTAAAATATAAGAGTGAAAATTTATCTTTGGGACAAATACATGAGTAAAGACAGTAAAAGTGAATTGCTTCATATTCATTACTTCATGTATATCAACCACAGCAATAAAATAAAAACCTCAGGCATTCAGGGTTTTTTTTTTGGTTTTCGTTTTTGTTTTTGTCTTTTTTGAGATGGTCTTCCTGTAGCTCTAGCTGGCCTGGAACTTGCTATGTAGACAAGCTGACCTTGAACTCACACCCAATGCCTGGCTCTGCCTCCTGAGTGCTGGGATTAAAGGCGTGCACCACCATGCCCCACTGCATTCAATCTTTTTTAGGTTATTGCTTTTCAGTGTATATGTAGAAAAAACATTTGACAGAAAAATAACAAGAAATAATGACTAGTTATGGTCCTAAGGCTTGTAGCTTTAGGATTATGCTATTATGTTAAATAAAGAGATTCCCTAAATATTCAGATTATTTCTAAGTAAAACAAAGTACTAAAACTTATTATTTGTTTTTACACGAAGCCTTGCTACATAACCCAGGCTGACCTGGAACTTGATGTATAGACCAGACTAACCTTGAACTTGTGGTGGTTTTCTTACCTCTACTTTCTAAATGCTGGGATTACAGAAGTGCGCCACCCTGCCCAGTTTAAGATATTCATCACTAAGTATAAGATTAAATTGAGCTGGGCATGGTGGTGCACACCTTTAATCCCAGCACTTGGGAGGCAGAGACAGGTGGGTCTCAGAGAGTTCAAGACCAACCTGGTGTATGTATTGAGTTCCAGGTCAGTTGGGGCTACAGGGATACCCTGTCTCAAAAAGACCAAAAAAATTAAAAAAAAAAATTAAGTTGATACACTTTTGGCTATTTATTTGTCTTTGGTCTTTTCAGATTGAGTGTCATATAGCCCAGGCTAACCTTAAACTCAATACATAGCCAAAAATAACTTTTGAGTTTTTGATTCTCTTGTCTCTTCCTCTCAAATGCTGAGATTATAGGCATAAACCACCATGCCTGACATTTTATTTTTATGTGGCACCGCCAAACTAAACATAGTTAGACCTGTTAATAAACATGTTCTTTTTGCCTCATTGGAAAACTGTGCTATGAAGAAACATACCCCTATAAGCACTGTCAGATGGCACATAATTCTATAATCTGCTACAGAAGGCTGGTCACAACTTCCACTATCTAGACTTTTCTAAGAAAAATTATAATCAACATATATAAATAAAAATGCTAGAAAAATAAAGGTGAAAGAGAAATAACTTCACATGAAAATTATGCAAGGAATGTAGGATTTGTTTTTGCTAAGCAAAAATGAAAGTAACTTTATTCTAAATTGAAATGACTTGTCCTCCTGCAGTGAGAAAGAGGAAAAGTGCAGGAAAATCTGAATGGACAACATGAAGCATTTTATCTCATGGGGTCAAAGGTGACTCAGATTGAATGGATTTATTTATAAAGTTATTATAGAGTTTTCTTTTTAAAGGAAAAAGTTCACTAAACAAAGGTAAAGGCAGACCAGAAGTATACTGCTTTGAATAGAACTTGTTTTTTTTTTCTCTTAAAAATGACATTTCCTTGTGTCTTGGTTTCTCTTCCTGTTTCTGTGATAAAATACCTTGACAAAGTCAACTTAAGGGAGAAAAGGTTTATTCTAGCTCATAGTTCTGAGTCACAGTGGCAGGAGCTGGAGACAACTGGTCACTTTGCACACACAGCCCAGAAGTAGAGAGCAACACACGCATGCTTGCACCCAACTCACCTTCTCCACTCTTAAACAATTCAGAATCCCGCAGTGCGTGGATTTTCCCACCTCAATTAACATAGTCAAAATAATCACGTACAGACATACCCACAGGCCAACCTCATCTCTCATTGAGCTGCTCTTCCCTGGTGATTCTAAATTTTGTCAAGTTGACATTAACACTAAACGATACACTTTGCAGTATTGGTCAATTTTTTTAATAGTCCCTTAAAAAAATTTTATGTATACAATTGTTTTCCTACACACATACATGTGCATCATGTGCATACCTGGTGCCTGTGGAGGCCAGAGGAGGGCATTGGATTTCCTTGAAACTGAAGTTACAGATGATTGTGAGCTGTCATGTGGGTTCTGACAACCAAACCCAGGTCTTCTGCAAGAGTAGCAAATGCTCTTAATTGTTGAGCAATCTCTTTTTAAAAACCGTCTTCAGACTTCTTTTACTACTTTTTAAAATGATGTGCATACGCGGGCTGGAGAGATGGCTCAGTGGTTGAGAGCACTGACTGCTGCTGCAGAGGACCCAGGTTCAATTCCCAGCACCCACATGGCAGTTAACAACCACCTGTAACTCCAGTCTCAGGGGATTCAACACCCTCTTCTGACCTCTGGAGGCATTGCATACTCGGGTTCACCTACCTACATGCAAGCAATATACTCATATACATAAAATAAAAATAATAAATAAAATATTTTTTTTAAATTATGTGCATATGTGCATGGTCCAAGCCTTGATGTCGGACCTCTCCCATTACCAGATACGAAGAGGTTTCCATTATTTTTCTATTGCTCTTCTAGAGCCTCAGGATGATTTCACCTATGCCCTAATGGAAATTCTAGAGATAAAAATCACAGTCTGGGAAGTTATTAAATAAATAAATAGTACTGTAAAAACTGAACTGAAATAATTCTCAAACTAAAAATATGCAATTAGATCTTAGACTATAAATCCAAAATTCTATATGTCTACTACAACTTTTGAATATTATTTATTGACAAAACTGTACTACCAAGCTATAGGAACATGAAATTTGTCACTGTTCCTATAACGTGAGTGTGCCACTCACTCCCTTTCCAAATTCTCCACCTATACAAAATATTTCAATGTAATCATGTTACTTCTTAAATAAAGCAATGCTAATACAATATTTTTAAGTAAAAATAAAATAATGTGTGTATTAGTTACTTTTTTGTTGTTGTGATAAATAAAACATCACAACTAAAAGTAACTTGTGGAAGAAAGCATTTATTTGGGCTTACAGTTTCAGAGGAAGCTCCATAATGGTGGAGGAGGCATGACAGCACGTGGCTAGAACAGGAAGCTGAGAGATCACATTTCCTACCCCAAGCACAAAGCAGAGAGGGTGAACTGGAAGTGGGGTGAGGCTATAAAATCTCAAAGCCCCCTCTAGTGATGTAATTTCTCCAGAAAGGCCACACCTCCTAAAAGTTCCATAACTTTCCCAAATGTGCCACCAACTGGGGACCAAGTGTTCAGATATCTGAACGTATGGGTGACATTTCTCATCCAAACCATCACATTCCATTCCCTGATCATCACAGGCTCATGGCCATATTATAATACAAATTGCATTTAATCCAATTTCAAAAGTCCCCATAGTCTTTTGCAGTTTCGGTACAGTTACAAAATCCAACCTCTTTTAAAAATCAAGGCAATCTCTTAACTATGATCCTCTGTAAAATAAAAAAGAGCAAATTACACACTTCCAACACACAATGGTACAGAATATATATTCCCATTCCAAAAGGGAGGAATGGGGCACCGTGAGGCAATATTGGACCAAAGCAGTTGTAAACCCAGCAGGGAAAATATCAAATCCTATAGCTCTATGTATGGTGTCTGGAGACTTAGTTTCAAAAGGAGTAGATGGCTCAGCCTCTCCAGCTTTGCTGCCTACAACATACATCTCTCTCCTGGGTTGGTTCCTATATGCAGCTCTCCTTAGCAGCTGTCTCACAGCTCTGTCATCTCAAATATCTTGGAGTCTCCACTGAAACCCAGGCTTCACTTTCACAGCTTCACACAATGGTCTTTCAGTGTCCTTATAGGAACTCCTCTGCCACACACTGTCTGGCCTCAGCAGCTCTCTGAAACCAGGAGTGAAGACTCTACAACCCCCTCACTCTTGCATCTTTCATGCCTCTAAAGCCAGTACCATGTGGATGACATTGCCAAGTTTGGCTGTCAGCTTGGGATGGCCCCTCGGCTCCCTTGAATCACATTTGTAGCAGGTTTTGTATGTTGTTTTTTCTTAAGAGTAGAAACTTCTTAGACCTTTCCTTATATGTTAGAAGCTTAGCTGGGTGAGACCTTACCTTGAGGGTGTGATACCTTTCCTTAATGTCACTAATCTCTTTAACAATTACAGGCTCTCTTTCAGCACATGCCTTAGCTACAACATTAAGCTTCCTAGTGTTATTTTTCCCCTCCAAACTATACATTTCTTTTCTGTTCCACTTGCTCTTTTTTTTTTTTTTTTTTTTTTTTTTTTTTTTGTCTTTTTGAGACAGGGTCTCCCTGTAGCCCCAGCTGTCCTGGAACTCACTATGTAGACCAGGCTGGCCCTGAACTTGCAGAGATCCACCTCCTCTGCCTCCCAAGTGCTGGATGACAGGCGTGCCCCACTTGCTCTTTTTATTGTAGACTTTCAAAAGAGTTATTGGTAATAACCATCATGCCACACATTCAATGTTACGCTGTCTTGAAATTTTCTCCACCAAATATATCAATCAATTACTTTTTAATTATCCTCAGGCAAGTTTTTAAGATTATTGGGAAAAGGTAGTCACATTCTTTGTTAAAACATCGTGGGAATGGTCCCAAACCCAATTGCTAATATTGTTCCCCTCTGAAACTTCATGAGTTATGTCTCTGTCAGAATTATTCTCAGCACTACTGTCTTCCAGGCTCCTACTAGAATGGCCTATAAAGCTCTGCTTACAGCATTCAACTGCTTTTCTAGTCCAAAGTTCTAGAGTCTTCCACATTCCTCCTCAAAACAACATGGTCAGGTTCTTCAAAGCAATAACCTCATGTCTCCTGGTACCTGCTTCTGTTCTAGTTTGCTTTCTGCTAATTATGAAAAAAAATGACCAAAAGCAAATGGAGGAGGAAAGGGTTTGTTTCAGTTTACAGGTTATAGTACATAATCAAGGGAAGTCAGAACAGGAGCTCAAGGAGGGAATATGTGAGCAGAACTGAAGCAGGGACCATGGAGGAATGATGCTTACTAGCTTGCTCCAGCTACCTTTGTTAAAAAGCCCAGGCCCACCTACCTAAGGATGGTACTGCCCACAGTGAACTGGGCCCCCTTACATCAGTTAGTAATGCCCCACAGACATGCCCCATAGGCATGACAGTGGGTCGATTAAATGAAAGAAATTCCTTAACTGACAGTCCTTTTTCCCAGGTGTGTCAAGTTGACAACTAAAGCTAAGACAGTGTGTGTGTCTACATGTGGGTATGTGCACATGAGTGCAATGCACATGGAATACAAAAGGGGGTGCCAGATCCCCTGGAGCTGGAGTTACTGATAATTATGAGCTGCCCAACATGGGTGCTGGAAACTAAACCCCAGTCCTTTGCAAGAGTAGTACAAGCTCTTAACCACTGAGTTATTTCTCCAGCTTCTACTGATCTATTCTTAATAAAAGATTGTAAAACGTTCTCTTTATATTTTGAGTAATCTGCCTAGGAAAATAAGATTTTGTCTTTTCTGGATGATTTTTTTATGCTTTATGTTAGCTTGATCCTGACATTAATTTTAAGACAACCCAGTCATGTCACGTTTTAAAAGAGCTACAGTTGAGGGATGGGGAGATGGCTCCATCAGCAAAGTGTTTGGCATGCAAATAGGAAAACTTGAGTTCAGATCCTCACCATTCACTAAAAAAGAAAAAAAAGCAATATGCCCACGGAATTCCAGCATTGGGGATACAGAGACAAAGGATCCCTGGCATTTGCTGGCCAGTCAGTCAGACCAATAAGTGAGCTCCATATTCAGAAAAAGATCTTGTCTCAAAAAGTAAAATAAAATAAAATAAAATAAAAATAAAGCAAAATAAAATAAAGGGGAAAGAGATTGAGGAAAACACCTGGTGTCAACCTCTAGGTTCCATATGCATGCACACGTGCATGTGTACCAAATGTACATACACACACGCACACACAAATTTTAGAAAGAACTGAGGTTTGTACAGTCATGCTACCTCTGTACTTGCTTTTGAATTGTTTTCCTGTTATTTTGCTTAAACACTGGCTAAATATTATTTCACAGTGACCTAGGATCTTATTTCATCAAATGTATATTTTTGACAATTTTGCTTTTCTCAAATGAAATGAAATGAAATATCCAAAATAAAATCTTGACCTTGAATTGAATTTGAGATTTCCTAAATGGTTTCTGGAAATTTTCAAGTAATATGTTCTTTTTTTGTAAGAACACACACACATACACACACTACTGACCAAACACTAAACATATGCTCTGCTGTGGAGCTATACTCCCTTACTTTTGCTAGAGAATCTTTTCCTTTTTTTTAAACAAATTTTCTTTTTTAAAATTTGTATTTACTTATGTATTTATTTTGTATTTGTGGGGGTATGTGCCTGCCAAAGCGTATGTGTAAGAGTCAGTTCTCTCCTTCCATCATGTGGGTCCCAGGGATTGAACTCAGATTATCAGGCTTGGCAGCAAGCACTTTTGCCTAAAAACATTCTTTTTAGGCAGGTGTGATGGTGCATGCCTTTAATCCCAGCACTCGGGAGGCAGAGGCAGGCAGATCTCTGTGAGTTCAAGGCCAGCCTGGTCTACACAGTCAGTTTCAGGCCTGCTAGGACTACAGGAGACCCTATCTCAAAAAGACCAAAAAAAAAAGATTTATTTTTATTTTTACTTTAGTTTTTTTTTTTTGGTTTTGTTTTGAGACAGGATCTCCCTGTAGCACCACCAGGAGCTCACTATGTAGACCAGGTTGGCCTGGATCTCACAGAGATCTGCCTGCTTCTGCCTCTGCCTCCTGAGTGCTGAAACTAAAGGCGTATCAGCAGTACTTTGGGTCCCTCATATGCAACTCAGTGCACAGTCCATTGGGTTCTACACTGACCTCCACGGCTTTCCCAAGGTGAAATGAGACAGATCTTTGTGCCAAGAAGCTCAAGAAACCTAGATCAGGGTGTGGGGGCACTTGGGAACCTTCATAATTAGATGCAATTGGAGCACATCTGTGCTAAACATCATAGAAAACCTTCAAGGGTCAACAACAACTCAGGCTAAATAAAGAGGCCTGAAATAGAAAAACAAAACATTCCAGAAATAGTCAAGGAAAGACTTAAAAGAAATTCACTTCACACAAATGAATCAGCAATAATTTAGTTACAAAAAGCAAACATCATTTCATTTTGAAGGTTCCCCTGCTGAGTGGAAACATGTATCAATTACCCTGTCTACAAAGGTAAATAGCCCTGTGTTCTAGTTTGCTTTTCTGTTGCTGTTGTAAAACGCTGTCCAAAAGCAACCCAGGGAAGAAAAGTTTATTTCAACCTACAGGTTAAGGCCCATCATCCAGGGAAATCAAGGTAGGAACGTGGAGGCAGGAACTGAAGCAGAATCATGGAGGATTGCTTCCCCCTGGCTTGCTCAACTACCTTTCTTATACAGCCCAGGCCCATACAACTGAGGCCCATCTGTCTGGGGATGGCACTGCCCACAGTGGGCTAGGCCTTTCATTATCAATCAGTAGTCAAGAAAACACCTCACTAACATGTCCATAGGCCAGTCTAACGGAAGAAATTTCTCAGTGGAGGTTCCCTTTTCCTAGCTGTCTCTAGTTTGTGCCCAGTTGACAAAAATCAACCAGCACGCTTCACATTATCGTTACTTTTCTAAAATGCAAAGAAACAATCTACTGCTATTCATCCATTTAAAAAAAATCAAATGGAAATGGTTTCTTGGAAACAGTACTGCAAGCATAAAAGAAAAAGTAGACAAATAGGATTTTGTGAAAGTTAAAAACTTTTCAGTTCCGTAGATTGAATACAGGGTCTCGTACATGCTAGGTCTTGTACCACTGAGCTGAAACCTATGCCCTAAATTTAAAAGAATTTTGTCCATCAAATGGGGTGTGCTGCTGCATGCCTTTAATCTCAGCACTTGATAGGCAGAGGCAGGTGAATCTCTGAGTTCCAGGTCAGTCTGGTCTACATCATGAGCTCCAAGTCAGCCAGGGCTGCATAGTGAGACCCTCTCTCAAAAATTAATTCTGTGTATCAAAGTAAAATAGCAACATACAGAATGGGAGCAAGTATTGGCAAGTCGCGCATCTGATAAGGGATGCATATTTAGACAGCATAAAGATACATAAGAGGAGAGACAGAGAGTTTATGGTGTAAAGTTCAGCATATTTGAAATATTCTAGAATGCTCCAAAGATAAATAACCGTGATGGTTGTACCAACTGAACATTATTAATGCCATCAAAAATGGTTACAATGGCATAATTTATGCTATATATGTTTTAGCATAATAAAAATGCCAGAAAAACCTAACTTCCCCAAATTCTGGATTTATTAATACAGTAAATTAGGAGTTGGTTATTGAACTATAAATGGATTTGTCAATTTTAAAATTATTTCCTTAGTCAGGCGTGGTAGCACTCGCCTTTAATCCCAGCACTCGAGAGCCAGAGGCAGGCAGATCTCTGTGAGTTCAAGGCCAGCCTGGTCTACATAGTTCCAGGACAGCTGGGGCTATAGGGAGACCCTGTCTCAAAAAGACAGAAAAAAAAAAAAATTTCCTTTAAATTGAATTCTTTCCTAGAGCTTTACTTTCTCTTCACAGACCATTAAACACTTGCCAAAATGTTCAAGAGAGGGCAGAAGATAGAGGAGGAGAAAGAGAAAAGCAAACATAGCGGGACCTTCCCAAAATTATGTCTGTTAGCTAACAAGGATGTTGAGTATTCAGTTTATAAGGATTTTATAGATGTTTTGTTTGAGATAAAAAATTCAAAATGTATATAGGATGACGAACTTCTGTATACTGTCATCTAGGTTTATCAAATTTTAACCAAAGAAAAAGATTCTTTCTCTTTCTCTCAACATATACAATTGCCATTTTATTACTTTTTCTTACATCTGTTTATTTATTTGAGGGGCGCATGTCACAGAGCTCACGTGGAGTCAGAGGACAACTTTTGGGTATCTATTCTCTGCTCTCACTATGATGGTTCTAGGGACTGAACTCAGATCAATTGCCAGGCCTGGCAGCAAGCACCTTTGTCTGCTGAGCCATCTCACCAGCTCCATTTTATTGCTTTTGATGACCTATTGTAGATATCATGATTCCATAATTCCAAGTAACGTCAAGTGTGTATCTCATACTGTGACTTTGTGACCACAGAATCAAGTCAGGAAATTTAACATGATACAATTCTGTACAATTATATACAAATTCCTCTGGTCTCCTTTCAATGTAATTTATAGAAAAATCAATTATCTTTCCTAGCCATAATTTGACCTAGAATTATGCATTGCATTTAGTTTTCATGTTCTTTAATCTCTTGTCTTACAGAACTTCAGCCCATAACAACACAAATAATTTTGAAGAGTAAGGTCAGTTACAGAATGGCTCTTTCACTGTGTGTAGTGCGGAGGATTAAATTCAGGCCCTTGTGCATGCTAGCCAAGCACTCTATCAGTGAGCTGCATCCCAGTTCAGCATGTCTCTGGTAGTACTGGTTGCCTCATTTTTTTTTTTATGATTAGTGCCCATCATATGCATCGAGTCAGGAAGTCACATAGGTGACCTGTTTCATTTCAGGAGATGCAGTACTGGTTTTTCTCTTTTTTATCTCAAGCTAGTTTCCTAGCCATTTTCTCCATCACAAAGTTATTACTTTTTTCTCTGCTATTCTAATTTACTTGCAAGATTAGGAAAATATACTGTCCAACTTGAACTTAGCTTTCATTGAGGGGTCTATCTGAATCAATTTAAAAAAAAATTTTTATTTATTATTTTTATCTTATGTGTATGCGTGTATTGCCTGCATGTAGGTAAGTGCACTCGTGTCGTGCAATGCCCGTGGACATTGCAGTTGTTAACTGCCATGTGGGTGCTGGGATTAAAACCCAGGTCTTTTGCAAGAACAACCAGTGTTCTTAACCACTGAGCCATCTCTCCAGCCCCTGAATCAATTGTTTTTATGATAGTTGTGAAATGGTAGCTTTCTAGCTCTATCATTTATTTTAGGAATTTTCACAATTTTATTTAGTACTATTATGTGTGAGTGTGAGTGAACTCTTGCTATGGGCACCACAGTGTAGAGGTGAGAGGACAACTTTGAGGAGTCAGTTCTCTCTTTCCACCTTTATGTGGGTTCCTGGGATTGAATCAAGGTTGTCAAGCTTGCATGGCAAATGCTGAGCCATCTTGCTGGTCCTTACATGTTATTTTAAAGTGCAGCTTTTCATGGTAGATAAATGCATCCTTTATATAGCAGAGATAAAATTTGTTCTATGACTCTTAATGTGAAAAAGTAAGTTAATTTTTTTTATCTCCACAATCACCTGGGCAATATTCCCTTTCTTTTTTAAAAGAAGGAATTTCAGGGCTGGAGAGATGGCTCAGTGGTTAAGAACATTGACTGTTCTTACAGAAGATCCGGGTTTGAATCCCAGCACCCACATGGCAGCTAACAACTGTCTGTAACTCCAGTTCGAGGGCATCCGACAGCCTCTTCTGTCCTCCATGGGTGCACTTACCTACATGCAGGCATAACACACATACACATAAAAAATAAAAATAATAAATAAAAAATTTTTTTAAAGTAGAAATTTCTTTTGGGTATAGTCATGTCGATTATACTGTTTAATGTAAGTCCTGTCTCCAAGATAAAAATCTAGAGGGTGAAAGAAAACATTTTAAAATTAGTTTTATTTTATGCATATGAGTGTTTTGCTCGCATGTATGGGATGCGCACCTGTGCTCTGCACTGCCTGAGGAGGACAGAAGAGGGCATTGAATCCCCTGGAACTGGAGTTACTGATGATTGTTAGCCACCATGTGGGTGCTGGGAACCAAACCCAGGTCCTTTGCAAGAGCAGCCCATGTTCTTAACTGCTAAATCATCTCTCCAGCTCCTAAAAGAAACATTTTAAAATTGTGTTGTTATGAATGTCCAAGCTGAGAATAAACACTAATTCCTAATAATTAGGGATTACTGAAAAAAGAACCAGGTTGATTTTCAGTATTTAATTCTTCAAGATTTTAGTTCTTTAACTTTTAAAAATTAGTTTAAAATGGAGGTGATGAAGGTGATCTCTGGTCTCCACTAGCATGCATGTGCACATGCACTGGAGCACACATCTGAGCACATAAACACAGACACACACAACAAATAAAATTAACATGGGGTGAATAATTATAATTGTTTTAAGTAGTTTTAATCAGGTTCATTTATGTTTTTTCTTTAAGAATTTGAGTGTCCTAAGTATTTTTTCTGTTTAATATACTTTAGGCCTCTAGACAGTGGCTCAGAGAACTGAAGGGCCATCACTCACATAAAGGCAAGATATAGTAATTGCACATAATAAACCCGAGGGAAACACCTTTAGAAGCTGACCTGGTAAGAAAATACATATGAAGAAAATACCTCCCTTCAGTGGTTCAAACCCTGATACCACACAAGAAACACCTGGAACATATAAAGCACCCAGGCCCTGGCCCCACCTTAGCCTAGCTCACTAGATGCTTAGAGCGTTTGCCCTTACCATGGCTAGTGAGCAAAAACTAGTGCACAACCCAGTTGAGGAAAGCACCCTAAATCCATCTCCGTGGAGGAACAGAGCTCAGACTCCATCATTACCTCCTCCTCCCCTCCCCCTCCCCCTCCCCCTCCCCCTCCACCTCCCCGTCTCATGTAGCCCATGCTGGTCCCAAATTTTCTAGGTAGCCAAGAATGACCTTGAAGGTCTGAGCCTCCTGCCTCCACTTCCTAAGTGCTGAGATCACAGGTGTGAGCCACCACACCTAGTTTATGCACTACTGGGGATCAAACCCATGACTTTTCTCATGCTAGGCAAGTACTCTACAACTAGCCACATCCCCAGGCCCCATGCACACTTCTTTTCATCCCAGGCACACAGTGCTTTCTTCCCCGAACCCCTTGGGATGTAGCTCAGGGCCTCTTTTCTGCAGCTGTTGCCACCTGTCCTATCTCTCATCCTCTCATAGTTCCTCCTGTAGGGCACACATAAAATAAATATTTCCATTTCTCCTGTTTCCTTTTCTGCAAATTTCAACACAATAAATGAAATAATAAATCAAACATTTCAAAACTAAATATTATGAAGATCTTAGTTAATTCTTAAAATGCCTATTGTTTATTGAAATATAAACAAAATTTGATTTGCTATGTTCTCTGACTAGCCTCTATGATGATATTAGGGAATAATTCTCTACCCTTCTATTATTTTTATTTAGAAGATCTTATGTTCAGTAAGACTGATTTCTGATAGGAGTCCTCAAACCCCCCATCTGCTTCCCTTCTTAGAGATCCTGATGATTTTATTCAGGCAAATGTATCAATGTATATATTTGCATGCATATGTATGCATGTGTACACACATATGCTTTTTATATATAGTAAGGTATTCAGCTGCTTTAAGATTCCAGAGGAAGTGGTTATATAATCTCAAACTTCTCAGTTTTTCACAGAAAAACCACCCCATAGGCTCCTGCTGCTGTGTACTGAAAATCATAAACATGCGTAAAGATTAAATAAACACAAAGCTAAAATCTAAGCCAATATGATACAGGATTTTTTTTTTAGGTTATTAAATTTGTTCTGAAACATGACCAACAGAAGTTAAATTGAAAGTATTGGAAGAGAGGGGCTAGAGAGATGGCTCAACAGTTAAGAACACTGACTATTCTTGCAGAAGACCTGGGTTCGAATCCCAGAACCTACATGACAGCTAACAACTGTCCGTAACGCCAGTTCTAGGGTATCCGACAGCCTCTTCTGTCCTCCTCAGGCATTGCACAACATGGGTGCACTTACTTACATGGAGGCATAGCACTCATACACATAAAATAAAAAATAATAAATAAAATATTTTTTTAATGTATTGGAAGAGAGTGAAAATGGAGGGGAACTAATGTGAATATTTTAACTCCATAAACAAAGTTTTACAGTAAGTCAGTATCACAAACTTTTTCCTAAATATGAAATGTGTCAGAACATTTCTTCGAGGGGGATGGGTATGCATGTTCCGTGCCTCATGGTGGAGGCCAGAGGACATATTGAGGAAGTCTATTCTCTCCTTCCACCATGTGTGTCCTGGGAACTGAACTCAGGTTGTCAGACTTGATGGCAAACACCTTTACCTGCTGAGCCATCTTGCCACAGTAGAATTTAATTATGGTCAAATTCTTTCCATCGTTATGTAGATCTAAATATTGCTGCTCTAGTCACAAGAATTAATCCTAGACAGCACTTAAAGCATGGTCTCTGTCCAGGAAAGATCAGCTTTCACCAGCATGAGCCCCTTGCTTGATGCAGTTGATAATGTATGTGAGGCAGCAGACAGGCACTATGAGCTGTCTTAGCACTTAGTCATTTTTTGTCTAACATAAAATAACCATTTTCTTGTTCACTTTCTCTCCATCTCAAAGAACAAAAGAAACAGTAAGATCATACAGAAGCTGTCCACATTTTATTCATGTCTTTTAAAAGGAGAGTGTGACATATAGCTAAACACTCACTGCAGTATTACAACAAAACCATGGAAAATGCCATCCTATGATTTATAATAGAATTTACAGCTCACTTGTTTAATTTGAATCAGGATCCAAAAATTTCTTCCTCATGGATTTTATGTCTTTTCTACTCTGCAAGAGCCTCTGGCCCACTTTATCTTTCTATTTTTACACATCAATTTAATATTAAAACTGACTCACTTCTTGTTTTGTTTTCCTAGAAATGTACCCATTCTGCCTTTAGTATATTATTTTCTCGTTTAACTTGTTTCTCTGCAATTAAATACTAGAAATTCAGAGGCTGAACTTAATTTGAAACAACCAGGGAAATTCTGGAGAATGTAAGGTTTGTCTCAAACTTAACTAATATAAAGGCACGTAATTCTGAAGAGACTGCTAACAGAATCAAGTAGCTTATGAAATAGGAATTAGGAGCTAGGGAGATGACTCAGTTCATAAAGTGTCTGCCTTGCAACCATGAGGACCTGAGTTCAGATCCTGATCCCCAGCACCCACGTTTTAAAAAGGGTGAAGTAGGTCTCATGTGCTTGTAACCCTAGAGCAGGGAGCAGGGACAAGCAGATCCCCAGAGCTCACTGGCCAGCCAGTCTAGCCAACAGTGAGAACTGAATTCACCAAGAGACCCTATCTCAAAACATAGGGTGGAAAGCAATTGAGAAAGACACCTGATGTTGTCCCCAGACCTCCACAAGCATGCAGACCTCCACAAACATACACTATATATACACACAAACAAAATAAAATTAAAATAAGAATCAAAAACAAAAAGATGTGGAGGAAAGCCCCAGAATCCAAGAAATGAATTCACTGCCTGGAAGCACTGACTGCTGACATGACTTCTTATTCCTAGAGCCAGTACTACCTCACTGACATTTGCCACGTTTAGGGGGTGGTGGTAGTGTTGGAGTGTTTCTTTCCACTCTGGTCTTGAGGATCTTGACTATCAGTCAGGAAGCTCTGATGCTTCTCTCTCTAACACCCATTTATCTTCCTTTAAATAAATGCCCCGGGCGCATGCACAATGTCAATTTTCATTTGAAAAAAAAGTGTGCCTAAGTGTTTTTGCTTCCCTCCATCAGGACCACACAGAGCTCAGACAGGTGCCTTGTAATCTTCCCTTGGCTTCTGGGCAATATGACAGTCCCCTGATCTAGGACAGTACTGACTTTTCTATCCATTATGGGGTGCTTTGAACATAAAGCATGCAGCAGCTTTTGATAATAGATGGGTTTCCACAGAGACAAGGCTAAATCACAGGAACGGAGTTCGGGATAATAAATAGCATCAAATGTGTGGTCTTGTGCACCAGAAGAGGCCTGAGCTTATTTGAGGCAAAAGACAGCTTCTAAGCCCTCCCAATCAATGTGACAGTGACCTGCCTTAAGCTTTTGCTACCTTCTGAATATGTGATTCAGATATGAGAAGAGGAAAGAAATAATTCTTTTCCAGTTTTATTATTTTCTTTTAAAAGGGAGATTATTGAACCAAAGTCTATGACTTGTTATCTAACTACAATAATAATCAACTTTTTGCTGGTCTTGGGTAAGAAAGCATGCTCGTACTAGAGGGAGCTACAATAATAGTCACAATGAAAATAGGACAAGCTGACCTGTAAAACTGAACAGGAAAGAACTGACAGGAATGCAGTCTAATCACTCAGAAATTGGTTTCCTTTGGCCTTGTACCTAGCATTATTCCACACTGTAGAGTAATTATGGAATGGTAAGAGGAATTCTCAGCTACAACAACTCAGCATTGCCTTTGCTGTGAGTTTTATGGTACTCTGACTAGGAAAAGTGGCAAAGTACATCTTCCAAGACTGCTGTAGGGCTCTAAATTTAAAAGGTATTGTGGATGTAAGAAACAGGAGAAGAAGCGTTCCTCCTTCCAGAGGTATTCTGGGATGGAAAGGATTCAGATCAATGCTTGGAAAGATTTAGTCGTTTTGCAGTTGGCTATGTGTCTGGTGACCATTAATAAAGTAAGAAGTCACTGTCAAAATAAAATGCCATATAAAATAGAAACTAAAACCCAAACCAAACCAAAAAGATGTACAAGGAAAGTAAGCAGAGTCCGAAGCATAGTAAAGTAGGGTGGATTAAAGCTTAACATGGCTGTGTGGCTAGAAAAGAAATTGAACCCTATCATGTGGGCCATTTACAGGGAATGAACCAATCAACAAGAAGAAGGGCAAGGAATGTAGTAGCTCAGGGAGTAGAATGGTTGCCTAACATGCACAAAATCCTGGGTTTTACCCCTAGTGCCCCATAAAACTGGGCATAGTGGCACATTCCTATAATCTCAGCACTTGAGGAAGAGGCAGGAGGATCAGAAGTTCAACGTTACCCTCAGTGTCTTAGCAAGTTTGAAGCTAGTCTGTGCTACCCAAGACCCTATCTCTAAAAAAATAAATACACAAATAGGAATAGTCTGCCAGACTCAGAATGTAGGCATTTTACAGTAAAAAGCAAGCCAATTTGAACTAGTTTCTATAACAAATCGTGTGGGAAAAAAAAAAAAAAAAAAAAAGAGATGAGGCTCTTATGCAGTTAAAAAAGATTTAATCATAACAAACACATATTTATGCTTTTATGAAGAAACTATTGATAATTTTGTTATGTGTGATAAGAGTAGGATGATTATACCTCTTACAAAAAGGTTTTGTTAGAAATGTTGACTCAAGTATTAGAAAAATGATAGGACACTTGAGATTTTGAAACTTCTCAGCAAGAAAAAAAGGAGGAAAAAAAGGAGAAATAAGAAAATGTTTTAGCTTGCCTTAATTGTCAACTTAACACAGTCTTAGAGTCATCTAAGAGGAAAACCTGGATTGAGGAATTTCCGAGATCAAATTGGCCTCTGGTCATGTCTGTGAAGGATTGTCTTCATTGTTAATTGATGTAGGAGAGACCAGACTACTGTGGGTGGCATCCTCTCTAGGCTGGAGGGCCAGACTACTGTGGATGGCATCCTCTCTAGGGTAGAGGGCCTGAGCTAGATGAAAAAGCTAGCCAAGCCGGAGCCAGGGCAAGTTAGCAAGCAGCATTCCTCCACAGTTTCTGCTTCAGTTCCTGCCCTGCCCCCCTCAATGATGGATTGTGAACTGAAAGTGTAAGCCAAATAAACCCTCATTTCTCCTAAACTGCTTTGGTCATGGCATTTGTTACAGCAATAGAATGAAACTGGAACAGAAGGCAAGAAGTAGGAAAAGCAGAAAAAGTAGTAAAGGAAGGAAAGAAAGTTTATGAGGAAGAGATAAGTGAGCAGAGACGGTTAAAATGTTAGTTGTGTGATTGCTGCATGGGGTCTGATATGTTTTTCTCTTGTGTGTGTTTGAAATTTTCCATATGAAAAAAATTAAAATGTTTACTTTGATATATTTTGAGTCTGTGGTACTGATGTCAGACTGCCTGTGCCTTGGGGTTTATAGGGTGAGAAACTTTTGCCTTATTTTACAACAAACAAAGCAGTTGCAGTTGAAGGTCACCACCATGATAATTAAGGAGAGGCCCTTCCAGTATTGTTACTATGTTGTAATTCACTATTGTGGAAAGACTGTTTATTTCTTACTTGCCGTTTCTCTACCATACCATTTTCTAGCTCCTGAGCTCTATTAGGCTTTATAATACACCATTTATAAATTAAACACTATAGGAGTACCCATACCAGTCCACTTAGAAAAGAACCAAACATTTCTTCATCCCCAGGATGCCCATGAAAGTACATTTCATCTGAGGACACATTCACAGACTCAGCTAAAAAGTCATGGGGATATTTTCTGGTTTATGAGCTAAGGTGGGCAAAACCTGACAAATCAAGGTCTTAGCCTTGAAAAAATTGAATAACAGTGCTTTCCCAACACCGTAACTACCTGAAGAATTTGATCCTGCTCAGGGATAAACTTTGGTTTTACCAAAGTCCACACAAGGAAAAGCTGTTGCCCAGTGGGTGGCAAGACTGCATCCTTGTGACCAAACTAGACATCACTTTGAACCAAAATCCTGACAAAAGTCCCCTGTAGGTTTTTTTTTTTTTCAAATATTTTATTATTTTTATTTTATGTGTATGAGTGTATTGCCTGCATGTAGGTGAGTGCACCCGTGTCATGCAATGCCGCGGAGGTCAGAAGAGGGCTTCGGATTCCCCTAGAACTGGAGTTAAAGACAGTTTGTAGCTGCCATGTGGGTGCTGGGAATCGAACCCAGGTCCTCTGCAAGAGCAGTTCAGTGCTCTTAACCACTGAGCTGTCTCTCCAGCCCCCCTCTAGGTTTTAAAAACATTTTTCATATATTCTCTTTTGTTAGGACATATCAATTGTGCAGAAGAATTGACTTTGTTGGGCCATTTTCACACTTGAATATAATGTACTTTCTTAACTTCTTATTCTCTCTCATATTTCCCACACCCTTCATTTTGCCTAATAGCCTCACTTCTACCTACATGTCTTCTTTTCTACATATAGAAAACATGACATTTGTCCTTAAAGTCTAGCTTATTTCACTTAATGATCTGAGTTCACTCATTTTCCTGTATATATAATTCCATCCCTCTTTATGACTCAACAATACTCCATCATGTTTGTGTACTCTACTGTCTTTATCCATTTATCTACTGATGAGTACCTAGGCTGATTCCATAATTTGGCCATCGTGAGTAGTGCCACCATACACAGATATGCAGGTTTCTCCACTTGGATCACTTTGGGTATTTACCCAAATAACATAGCTGGGTCATATGGTAGTTCTATTCTTGGTTTTAGGAGATATCTTCATAGTGATTTCAGCAGCAACTGGTTCCAAAGGGCCTGGTTCCTTCGAGGGGAGGGGCCCGCTGCTGAGAATTGACTGCGAAGAGTCAGCCTTGGAGGGAGGGGCTGTTGATGCCTTCTTGGACAGAAGTGGCACTTCTGGGTGTGTGAGAAAAAGGATGGCCCCAGTGTCACACCCGCATGAACATGAAAGGAGGCATTTACTGACCTGGGGCGAGACTGCAGGCCCACGAGGCATGGGTGAAAACTAATGGTGACTATGGGTGGGGTGTGGAAATGATCTGGGCGGCTGGCCACTGAGCCACAGAGCAGAACAGGGCGATGGGTGTCCTCCTTTTGTGAAGCTTTGGGTGTTAAGTTTCAGATAGCCCTGCCCCCTCACCAACAGGGCCTCACAAGCCCCTGAGAAAAGGGAACTGAGTTGATAAGCACCCTGGTTTTTGAAGTCAAGAGAAGCAGACTTTTCTCCACTGTTTGGCCAACACAGCAGGCTTCCCCTTTGATCTCTAAAGAGGGCAGGTTTTAACAATCCTGCTCTCCTGCTTCCCCCCAGCCCAGCTTTAAAAAAAAAATATATCTTCCCGCCTTCTGCATCCTCCCAGAAGCCTCCCCCTTAAAAAAGACCCCAGCTCACAACCTGGACAGACATTTTCCCTGCCGGGAAGGGAATCTGTCCCATGTGTTCCTTTGCTAATAAACTCTATTCTGATGGAGTTTTATCTGTGTCTTGGTGCTTTCTCCTGATCAACCAGATTCATCCATAGGCTACTTTATCTATCACTGTATATTCGCCTTTGTAAGTTACTCCATTTCCCACCTACCCAAGATACAAAATGAAAAATTCAGATAAAGATATGTTATATGGTTTGTCTAATAGTGCCCGGAGCAAGAGACCCTGAAGAGAGTGAGGGCAGAGCAAACAAAGAGTGGGAAGAAGAAAATTTAGTGGGACACTGGTCTATTTTATATTCTACCTACAGTATATAAATGTTCCTTTCCCCCATTTCCCTGACAGCATTTGTTGCTGTTTTTACATTTATTTAGTGCGTGTATGCCTCTCTCTCTTTCTCTCTCTCTCTCTCTCTCTCTCTCTCTCTCTCTCTCTCTCTCTCTCTCTGTCTCTCTCTCTCTGTGTGATGCATGCCACAGTGCACATCTATGACTGTCAGAGGATGACTTGCTGGAGTAGGTTCTCTTTTTCTACCATGTGAGTTCTAGGGATCCAACTCAGGGCTTGGTGACAGGTGCCTTTACCTGCTGAGCCATCTCACTAAACTTTGCTTTGTTTTGTTGATGTTAACCATTATAAGTGGTATAAGATGAAATCTCAGTGTAGTGTTGATTTGCATTTCATTGATGGCTAAAACGCTGCTTTTTTTCACATATTTATTGGCTCATCAATAAAGCATGCATGAGGCCCTAGACTCAATCCCTACCACTCAGGGGGTAAGGTAGGGTGGGGATTAATATCTTAAAACAGTTGACTTTATTTTTCAGTATATTTTTAAACAGAAATGTAAAATGAGTGTCAAGTACACATGTAAGAATATAGATCAGACACCAAGTGTGGTAGTGCATGCCTTTAATCCCAGTCCCCAGGAGACAGTGGCAGGTGGCCTGCTGTGAGATCAAAGCCAGCCTGGTCCACACAGTGACTTCCAGGCAGGCTGGGACTAGGGAGACCCTGACAAACAACAGCAACAACAACAACAAAGAATATAGATCAGTATATTTTCATCTGATCATGTTAGGCATGAGACAGGCAGCCATGACACCAACCACAAGGCCTTGAGTACTCTCAAAAAGTTGTAGACACTTTCTAGTTCAAACCAGTTCTAAGTGTGCATGTCTGGGTAGGGAAATGTATTTTATGCCCACCAATCAGAAGATGGAGAGAAGATGGCGTAGATAACAGTGGGCAAACTAGATAAAGGTGGACCCTATGGAGCA
This sequence comes from Nannospalax galili, assembly GCF_000622305.1. Taxonomy (NCBI): domain Eukaryota; kingdom Metazoa; phylum Chordata; class Mammalia; order Rodentia; family Spalacidae; genus Nannospalax; species Nannospalax galili. The sequence continues at coordinate 423,192 of NW_008329035.1, forward strand.
TTCCTCCCTTGGATGGACCCCTCAAGTCAATATGAGTTTATCTTCCTTTGCTTTATTTAATAAATCTGGCTTGTTACATATTTCTTTGAGTCTTATTGAATTTTCTTGATGAGGACTCGTGAGCAGAGAGGCGCTGTAATAATCCCATTCATGTGCCTACAACTCAGCTTATAAAGCAAAACATTGCCTAGCAGCTCCCCTTCCTCACTTACTAATGCCCTCATCTTCATTGAAAGCCATGTTCTGCACTCAATTGTCACATTTTCCCCAACTTTACCTAGTATATAAATAAAATCATGCAATGTGATATTTTTATATCAGCATTGTATAAAATTCATCTAAACCCTGGTAATTGTGTTGTGCTGTTTTATTGTATGATGACCCCATAGTTTATCTGGGTTCTTACAAATGTTGTTTCCCTTTGTGGAATCAGAAATATAGAGATTACAACATTTCTTCAGTATCCTTTAGTGCATGTATGGATGCATGTCTGTTGAGTATCAATAGAAGGCATTTATTTTAATAAAATGTGTTTCAGTGCAGAGACATACTTCCTTTATTTTGTAGTGTCAGAACCTTCCAATGCCCAGAACTTAATAGATACTCAATGAATCTTTGCTAAATGAATGAAGGATGATTGTTGTGGGAGATCAGTATTCCTTCAGGACTTAATGTCCACCATTCACATCAGTGTATTTTGCAGGGTCACTGAAGTCTTTCTGTTTACACATATTTGTCAATTTCCTTGTGGTTACTTTTATCACAAAGCTTTTTTTTTTTTGTCTTGAGACAGGGTCTCCTTGTAGCCCCAGCTGTCCTGGAACTCACTAGGTAGACCAGGCTGGCCTCGAACCCACAAAGATCCACCTGCCTCTGCCTCCCAAGTGCTGGGATTAAAGGCATGCGCCACCATGCCCGGCAATCACAGAGCTTTTTTATATTAGGTAAGTGATTGATGCCCTGCAGGTACTTCAAACAACAGCCTGCATATTGAACCTGCCTCTTGCCTGGGGCTGTTCACAGCTCTCCTTTTTGCTTGCTGAACCACCTGACACTCTTGCTCAAAGACTCATTTATCACTGGGGGTGTATTCCTCAGTTATCTGCTGTGGTTTCCCCAGCATTGTGCATCATAACTAGACTCTCTTTTTTGAACTATGTCTGGTTAGAATACGAGCTCTCACAAGTTGGTTACATAAACTTTAAACAAATGAACTTTAAACTAAAATTTCTGACTTTTATCTCTTTACAGTGTAGGCGTAGTACCAAAAAAAAAAAAAAAAAAAAAAATAAGAGCACTTTTGGAGGCTATATTTACAGGAATGGGGAAATGCTACCCGTAAACTGCAGGTGCTGATACGTAAGCCAGAGGAAATGGCTAGCAGCATTGGGTCTGGCTTTATTTCATTCTGTCCTTTAGAAGTTACTTTTCTCATTGTGACATTCATTCATGTAATCAAAGGTGATGGATGTCAACAAGAAAACATCACCAGCTCTTCACAAAGTTGGGTACACTGGCCAAGTGCCTGACCAGGTGGATTTTCAGGGTATCCTGGGTCTCAGGATAATATGACTTCTTCCATTAGCAATAATCCTAAGCAAGAAACTTTGCTCTAATTTTTTTTTTCTTTCTTTTTTTTTTTTTTTGGTCTTTTTTGAGACAGTATCTCCCCAGTGGTCCCAGCTGGCCTGGAACTCACTATGTAGACCAGGCTGGACTCGAACTCACAGAGATCCACCTGCTTCTGCCTCCCGAGTGCTGGGATTAAAGGCATGTGCCACTACTCCTGGTAACTTTTCTCTAATTTAAAACTTAGAAATATGTGTCTTACCATTCATTTTTGCTAAAGATTAAGAAGCTTCATGAAGGGACTGGTTTAGAGACATCAACCCAAAATTTTTCAAAGAGAAAGCGTCTGAGACTCACGCTTGATGGTGTGTACAGTCACCTTAGAGGTATCCTTGACATTTCTCCCCTCGGAAGAAAGGCTTTAGGGGATAGTTTTTCAAGGTGCAGTTACTTGGGGTTGCTGAATTTTCTTTTTCCTTGTTTTTAAGACTTTAAGGCAACAGGAAATGATCTTAAACTTCGGTTCCGCAGTTTTATACTTTCTTACGTGCACGTAGCCACTTTCTGAGTCATTGTACATGCAGTTCCCACCCTCTCACCATTTTTTTCTTAATGTCCTTTTGATAACTCATTAAAAAATTTCTGTTTCTTAGGGCTGGGATGTATAATAGATCAGTGAAGGAGCACTGCCTACTGTGAACAAGGTCCTGGGTTCCACTCCTAGTACCAAAAGAAAAAAAACAAGAAGACCCATTTCTGTTCCCAAAAGCTATCTTTTGGAGACTGATGCTCTACCTACTATACTAACAAGGATCCTTATCCGTTGTCTTGTAGATGACTGATTACAATCAAAAGAAGAAAAAAGTAAAATAAACTTTAAAGGGGAAAAATCCAAACCATTTAAATCAGTGCCATAAAAACTATTTTAGAAAACCAGCTTTCTATATTTTAATGCCTTCCATGTCTTAGGCATCTCTCCAAACTTTGGTGCTATAATTGTAACACCATCTTGACACTTCTACTTTTAAGCCACAAAGTTTTTTGCCTTTTCCTTTTTCAAACCAAAAAAAAAAAAAAAAAAAAAAAAAAAAAAAAGGAGTCAGAGCCCAGTGACCGCTGCATGCACCAATGACTCAGTTAGCAGTGGCAGAAGAGACAGATATGACAGATATGCTGAACAAGCAGATATGTATCTTGGGCTTTTTGTTGTATATGGACTGGGATAAGGACCAGGGTACTGAAGGAAAAAAGAGGAGACCTGCTCTGACAGAGGTCCAAGGAACACTGCCGGTAGGGAGTAGGTAGCAGACACTTCTTTGTGGGATTTAGGAAGGGTCCCTGAAGATAAATTGCCTCTTTGGAGTAGACTTGTGAGAAGAGGGCACTCTCTTTCTCCCAGTGATACAGGAAGACCTCGGCTTATGTGCTAGCCCCTACTCTAGTCCTGAGCAGGTAGGTGCTCCATGCAAGACACAACCCTGAGATCACATGTTGTACACATCACCACTTCACAAAAGCCTTGTCATTTGTTTTTGACTTTTTATCTTGAATGGGATGTTTGCTCAGGTGATATCTGAGCCACCCAAATGACCTTTCTGACAGCTCACTGGAGCAAGAATACTCAGTGATGAGCAGTTCTTTGAGCTCTGACTTCTGGTTTGTTGGAAAAGGGGGCAGAGAGATAAACATCTCAAGATCGTCTTAGAAAAAAAAAGGAGCTAGGTAAAGCACAGGAAAATGTTTATAACAGATAGAAGAAAGGGAAATTATATTTACTAAAGACCTCTCAAATGCCAGGTACAGTTAGATTCTTTATTTCTTGCAAATACTACCTTTGAATCATCAGGAAACAGTGGCTAGTAGACAGTGTCCATTCCCCAATGGGCAAAGAATCTGAAGCTGAAGGAGAATATAAACTGGTCAAGGTCACGAAGCTAGTGAATAGAGTTAGCTCCCAAGTATTACAGCTCTTAATGATAAGCATCTTCTTTGTCTCCTTTCTCCTTAGAGCTACGTAGGATATGGATATAATCTTAGGCTTTGATGTTTGGGGGATAAAAGGCTAACTATGCCAGGACAAATAGATGGAAGCACCCTGGGTCATGACGTATAATAGTCACCTTCAGACTTCCTTGGTAATGAGAAAGACATGAGATTATTTAAAAATCACTATTTGGGGGTCTTGCACATGAACCTACTGACTGGTATATATGGGTTCTGCACATCTGAGCAGACACCAATGACTCCATAATAATAGGTTTCTTTGGTTTTGAATCCAAGCTAAGAGGGGTTTTTATCTTCCCTGGGATTCCCTTTGTTGTTGTTTCTTTCTTTCTTTCTTTCTTTGTTTTTTGAGATAGAGTGTCACGCACCACAGGCTGGCCTCAAACTCATTAGTAGCCAAGAATGACTCTGAACTTCTGATCCTCCTGCTTCTGCCTCCTGAGTGCTGGGATTATAAGTAAGTGTGTGCCCCCATAACTTGTTTATGTGGTGCTAGGGATTGACCTCAAGGCTTCCTGCATGCTAGGCAAGTACTCTACCAAGTGAAGCACAACCACAGCCTCGTAGGGAAGGATCTTTCAGGATGAATTCTTTCTCTTTTTCAGAAAAGCATCTGCTTATTAAAGGGTTTTATGTGAAGCCTGCCTTTAACAGGTCCCAAATTTTCTATCACACCCTTGTTAAGAATAAGTTAAGCACTGATTGATGCTGAGGTTAAATGGAGGGACCTTAGTCGCCTGTCTGCTCCCTGAAGAAAATCTAATCCTAGATGACTTGCTCCTCTGCCCAGTCAGAAGCAAGGCTACCACCTGGCTCCTAGCTGCACCAGCATTGTAAGAAGGGGAGTTATGGCTGGGCGTGGTGGCATATGCCTTTAATCCCAGCACTCGGGAGGCAGAGGCAGGCAGATTTCTGTGAGTTCAAGGCCAGCCTGGTCTACATAGTGGGGAAGTTACATCTTCTGTGTCAGTTTTGCATTACACAAAGGCATTTTTCCTGAGAAAGAAGTACTGTCTTCTAATAAGCACAAAAGACCTGTCTTATGGCTAAGAAATTGCCTGCAGGGCAGTACTTGCCCAGGCATAGTATGTGATAGTTATAGGCCTGTGTCAACAGACTTTAACCTCTGTTAGTCTTTTCACACACAAACACACACACACACACACACACACACACACACACACACATGCACACGCTCACATGAATTGAGTACTTATGTGTGTCTGTCTATAAAGTAAGAGTTCTGGAATATCCCCTATATCTCTGTATCAACCATCCAAGAGTTCCTAGCATGAATGAATGACTATTTTGATAGTCTGTGAATACAAAATGTTATTATTAGTAATAGTTCTCTTGTCAAGAGCTTAGCTTTCGTTTAAGCCTCCCTACCACAGTTATCATGGAAATGTCTAAAGTTTGCAGAGAAAGAAGATGAGAGGGGAAAGACTTTAAAAAGGCAGAAGTGGCAGTGAATGAAAATATGACAGATGGTGGTTTCTTTGCTTTTATGCTTACCTGACTTGAAAAATATCGGATACCTTATTTTACCCATTCGGGCACACCATTCTAGGGGCTGGAGAAATGGCTCAATTTTTAAGAGCATGTACTGCTCTAACAGAAGACTTGAGTTCACAACTGCCTGCAACTCCAGCTCCAGGGGGTCTGACACCCTTTTCTAGAATCCAAGGGCACTGCATTCACATGCACATGCTCTACCCCACACACATACACATAATTAAAAAAAATAAACATTAAAAAGGCATCATTTTATTCATTAATTTAATTTATTTTATCTTATTTTTGAGACAAGGCCTCATATATTCCAGGTTGGTCTCAAAACTGTCAAGTAGTTGAAGATGACCTTGAATTTTTGATCCTCCAACTTTCTGTCCCCAGTGCTAAGATTACAGCTATGTGCCACCATGCCAGGTTTATGCAGTGCTGGGGATCAAACCCAAGATTTCATGCTTGCTAAGCAAGCATTCTACAAACTGAGCTATATTCCCCCTTAATTTTTTAAGCAGTCTCACTATAGGCTGGTTATAGCTAGAGAGTCTCCTGTCTTAACTTCTAGGATGCTGGAACTATAAGCACATGCCACCGTACCTGGCTCAAAAACACCATTCAAAATTATATACAAAAGGCCATTGTTTGAGGGGTTTTGCCACAGTAGAAGAAATTCACTAAAAAAAACAACAAAAACAAAAACCTAGTAAGAGATGGTGATTTTGCTTTCAATGTAAAGGAAGCACTTAGGTGATTGGCAAGCTGCGGTTTTTCTGATGTGGTGAGTCCTCCAAAGACATTTCTCATTTTAAGAAAGATCATGTGGTTTTGTTGCTGTTGTAGTTGGTTGGTTGGTTGGTTATTGTTTTCACATTCACAAGACCTATACAAGTTCAAGCCAACCAAAATTCTAGCATAGATGGGAAAGGTGCTCTCTAGGCCTGACCCCTTATTGAGGAGTCATAGGCAGGTGATAGCTGCTGGGGGAGGAAGAGTCATTCTTTTTAGTGAGGATGTGGCCTTTGCAAGAGCAGCAAGCATTTTAAATCACTGAACCATCTCTCCAGGCCCAGGAAAGGTTAGATTTTACACACTTCCTATAACCGTCCCCAAGTGGCCAGACTAACTGGAAACTCTCCCCGTCCCTTCTACCTGCATTTCTTCTTGGGCTTCCTAATCTAGGATACATGCTGGCTGGGTGATTGAGTGATTGGAGACAATTAGAGTGTATATATAGCTCTTTTTTTTTTGAAAGTTATAGCCATCCCTTAAGAAAAGGGCTTATTGCAGTTTCATATAGTACTCTGTTTAGATTTAAGAGAAGGAAGAGGAAGAAAGGGAAGAGGAAAACCATAGAGGGGAGTGTTTGGTCATGACTGCTGCTGTGAAATATTAAATGCCAGTGACATTACCCTCTCCATAAACAGACTAGAGATGTGCAAGCAGCATTTGCAGGGTGTGATAAATGTCCTGAAATGTAAAAAGGTGTAAAAATGAAATGGGATTGAATACAGACTGAGAGGATATAATATGTGGAAAAGAAGCCTTTCTGATCACTTCCAGAACTTGTGAAATAACATTTCAAAGAGAAAAAGTCCCTCTGCAATATCTTTGAACCTTTAGATTTTCAAAAAATGCACAGATGTACTTAGTGTATTTAGAATGTTTCTTCTTTTAAATAAAGATGTCAGAGGTTTGTGTTAAGTTGTTAATTGAGTAGATTTATATTTATTTTTTTATTTTTATTTTATCTGTATGTGTGTGTGTGCGTGCCTGAGTATATGTATGTGCACCATATGCATGAAGTTTTTGGCCACCAATGAAGGCCAAATGAGAGTGTTGAATTCCTTGGAGCTGGAGTTCCAAGTGGTTGTGAGCCTCCCAATTTGGGTGCTGGAAAACAAACCCAGGTCTTCCACAAGAGTGACAAATATTCCTAATCACTGAGCCATCTCTCTAACTCCTTAAAGCAGATTTTAAAAAAAGTAATGCTTTTGGTCATTTGCTAATTTTTATAAAATGTAATAGGATACAAAATATAATTTGTGGGCTAGAAAAGTAACTGTTTTGTGCTTGATTTTTTGAAACAAGGGCTCACTAAGTAGCCCAGACTGGCCTCAAATTTGTGATCCTCTTGTGTCCCTATCCCCAGTGCTATGATTACAGGTTTGCACCACCATGCCTGGTAGGAAGTAACTTTATAATAAAATAGTAAATATTTATAATGTGTCCATTGGTCTAGAATATATGGCCCCCAAATATGACGTCTCAATATATTTATGTTTTTGGCAGAGCTGGGAATCTAAGTTGAAGGAATTCTTCAGAAAACAGTAGAACTAAGTACATCTCTTTCACTTTCCTGGCTCTCTGTTCTCATCTGAAGCAAGGTATGAGAACCTCCATCTGGGAAATGCCATTCTAGAAGAGAAGACTGGGGTCTTAAGTTCTCCCAACGTATTATCATCAGATTATGCCTTCTTATCAGTCAGTCATCTCTTTTTATAGCTGTCTACTCTTCATCAAACTAAGGATGTAGACACATAAATTAATTTTCCTTTGAGTCTTCATTTCTTTTAAAATTTATTTTCTAATATATGTATTTTTTATGTGTATGAGTGTATTGCCTGCATGTATGTGACCTCCACACCATGTCATGCAATGCTGTGGAGGTCAGAAGAGGGCTTTGGATTCCCCTGGACCTGGAGTTAAGGATGGTTTGTAGTCACCATGTGGGTGCTGGGAATTGAACCCAGGTCCTCTGCAAGAGCAGTCAGTGCTCTTAACTGCTGAGCCATCACTCCAGCCTCCTATTTTCTAATATTATTATTTTTATTTTATGTGTATGAGTATATATTGTCTGCATGGATGTAAATGCACCCATGTCATGCATTGCCCAAGAAAGTCAGAAGAGCGTGTCAGATCTTATGGAACTGGAGTTACAGATGGTTGTTAGCTACCATGTGGGTGCTGGGATTTGAACCTGGGTCCTCTGAAAGAGCAGCCAGTGCTCTTAACTACTAAGCCATCTCTCCAGCCCCAAGTCTTTTTTTCTTTAGGAAAGTTTCTGTGCTGGGTAGCTTGAGCTGCCAATTTGACACCTAGGAAGAAGGAACCTCAACTGGAGAATTTTCTCTATCAGACTGATTTGTGGATATGTCTGTGAGGCATTTTCTTGATTGTTGAGTAAGGCAGGAGGGCCCTGCTCACTGCAGGTGGTGCTATCCCTGAGGAGTGGTTCTGAGTTGCTTAAGAAAGCAGGCTGAGCACAGGCCGAGGAGCAAGCCACTAAGCATCACTCCTCCATGGTCTGTGCTTCAGTTCCTGCCTCCTGGTTCCTGACATGAGCTCCTTCCTTGACTTCCTCAGTGATGGGCTATCAGTTGAGAAAGAAAGATGAAATAAATCCTTTCTTCTCCAAGTTGTTTTTGGTCAGAGTGTTTTATCACAGCAACAGAAAGCAAACTAGGACAGCTCCTGTATCATGTATATTAGATAAATGTGACTGCTTTCTTCTTGTTTATGCCTTTTGCCATAGGCTTCTTAACCATGAAACTAGTGATGGGTAAGGAATAAATATTACTTTTCTTCCTTAATACTAAAGTGGATATACGTCTTAGTTATTTTTCCTGTTACTGTGATAAAATACCCTGACAAAAGCAACTTAAGGGGTAAAAGGTTTATTTTGGCTCACAGCCTGAGAGTATGGTTCATTATGGTGGGGAAGTCACAGCAGGAGGCTCTTGAGACAGCTGGCCACATTGTATCCACAGTCAGGAAGCAGATATTGATGAATGCTCCTGCTCAGCTGGCTTCTTTCTTTTTATTTACTCCAGGACCACAGAGAATGGTGCTACCCACAGTTACCGTTCCCACTTCAATAATCTAATCTAAATAATCCCTCACAGGTGTACCTGAAGGCTAACTGTCAAGTGACAACATTAACTATCATAGTATATATAGATCAGTAACAAAAAATGCTATCTTCAAATGGAGATGAATGAACAAATCAACAACTTAAAGTTGGTTTATAGTTACATCTTAGACTAGTTATTTGCTTGAGTGTGATCTCAGTGCTTGATAACACATGAATATATAAAGGTATTATAACTAAAGTTGCTGCTTTAAATACCTTTATACATTCTTTGAAAGTGAAATCACGTTCACTAATGCTTATTAGTGACAGAATAGAGAAAGCAAGGAAATGGTTAAGACTTAAGTCTATGACAATGTACTCAGGTAAAACAAGATCAGATTTTGAGATCACATAAATTGAACATTACATCCTGCCTCTGACATGCCTACAGTCCTCAAAAAGCTACTTAAAGTCTGAACTTTAGCTTCAGTAGCTTTAACATGAGATTATACTTTTTCACATGATTGTCAAAATTAACATATTTGAAAGCATTTTGGTCTTCTAGAGACTTATGGTTATTCAAGACATGTATGTGTTCCCAGACTACCTGTCTAAGAAGCAAGCCCATATTGAATACTGCATGCAAATTCTTCTGCCTTAAAATAACAACCACCTTTTCATTATCTGAAATAAACCTGAAATAAAAGACATATATGATGGAGAAAATTAAGAATCAATTTGCCAGGGGAAGCATGACTTAAGATGATTATATGTGTTTAGAAGTTGGTAGAAGCTAGCTACTAAATAAAAACAATTCCTTAATTTTTTTTTTGGTAAAGTTTTTATTGAATTTTAGTGTATTTCATACAGAACATCTTAATCATCTTTATACCTCATCCCCATTTGGCACCCTCCCATAGCCCTCCCCCCACTGGATTTCATGCATTCTGTCATTTGTGCTAAGGCTTACTGAGTCAAGTTAGTGTCCCCAGACATCCCTCAGTGCAGGTTCATTCACTGGGGTCTAGTTAGCCTGTCCAGAGACCCTCCCTTTAAGAAGATCAGCTCTTCCTTACACAGCAGTAATCAGCTGCCAACAGTTCTGGGCCTGCTGCCCATTTCCCCAGTTCTGTGCTGGGTTTTTGTCCACTTGAGCTTGTATGGATCTTGTGCATGCTGACACCATTACTATAGGTTCATATGAGCAAGGTCCCAGAAGCCTGTAAGATTCTATTTCCATATGGTCATGCACTCTTTCTGCCCCTTATTTCACAATGGTCCCTGAGCTCTGGGTGAGTGAAGTTTAATATAAGAATCCTGCCCAGGAATCCATACTCTGCAGACTCTTATTCTCTATACTTTTGTCATTTATGGCCTTTTGTATTCATTGTCCTTTTTTCCCTGAGGAAGCTTTGCTGATGAGAATTGAGAGAAGCATTAGTATACTGTATACCCTCTTCTTTCACTATGTTCTATGAGCCTTAGGTATAGAGGTTCCATTGTAGATGTGCCATTAGGCTTGGGCAATTCACAGATAATCTCTGTGTGGGATCAGTCGTGGAACTCTGTAATAGTCTCTGTCTGGTACAAAAGAAGCTTCTTTGATGAGTGGTGATTGGGGTATTTGTAAAGATAAGGATACATATTTTTCACATAGTAAGAAATTCCATTAGTCTAGGAATATGACAGTTTTGGAGTTTTCTCTAAGATCTACGTCTGCTCCAGCCATGTGTATTTGGCTATGTTTACTGTACTATACATGAGTTTCCTCCCATTGAGTGGGCTTTAAGTCCAATTAGGTAGTTGTTGATTGCCCCCAAGATAAAAGTGTCACTACTGCACCAATGTTGTATGCTGTGCAGGTCTATATATATGTAAGTCCACCACATGTGTACAGATATCCAGAGGCCAGAAGAGGACATTGGATCTCCTGGAACTGGAGTTACAGATGGCTGTAAGCCATGATGTGGGTACTGAGAACCAAATACAGGTTCTCTACAATAACAGCCAGTGCTCTTAACCATTGACCCATCTCTCCAGCCCCTCTTTTTAAATATTTCACATTACTTTAATTCTTTAAAAATATTCCTTCCTTCCTTCCTTCCTTCCTTCCTTCCTTCCTTCCTTCCTTCCTTTCTCCTTTCTTTCCTTATGTGTGGTATACATGCATGTATGTATACTGGGTGTCCTGCTCTATCACTGTTTGCCTTATTCCTCTGAGACAAGTTCTCTCATAGAACCTGGAGCCAGGTGGCCATCAAGTCCCAGAAATCCTTCTGTCCTCTGCTCCCCAAAATGCTACGTTTACAGATATGTGTGGCCACACCTAGTTTTTAACACTGTGTATTAAGATTTGAACTCAGGTCCTTATGCTTATGCATCAAGCACTCTTACGTACTGATCCATCTATCCAGCCTCCAATATTTCCTTGAAGGCCCAAAAGCTTTAGAAAATGTGCATGCCCTGGAATTATGATGACATCATGAGTACCATGATTGCTACATACGTTCCAACTTTCTAGCTTTATAATAAGGACTGAGATTCCTAGGGCTGAGATGGAGGTGGTAAGGTTGCCTTCTGACTTATCTTTCTAAAATGATCGTTTGTTCATGAATCTAGACAAATGCCACAAGTCCTCCTTTCCATGTGTGATATTTTTGATAAACTTCCATGTTTCAAAGTGATTAAGAGAGCCAGATTACAAACTAAATTTGAGTACTGTGAACAGCAAACCAGCTTAGATATTACTTCCTTCTCCATCCCCACTGCTTAAGACTTTCAGTTAAATTCATAAAATATTAGCCAATGACTTCGTTGTGAACACATCTAGCAAATAATTTTAAACAGGAAAATCTTTAAAGGTACCCAAAACTGAATGGAACCTTCTAGAAGCACCAGGTAATAAAACAATTACACTGTATCATCTCTTATATAATTCAAAATAAAAAATTCAAATCATATAATAAACAACAAACTGCTAATATTTTTCATGCAACAATGATTATAGAAGTCTTTTTGAAAATGACAAAATTTTAAGCAATTTCCCCCTGATTTGCTTGCTATATTACTTACTTTTCTGATGTGATAGAAATACCATGACCAAGGGACCTTATAAAAGGAACAATTTCTTTAGCTTATAGTTCCAAAGGGCAAGAGTCTATCATGATGGGGAGGCATGGTGGCAGAGGTGGCTGGAGTAGGAGCAGAGGCTAAGCTCTCACATCTTCCAGCAGACACAGGAAACAGAGCACAACTGGAGATCCTGCAAGGCTTAAGAACTCTGTAAGCTCACCCCCAGTGACGTGCTTCTCCAGGATAGCCACATCTTTTAAGGTCTCCCAAAACAGTGCCACCAACTGGGGACAAAATGTTCAAATACTTGGAGCCTACGGGGCCATTCTCATTCAAACCACCACATTCCACTCTCCAGCCCCCATAGGCTCATGACCATATAAAATGCACAATGCATTTAGCCTATTCTTAAAAGTCCCCAGAATGTTTAGCATTCAATACTGTTCAAAAGTCCACAGCCCAAAGTCTATTTGGAGACTCAGGGCAACCTCTTAACTGTTAGCCCCTGTAAAATCAAAAGATATATTGCATACTCCCAATATACAGTGGAACAGAATACATGAGGAACAGAGGCAAGGTGAGGAAATACTGGACCAAAACAAGACCAAAAACCATTATGGAAAACATCAAATCCACTAGCTCCATGTCCGACGTCTGGGATTTTACTTCCGAAGGGCTTAGATGACTCAGCCTCTCTAGCTTTGCTGTGTGCACCATACATCTCTCTCTCTCTTGGGCTGGTACCACTCCCTGTATATAACTCTCTTTGGCAGTTGTCTCACACCTCTGGCATCACAAATGTCTTCTTGGGGTCTCCACTGCCAAACAGGCTTCACTTTCACAGCTTCACACAATGGCAATCAGGGCCTTCCTTATGCAGAGACTCTCCTGCGGACTCTGCCTGGCCTTGGTGGCTCTCAAACCTCAGAGGAAGAACTGATGACCCCTTTACTCTTCCATCTTTCATGCCTCTAAAGCCAGCACCAGGTGAACGAAGCTGCCAAGTCTGGCTGCAAGTCTGGGATGGACCTCAGCCTGTTTATCCGTAGTCAAAGCTTTTCTCTTCATTGGTTTTCTAGTAGAAAGCCCCTGCCGCATTTTCCTTTCACACATTGGGGCTTAGCTGGGTGTGGACTTACCCTGAAGGCACTCTCTCCATTGTTTAAGTGTAAATCTCTAGGCCTCTCCCTAATCACTTTAATTTCCTCATCAAAGGGATCCTTTCCTTCAGCACATGCCTTGATTCCAACATTAATTTTCCTAGTGCTCTTTTTCAATCCAAACTGTATATTCTGTATTTCTTTCTGCCCCATTTGCTCTTTTTCACTGTAAATGGTTCCAAAGGGTTTTGGCAGCTCAATTTCTCTGACTCTGTGCTCCACAGCACACATGACCCAGGCCGGCTCCATTCCACATCTGCTGCTGCCTTTGGTGGTTGTCCCATGGTCCTGGCATCTCCAAAAAGTTGGGGTCTACCCAAACTTTAGTGTTTAGATTTTTTTAAGGACTGTGGGACTTTTAAGGTTGTATTATCTTATGTTGTGATATTGTTAACATCATATCTTGGGAACAAGAAATGGAAAGGTTATGGTTTAATAGTGATGTGTTTGTGTGTCAAGTTGACAAGGGGGTCAATTGTACTGGGTAGCTTTGGTTGTCAACTTGACATATCTGGGTAGAGGGAGCCTCAACTGGGAGCTACCTCCATTGGACTGGCCTGTGGCCACATCTGTGGGACATTTTCTTGATTGTTGAGTGATATGGGAAGGCCCAGCCAACTGTGAATTGGTTGTTCTGTATTGTATAAGAAAGCAGGCTGAGTACAGACCAGGGGAGCAAGCCAGTAAGCAGAGCTCCTCCATGGACTGTGCTCCAGCTCCTGCCTCCAGGTTCCTACCCTGAGTTCCTACCTTGGGCTCCCTCATGAAAAACTGTGACCCAGGAGATATAAACCAAATAAACCCTTTCCTCCCCAGGTTGGTATTGGTCAGAATATTCTGTCACAGCAATGGAGAAACAAACTAGAACACTTGCTTTACTAAATGATGCTCTGTGCTGTTAACAGCAAACTCCCCAGGAAGCCCTTAGAATAACTTGTACATTAACTATAGCTAAGTTTACTAACCCTACCACAAGGAGGGAGGTCACCTCCTTGACAGAGTCCTAGAAATGCCTCAGAAGGAGAGGTCAGAAGTAAAACTGTACAGGATTTGGGGTATGGGTGGCTTAAAGTTGGGCCTGGTGAAAGTTGGGAATGCTTATACTAGCTTGGTGTTGATGAATACAGTAATAACAGGGTTGCAAGGCAATTTTTTAAATTAAATTAAAAATTTAAAAATTTGATATAGGGTCTCATGTAGCCCAGGTTTACCTTGAACTCATATGTAGTCAAGAATGACCCGATCTTCATGCTCTATCTGCTGAATACTAGGATCACAGGCATGTGTCACCATGCCCTGTTTAATGTGCTGCTAGGAATTGAACCCAAGGTTTTCTGTGTGCTAGGTAAGCACTCTACCAACTGGGCTATATCCCCAGCCCTCAAAGCCATCTTGGTAAGTTAGCAGTTGTTTAAAAAGTGAACCATTTGCTCAGGTGAGTAATCTATTGTCCTGAGCAGCTGTTTGTCCACATGAGCAAATTTATTGTTCAAATAAATGGTTTCCAGGAGTTTCCTGGTGGGAACAGTGAAATTATTTATTGCTCTACAAGTTTATCTTTCTGGGCAAGAATTTCCTAGAACAAATACTAAGTCAAGTTGCTATGGGGCGGGGGTCAGTCCTCAGTTTGCTGCCCTAATAATTAAGCTGTGTGGATGCAAATGGCTTTAGCTATCATTGCTTAATATGGAATCCAATGCCAGCAGAAACCCAACATCAAATTAGGAGAGAAAAGAAAAAAAAAAAAAGGAAGGTACAGGGGTGTCTCTAAAATTCCTTCTGGGAGGCACAAATGCTCTCTGGCCCCCACTTCCCACTCTCCTTATGACAAAAACAAGGTATAACTTCTCCAAACTACAGTTTGGGAAACTAAAGAATTTATTGGACTTCCATACAGATCAATAGGTGAGGGGTTACTTACAAGAATGTGGGTGCACCCCCATCCTGACATGGATCACTTTCCAGCAGCTGTCCAAAATGGCAGGGGCACACCCCCTCATCCCCTCCCCCCCTTATATATCCTTAGTCCTTCCCCCTCATGCAGCTAAGGCTGGCTGATTGGGTGGGAGGGGTGACTGACTTCCCCTCTGCCCCTTCTTTTCTTGCAGAAGGTCAACAGTAAAGTTTATAATTCTAGGCAAGCAGGTGCATCCAAGCTTGGGAAAGAGGCATGTCTATAGTTTACCAGTCTAGTTTGCCAGTTGGAGGACAATTCTGTGTAACACAGGGAAGTCAACAAAGAGATATGCAAAATAATATAAAGGGTATATCTGGAATAAGTTGCTTGCCTTTATCAGAACAAAAGGGTTGAAGGACAACCAAAGTGCAACTTTTGTCTCAGTGTTGTGAACTCTAACAAACAGAGTTGTCTTTCTGGGAGAATTGATTCAGCTGCACTTATCTAGACCCAATTCACCTCTCTGGCTGGTTTGAAATGCTTAGATCTGATGGCATGTCCTGTATCTCTAGCACAGGACACAGCATTATTCAATCTTTAATTACATGAATGCTGATGTAAATAAAGCTGTACTAAAGGTTATAGATTGGTCTCTGAATGGGAAGATAAATAGATCATGTATAGATACAGATTTGACTAGCTGATAAACAGCCCATGTGTAAGCTTAGCATTAACCACACTGAGAATCTTTAACCAGGAAAAGACCACTTAAAGGACACAGAAGCAGATGAGCTCAAGGAAAGAGCAAAGAAATAGAAACACCTGATAATTAAACATGGCTTGCATTTGCACAACTTTCAATGTACAGCATGTTTTCATAAATCTGATTTGATTTCCCCAACATTTTTACGAGATATTGTAGTTTCGATATTAAATGTCCCCCAAAGATCCATGAATTAAATTCTTGGAGACCACCCTGGGGTGCTGCTGGGAAGTGCTGGTGTCTTTAAAAGGGAATCTTTAGGTCATTGGAGGTATGCTTCCAGTAGGAATTGTGGGACTCTGTTCTTTCGTTCTATTTGCTCCCTGACTCATGGTGTGAAGTTTTGCTGTGCCATATGTTCTCACCATCTGATACCTCACCACAAGCCCCAAACAGTGGAGCCTGACCACAAACTGCGCTTTTCAGGTCCGTGAGTCAAAATACACCTTTTCTCTTTGTTTTTGTTTTTTGTATCTTTGTTTTTTGAGACAAGCTCTCTTATAACCCAGGGTAGCCTTGAACTAACTATATCAGCAAGGTTGGTCTTAAACTCCTGATCCTCTTCTTTCCACCTCCCAAGTCCTGGGATTATAGGTGTGTAACACTACACCCGACTTTAGCTTTTTCTCCTTATAAATGGATAATCTTGTGTATCTGTTATGTGATGGGAAGCTAACACATAAGTAGGAGAAGCACTATTACCATTTAAAGGAGAAGAAAATTAGTCACTAGTAAGAAGTAGTTGTCTTACCTGAGGTCACAACACTATAAAATTATATAAGGGTTCTTAGGACTAGATTTCCTAAAGCACTCTGCAAGTGTTAAGAATTGGAAACAGAATGAAAACTAGAAGACAGGAACACTTTTCTTTACCCATCCAATCATCACAACCAAAGTTAGTCTACTTGGATTTGTAAGCGCTAAAAATAGTCAAGTGTGTGCTGTGAATTGTGATTGAATGGGACCTACCAAAGAACCTGCATGAACCCTATTGTGCCTAGGTGCCCTGAACTACCCTATATCTTTGCTGTGTTATTTAATCACACATTACAGCTTTTATGCCAAAGTCTTGCTTGGTCATATGTTTCTACAGGCAGCAAAATTTGAGTATCCCTGTCTGGCTGTGCTTAAGTTTTTGGCAAGAGTCTCCCTTTCCCTTGTGAACATCTTGGAAAGCTTTTAACTGAGCACAAAGATGTTTATTTTGAGAAGCAAAAGGGACTAACTAAATATGTTCAAAAAATAATCTCTACCTCTCCTATAAGATGAACCTTACTTTTCTCATGTGACAATATTTCACTAGCTCTACCCTCCAAAAGACGGAGGGCACAGGTGAGATTCTAGGATGACTCTGGAGAAACTGGTATTTCTCTCTGTGACACTGGACCCTCAAGAGGTATTAGGAATTTGAAGTGGGGAAGTGTTGAGGGCGGTGGAAACGAGCAGAGTGGCAATGTCAGATAGGTGGGCAGCTGTCCACTACACAGTGCCCTCCTCCCCTATCCCATTGCCTGATTATTTCTCAAGTACCTTTTGGAACAGTTTTCAAATTCTTGTAGACAAGATCTTGTCCAGGTACAGAAAACCATTTAGTAGACCTTTAAGGACAGTGATAAATATTGACCGGCTACCACTTTAGACCTATAGTATACCTGAAAGTGATTCTCATTTGACTGATGGGGAAACTAAGACTCTGAAGATGACTTCTGAGATTGCACACACATCAGCCACATGACAAGACCTTTGACGGTTGTGATTATTGTACCATACTGTGAAATAGTTATTCTGAAATTAACATTTTTGTTTTAAAATTTTTCTCTCTTTCCTATGCTGTTGTTTCCTTTAAAAATACTATCCAGGGGCTGGATAGATGGCTCAGCAGTTAAAAACACTGACTGTTCTTGCAGAAGACCCGGGTTCAAATCCCAGCACCCACATGGCAGTTAACAACTGTCCGTAACTCCAGTCCCAGGGAATCCAACAGCTTCTTCTGACCTCCATAGGCATTGCATGACATGGGTGCACTTACCAATATGGAGGCAATACACACATACACATAAGATAAAAATAATAAAGAAAATTAAAAAAAAAATAAAAATACTATCCAATGTCTCTTCTAGTATGCAGGGACCTCCCCAAAGGCAAGATTCTCTTAACCATAGTTGGCAGAAGTAAAAGTACCTCTGCTGAACGTTTCCAGGGACTCAGATGTAAGACTCCCTAGAAGTCTTTAACAGGAAAACAGCAGAAACATGGTGTGGTGAGGGAGGGGCAGGGGGAACGGTGCAGGGGAGAGAGAGAGAGAGAGAGAGAAAGAGAGAGAGAGAGAGAGAGAGAGAGAGAGAGAGAGAACCTAAGGGTAAATGGACACAAGTAAAAGGACACCTGTTTAGATCCAGATGAAATCTTGATTTCTTCCTTGTGGAAACTTCCAGCATTGCATGAAGAGGTCCCTGCCATTGCTGTCCTCCTTGACTGGCTGTGTGCAGAGTCCTTTATGAGCTATCAACAAGCTGTAGAATCACATAGTTTAACACCCACTGATAGTATAAAGTTATAAATCAGTCTTGTTTGGGGAGGGAGAAGATTAATTAGACTCTGATCAAACTATATTCTTCTAGAACAAATTTAGGTATAGAGGCCAAGTCGGAGCACATGCCTCTGCAATTCCTTAACACTAGTAAGTTCTTACTCCCATAACACCCAGTTTTCCCATTGTCTCCCCTGTGTCCTGTAAGTTCACACCAAACATCTTGGTGCCTTTCCCAAGACCCAGGATTTGTAAATAGGCTTTCAGGCTTTTGAAGAGCAGGTTGCTTTTCTCTACATACATTTTACTCTTCCTTTGTGGGCCCCTGTAATCAATGTACAGTTTTTCTCCTTTCTCTTGAAGAGAACAATGGTCATTAGATTTCATGTTTTCCTCTCTACTCCTGAGGGAAGGGAGTGAAACCTGTTTGAGAGTCCTTGTTAAGTTTGGGTATTTGTGGAAACAGTATTTTGCTTTCTGGCTAGATTTGCTTTACTTGTTAGAGTAAAGCAACCTCTAAAGTTGACTGCTGATTTCAGCTCATATTAAAGAAATTTTGAGCACTCAGAATCAAACCAAGAGGCAGAAGATAAGGATTACTGATCTAGATCCGAAGGACAAGATGGAGATCTTCCAAAGCAACAGCAGCTCCAAAATTAGTCAAGGCTCCAAGTTGAACTGCCGGGCTGTAGAGATGAAAAGCTCCCACAGGCCCCCCTAGGATTCTGATCTTTGATTCCTCTTGTAGACAGCATTCTCAAAATCTTGAGGATTTCCCCCCATTTCATGTAGCTAAACACAGAAATGCTATTGTTTTCTCTATAATGATACTCCAGTTTCTTAGGTAAAGTCATTAAACCTGATTTCTAGTAAGCATCTAATTTTTGTAATCACCATTTCTGGTGATTTTCACTTGCAGGAATTAAAATCCTCCCTGCCTCCCTCCCACACATACCAAAGATTGAATTGAATCATTTTTTCATTGAAAATTCAAATAAATTAATTTGAACAATCAACTGTGATTTGGACTTTTTAGTATTTTGTTTTGTTTTTGTTTTGCTTTGTTGGTTGTTTTTTTTCCCCTGTCTTTACATTCCAGAATTGACAGGTGTACTACTTTAGCTTCAATTGCTGTGGTAAAACATTCTGACCAATACCAACTCAGGGAAAAAGGGTTTATTTGGCTTACATCTCTCAGGTCCCAGTTTATCGCTGAGGGAGCCCAAGGCAGGAACTCAGGCCAGGTACCTGGAGGCAGGAGCTGGAGCACAGCCATGGAGGGATGCTGCTTACTGGCTTGTTCTACTGGCCCACGCCTGCTTTCTTTTTCTTTTTCCAAAAAATATTTTAATCATTATTTTATGTGTATAAGTGTATTGCCTACATGTGTGTAAGTGCACCCGTGTTGTGCAGTGCCCACAGAGGTCAGATGGTTTTTATCTGCCATGTGGGTGGCTGAGAACTGAACCCTGGATCTTTGCAAGAACAGCCAGTGCTCTTAACCGCTGAGCCATCTCTCCAGCCCCTCAGCCTGATTTCTTATAAAATACAGGACCACCAGTCCAGGGGTGACACTCATTCAACAGGTGATCCCATATCACTCAACAATCAAGAAAATGCCCCATAGACATGGCCACAGGCCAATCCGATGGATACACTTCCCCAGTTGAGGGTCCCTCTTTCCAGGTGTGTCAAGTTGACAAGTAAGGCTATCCTGTACAACAGGCTTCTCATCTATGACAATTATGGACCTTTATAGGTCTTGGAGTGTACTAAGAAACTTGTTGATTAAAGACTTGGGCCTGTCAGTCTCCAGGCATTTTCTTTGGTGACACTATACAATAAGTTGGGAATTTTATTTGGAGCATAAAACATTAAAACCTGCTTTATAAGTCAAGCATTTAAAAATATGTTCACAAAGTCTTTGACACATTGCCATGGTTTGACTGTGTCTTCTCTAAAACTTGTGCTGAATTCTTCTCCAAAAGTATTCCCATTGGAACAGTGTTAAGGTATGGGGTTGGTAGAGGTGACTGGAAGGTGGGAAGGCTCCACTTTCAATGGTGGAATTAGGTCCCTTTTCAAGAGGGCTTGAGGGAGGGTTTTTTCCCCTTTTTCTGGTGGTCTGCCTCTTCCCACTATGTGAGAAGACAGCATTAACCCTCTTCAGAGGATTCTCCAACTAGCACCACTTTGGAAGAAGAGACAGGACATTTGTCACACAATGAATCAACAGGTACCTTGATCTTAGGCTTTCAGCCTCCATAACTGTGCGAAGCAAATTAATTTTCCTTACAAAATGCCCAGTCTCGGGTATTTTGTTATAGCAGCAAGATCTGGTCCAGGCACATATTTGTCTCCCTTTAAAAGGTAGACTATAAAGCCGGGCATGGTGGCACATCTCAGCACTGGGGAGGCAGAGACAGGTGGATCTCTGTAGCCAACCTGGTCTACATAGTGAGTTTCAGGACAGCTGGGGCTACAGGGAGAAAAAGATCAAAAAAAAAAAAAAGTAGACTATAATTCTTTGCCCTTGAGTGAATGTGAGCTAAGCCTGGTGAAGGGTTCCTAATGAATAGAATGTGGTAGAAATAATGCTATAATGCTATGTTACATCTACCACAAGCTCATGAAAGAGTCATTTCCACCTGCCTCTCACTCCTGTGAATGGCTTTTTCTGGGGAAAGCCACTGCCATGTCATGAGAACACTGAAACACACCTGAGAGAGAGCTGTATGGAAAACATGAGCCTTCCTCCCACATCTCACTTGATGCTACCACCTTGCTGGGGATCTCACCCTGCAGAACATTCCCTGAGGCCTCAGCTGGTATCTTGCCTCTTGTCTCATGAAAGTCAGAACTACTCACCCAAGCTGCTCTGGAATTCCTGACCCACAGGCACTGTCAGAACTAATAAATGTCTGTTATTGTTTTAAGTCACTAAGTTTTAGGGGAATTTATCATACAATAATAGATCACCAATACAAAAAGCAATTAGCAGAAGATACTGTTCTATTCTCGAAACCCTTGAGGTAAAAATAAAAATTATTTTGATATCAGAGATTCTCCTACCCACAACCATTTACATTTTATTCTCATTCATTTGCAGCACAGAAATCCTACCAAAAATACTGGGATTTCTACTTCTCCTTCTACCTGTTCACACCTGCAAGGTTGGTGTGTGCACCATTTACACACGAGTGCATGAATGTAGATGGGCAAAAATGCTAGGAAAGATCACGAAAATGGAAAGTTAGGTATAGTTCCCCTACTACTCATGAACTATTTTACACACTTACCTCCTTTGAAATCTGTTTTTTTTTTTGTTCTGAAGAAAATGCAAGTATTTGCATGAGCATTAGCTCCAACCTAACTTATCTCCTAAATGAATCTGTGACAAACCCTCATTTTTTGCCCTCTGACAAAATATTTTTCTATGACAGACTGACTATACCACTTTTCAGCCAAAAGCAACTTGTAAAGGCAGCTCATTGAATACTAGATTGAGATTGATTAGGCTTACCCCCTCTCTTCCCACCCCATATGGCTTGGATAGACAGCTTCTTTGACTGTGGGTGGTGACCCCAAATGAAATAGCATAGCAACTGTGGGAGTTGTGGAAAATTTGACAACAATAAAAGGTTTTGGAATGTACAATGACCAAAAATTAATTCAAAATCAAGTGTCAGTGTTTGAGGTGTCAGTGTTGTATCATGTGACTTCACAGAAGCTTTACTGTACATGCTGTCTTGTCACACCAGGTGTGCCTGACACGCTACAGTTCAGATTTGAGACTACTGTGTGCTGTGACTTGCTTCAGTGTTTTTATTGTACACACACAGTTTCCTGCACTTATAGAAAATAATGGTTTAATTACAGAAAACAAAGACCTTTAATATTTTCCTACTGTTAAAGCTCAGCATGTAAGCATCAGAATAGTAGTATATTTTTGGATTGTGTTGTTAGAATGTTTGATTTTAAAAAATGCTGCTTGAGAGCTGGGGAGAGAGCTCAGTCAGTAAAAGTGCCTGCTATACCAGCATGTGGGCTGGAATTTGATTCACAGAACTCAGTTTAAAAAAAAAAAAAAAAAAAAAAACCACCAAGCTGGGGCTGGAGAGATGGCTCAGTGGTTAAGAACACTGACTGTTCTTGCAGAAGACCCAGGTTCGAATCCCAGCACCCAGATGGCAGATGGCAGCTAACCACTGTCCGTAACTCCAGTTCCAGGGGATCCGACAGCCTCTCCTGACCTCTGCGGCCATTACACAACACAGGTACACACACATACACATAAAATAAAAATAAATAAAATATTCTTTAAAAGGTGGGGGCTGGAGAGATGGCTCAGCAGTTAAGAACACTGGCTGTTCTTGCAGAAGACCCTAGTTCAAATTCCAGCACCCACATGGCAGCTAACAACTGCCCATAATTCCAGTCCCAGAGGATCTGAAAGCCTCTTCTGACCTCCTCGGGCATTGCACAACATGGGTGCACTTACCTACATGCAGGCAATACACGAATACACATAAAAATAAAATTAAATTAAAAAAAAAAAAAGCTGAAGCCGGGTGTGCTGGTGCATGCCTTTAATCCCAGCACTCAGGAGACACAGTCAGTCAGATCGCTGAGAGTTCAAGGCCAGCGTGGCCTACATAATGAGTTCCAGGCCAGCTGGGGTGACAGGGAAACTCCCAGTGCTGAGGATGTAGAGACAGGCAAATGCCTAGGGCTTATTGACCAGCCATTCTAGCCTACTTGGTGAGTTCCAGGCCAGAGAGAGACTCAACAAACCAGGTGACTAGTACCTCAAGAACAACACCAGAGTTGACTGGCTTCCACACGTACACACACACACATGCACCAACACAAATACACATGCACATGGAGATACAAAATTATTGTTTGAGCTGCTGATTTGAGTGTCTTAAAAACAAGAGCTGGGTGTGGTGACACACGCCTTTAATCCCAGCACTCGGGAGGCAGAGGCAGGTGGATTTCTGTGAGTTCAAGGCCAGCCTGGTCTACATAGTGAGTTCCAGGACAGCTCGAGCTACAGGGAGACCCTGTCTAAAAAAAGAAGACCAAAACAAAACAACAAAAAAACCCCAACAACATTCAATGAATTTTGGTTTAGGATTAGAACAGAATTTCCAACAATTTCTGAAATGGCTCTAAACACATTTCTGCCATTTTGTACTATATATTTATGTGAAGTGGCATTCTCATCATTGACAATTAGAAAAGTGAACTATTGATCAAGTTTGAAAAACATCGAAGTTGGGTACTTCCTGCAGTATCTAATATTTAACCAAGATTTAATTCTTTAAGTAGAAATAGGCACATTCATCTTATTAGTATGCAAATTGGATTTTCTCTTTAATAAATGGCAAAGTTATATGTATAACAGTGAATGTTTGATTTCTATACTGATTTTATATATTTATTTATACATCAAGGCTCACATAAAAATTTCAGGCAAAAGACGCTGTGTGGGATTGTCTTTAATGACAAAGATCTTTGTAACAAGTCTTTACAACTTTAAATTTTTAAAAAAATATTTTATTTATTATTTTTCTTTTAGGTGTATGAGTGTATTGCCTGCATGTATGTGAGTGCACCCGTGTTGTGCAATGCCATGGAGGTCAGAAGAGGGCTTTGGATTCCCCTGGAACTGGAGTTAAGGGTGGTTCATAGCCACCATGTGGGTGCTGGGAATCGAACTCAGGAGCCATCTCTCCAGCCCCCACAACTTTAAGTTTTATCTAACATTATAAACCAAGTTAATCATGTTTGAGAACATTTAGAACTATGCATTCCTTCTAAGAAAAACAATGTAATCAGTCCTAGAGTGATTTGGAATCCTGAAGTAGCTAACTCTTACAAGCTAAGCTGAATGTATAGCTCTAATCTTATACCATGTTTCCTATTTGTGACTCAGTTATGCTTGACTCAGAGTAATATGTGTATGAAATGTGACAATGATGATGTTGAAAACAACAATGACATTGCAAGCAGTGTCTCCCTGACAAATCTTGTGTGCAACATGGGTGCATAGATTGGTGACATCTGTCTGTGGTTTTGTGTGCTGTGCTGAGTCAGTAGGGTCAGAAAAACAGCTTCTTCTTTTGTAATACTGTTATGAAAAATTGTTCTTGCCATGCTTGATATGCTGTTCAATAAATAAGAGAGAAACTCTCTGCTAGAAAGTATAATTGTAGAATAGAATAGAAAGACTAGACTAGAATAGAAAGAATAGGAGTTAAGTTCTGAGAGGAATCAGGCCACCTCAGAACAAGATCAGGTCCACTCTTAGTTAAACTACTCCCCAGATGAGGAATCAGGCACCACCGCATGGCTACAAGTGGAAGAAGTTTAAGAAGCCTGGTATGCAGGACTCTAAAGAAGTCAACATCTGGGAGAACATTTTTTAAAAAGGAAGACACACACAAGGATGTGTTCTCCTTAACATTCTGTATCCCTTCATGGACCTTCCATTTCCTAAGAGTTTAAAGTCCACTGGCAACCTGGGTTTATTAATATCTCTTTTCTTTGGTTATAAAGTATGTGGGAGCCTTTTCTACATAGCACAAGCTACCTATTTTTTCCTATTCTTCTGCTAGTCTTAGTGATAAACTTGAAAACACTAACTCATTTATTTTTTGTATTTTATTTTCAAGAAGATAATATCAAAAGTAAAGGCCAACTTTTCTCCTATCCTGTTGGCAGCTAATGTAATCCATCTGAAATGACAGGTGGGAGTTGGTTAACAGCAGCTTTCTATAAACAACCAAATCATAAATTTTGTAAGTCTTAAAGGATCAACTTGAAACCACAATGGGCCAAGAGCCAATGATTCTTCAGCATTTTATCAATGACTGTGATCATTGGTAGATCTGTGTCAGTTATGAAGATTTTGTCTAACACTGAGCTATATCTCCAGCCCAGCTTAAGGTTCTTCCATAGTCAGGTCTACATTTCTGCTTTGCCAGTGGTCTCTTAGGTTTTGTCAACAGGGCATGCTGAGGGACTGGAGCGATAGCTCTGAGATTAAGAGCACTGGCTGCTTTTGCAGAGGACCCATGTTTGGTTCCCAGCACCCAAAGGGTAGCTATCTGTAACCCCAGTTCCAGGGCATCTCATGCCCTCTTCTGACCTCTGTGGGCATTGCATGACATGGGTGCATTTACACACATGCAGGCAATGCATTCATATACATAAAAATAAAAATAATAAATACAATATTTTAGTAGAATGCTGAGGAAGACTGCAGAAGAGGGAGAGGGGTCTTGCTTCTCTTGTTGGCTTTCTGTCTTCCTGTGGTTCCTGTCAAATCATTCTGACACTTATCCCTGAAACAGCAGCCCCTTTCCTAAGTAGCAGTAGAATTCATTTTGAAGGTTTGTTAACACCTGTAGAACTGACTTCATGTCTTTACCACCCATGAACACCAGCTACTGGGGTCACTTCCTTTCAGCTCCTCAGAACCCTCCTCCAGTTTTGAATCTTTTAAAATTCCAACCTCTTACCTTTTCTTCCTCCCTCCCTCCCTCCTCCCCTCTTTCTTTCTCTTCCCAACATAACTTTAATAAGAAAGTTTTGGTTTACACATTTAAAAATTTTTCTTGGTGTGGTGGCTCATGCCTTTAATCCCACTATATGGAAGGCAGAGGCAGGCAGCTATGAGATCAAGTCCAGTCTGGTCTGCATAGTGAGTTGTAGGCCAGCTGGAGCTACAGGGAGACCCTGTCTCAAAAACAGACAAACAAACAAACAACAACGTCAAAAATTGTTCAAGTATATTTTTGTGACTTCAGATTGATTTTTTTCTTTGCATTTTTGTTTCTTTATTGTATGTGTGCGCATGCGGTAGCACATATGTGGAGACCGGAGGACAACTTGGGGGAGTCATTTCTTTCCTTTCAGCATGTGGGTCCCAGGGATTAAACTCAGGTTATCAAGCTTGTTGATGAAAGCCCTTATCTGGTGAGATGGTTCAACAGGCCTGATATTTTTTTCTACTTTGGGATCTAACATTGATTTCTAGGAATTAAGGAGACACTAAAATTTGGCTTCACTTGAAGCATCTGGGCAAATCTACATATCATCTTTACTTTGATGACTGCTTTAAAGGATGGATGACTTCCTTCTGCACTGTCATTTCTAGTACCTTTGATTGACAGCCATGTGACAGGCTCTTACAGTTCTTTCCTAGCCCAAGGAGTGTGTGGTGGCCATGCAGAGGTGGTTCACAAACCTTCAGCTGTTGAGATCATCATTATAGTCACTAGATTTAGCAAATAACAAGCAGGGTGGATGCTGCTGGTTAAATTTGGAAAACAAATAGTTTTTAGTGTAACTATAACATTTGAGATGTATATACTAAAATTTTTATTTATTTGAAATTCAAGTTTAACTTGTGTCCTGTATTTTGCCTGGTACCCCTAAGTTTAACTGATCAAGTGCCTCAGCTACTTGCTGCTCTTTGAAATCTCCCTACTGCTGTGTGTGTTCTGGGGACACGCCTCCCCCTACTTCTAGGTTGGCTGAGCATGCTTGGGCAGATTCCAGGGAGACATGGGACTCCTAGGACTGCAACTGGCTCAATGACATTCCCATGGCTTTTCTGGAAAATCCTTAGATTTTAGGATTCCTTTCTCTTTCACCTGAGCTGTGCTTGCATCTTAGTCTATGATAGCTCTCAAGGCCTTCATAGTTCATCACACAGGCATTTCCCCCAGTGAAATTCTGACAGGTTGAATCTTTTCTTCAGGTCTAGCACAGAGCAACCTAATCAAGGTAGTAGCAACTTCCTTCAGTTATTAATGTGTATGTGTATGTGTTAGTAGCTCTCCTTACCCTCCTTACCCAGCACACAATGTGAATGTCTTGCTAAATGCCTTTAGGCTAAGTCTTCTCTCTTTAAATAACAGGTATGTTCTCTGTCTTTTTCTGCCTCTTCTCTGGCCTTGACTGGCTGCTTCTGAGCCTGGCAAGAATTCTCGATGGTTCCAGGAAGTTTAAAACACTGAGCCATTCCATTAAAGAGATGTGGGTTCCCTTGACTTCTCTTCTTATTTTACCAAAGAGTTGGTAATACAGGTTGAACAAGGTGATTGCTTGCTCTAAACGTGATCATCCCCCCCCCCTTCCTCCAACCTTTGGTTTTTATGGTATATGTGCACATGTACCATGTAGGTGCACACACCTGTGCATAGGCCAGAGGAGGATGTCCAATGTCCTGCTCCGTCACTCTCTGCTTTATTCCCTTGAGACAGGGTTCCTCACTAGATCTGGAGTTAGGTTGTTGGCCAGCAAGCCCCAGTGATTCCCTCTCCCACTGCCGCCCCTCCCACCGCCGCACACACACACACACACACACACACACACACACACACACACACACACACACTGGGGTTATGGGCATACATATTGGCATGTTCAGCTTTCTGAATGAGTGTTAGGGATTTGAACTCAGGTCTTCAGGCTTGCAGAGCAAGTGTTCTTAACAACTGAGCCATCTCCCTGAGCCCCAGACATTTTTTAGTTTGTATTTGGTGCTGGGAGTCACACTCAGACACTCTGGCAAGCTGACTCCTTCATAGGAAAGTAATCATGCAGATGACAAATCTTGAAGTCACTGATGGCGAGGAGTATGCTTATGTCATTAGAGAAGCCTGCAGGAGGATCTGAAGGTCAGGAATATGGAAACTGGTCCATTTATTTTACATGGTTCCAGATGTTAGAACTGGAACCAATCAGCAGAGCCAGAAGGAGACACGTGGGCCAAGAACTTGGCAACTTCACTATTTCTTTTAAACATCTATCTGGCAACAGTTGGAAGAAATTTATTTTTTTCTCATAATAAAATGTATATAACTATGCTAAAAATGAGGCTTTGTTACATGTGGAAAAAGCATAATAACTTTTTAATTTTTTTGAATAATTCTCCAGTTTCTGTGCCACTGTCTAGGTCTCTTACTTGTGCTAGGTAAGAATAAAGGAAACCTACCTAGGGTGTCATGACCAGTTCTGTCCAGATGTTTTGAAGAGCACCTCACCTAATTTTCTGTAGACATACATTTCCTTCTTGATCCAAAGCATGCTGTATTATAATCTTCTTGGATTATTTTACAAGTATCTGATGGGAAAATGCTGGCCTTAAGGAAGTATTTATGCTTTAGATAATAAAATAAAATACCTGTTCCTAGAAAACTGCCCTGAATTACTGGGCTTTGGAACTTCAGATGAGCAAATCTTGGGGTTCCAATGGGCAAGAATTAAGTTTCAAAGAGTAGCCCTTGTTCTGTCTTCTGTTTAGGCAGATATTTTGATCCCCCAAACACTCAATAGAGACCACATGGTGCAGATGGAGACTCACACTTTTTCACTTCTGAAATGAGTTTGTTTCCACGTGGCAAAACCCGTTTAGACAACCCTTGGTTTAAAGAGGTGTAGTGAACAGAAGTATATCCCATGGCCCATGTTACAAATGGTTTCAGTGATACTGTAGCATCCTCCTTTCATTAATGCAGGCAGCTGTCTGGTTTATCTGACTCTTAACTCAGGTCTCCAGTGGGAAATAGTTACAGGAAACCTATTTCTATCAGGCTACCCTGCAGGCTACCTTGCAACAAAGGAAATCTCTCAATATTGAATGTTACTGATCATGATATACAAGAAATAAATCTTGTTCTGGAAAGAGAAAGAAAAACTAGATTAATAGAAACAATCTGGTGTAAGGTGGACTGAGAATGTAGCTCAGTTGGTAGAGTCCTTACCTGGCATGGACAAAACCCTAGACTTGATCCCCAGCACCAAAAAACTGGGCATGGTGATGCATGCCCATAATCTTAGAACTCATGAGGTAGAGGCCAGAAGAGGAAAAGTTCAAGGGCATCTTCAGATATATAGTGGATTCATTTCAAGGCCAGGTCTGAGATACAAGAGAGATCTAGAGAGAGGGAGAAAAAGGGGCCAGGGGAGGAGAAAGGAAGAAAGGAAGAAAGGAAGGGAGGGAGGGAAGAAAGGAGGAAGGAAGGAAAGAAGGGAGGGAGGGAGGGAGGGAGGGAAGGAAGGAAGGAAACACAAACAAACTTCCTGAAAATGAATGTAAAGTCCTGTTTTGCCTTAACAGGTTCTGGGAGACAGGCAAAACAGTGGTTCATAATCAAAAAAAGATATCAAGGAACTTTCAGTGACATTTGAGGATAAAGCAAGAGACAACTGCATGTCCTTCCAAGGTCACACTGAAACATTGTGTAGGAGATTTCTTAGGGAACTGGAGGGTGTACCTGTTTGACTTTGGGATTTGATGTTGAGTAGATCAGGAGGTATATGTTAATTTTCAGGTTTCTACTCGCTAGCGATGTAAACAATTTCTTTTTGATGGAAAAAGAGTCCCTTAAAAGTTATGTCTTAGGGGGCTGGAGAGAGGGCTCAGCGGTTAAGAGCACTAGCTGTTCTTGCAGAAGACCTGGGTTCGAATCCTTACACCCACATGGAAGCTGACAGCTATCCGTAACTCCAGCTCCAGGGGATCCAATGCCCCCTTCTGTCCTCCTTAGGCACTGCATGATATGGGTGCACTTACACACATGCAGGCATAATAGTCATATACATAAAATAAAAATAAATTTAAAAAAGTATGTTTCAATGCCCTACCAGTTATTATCTTTTTTTTCCTTAAAAAATACTGCAATGTGCTTTTTTATGACAGACTATATAAGCCCTAGTTCTTCATATTATTTAAATCAACTTTATTATTTTACTCATTCATTACTTATTGTTTTGTGTATGGTGCTAAGGATTGAGTTCACTTCTTTCCACCTGCTGGACAAGTACTCTACCAATGAGTTATTCGCCTAGCTCAAGTTGAATGAACTTTTGCAGTTTTTCTTCTGTATTTCCTTGAAAGTCATGCTTTTAACTTTTGAAAATTATATTTGACAAAGACATGTTAAAAAGCAAAGCAGACTAAATGTGGTGGTGCAGGCCTTTAATCCCAGCACTGGGGAGGCATAGGAGGTAGATCTCTGTGAATTTGAGGCCATCCTGGTTTACATAGGCAGTTCCAGGCCCAGTGGGCTACATAGTGAGATTCAGTCTAAAAAAACAAAGGAGTGAAGCAGTTGTTCAAAATACATGGAGTAATTGGAACATAGACTGCATTAATCAGTCAGTATTGCAGTATTAGATCCAGGGTTCCTGACTTCGAGAACGATGCTATGTAAATAGAGACCTACAGGAAACAGGCAACTAAAATGACAGGTCTTAAAAACATGTTGAGGCTAGTGTGATGTCTCATTTGGTAAGAGTGCCTGCTGTGCCAACATAAAGACCAGAGTCCAATTCCCAAGAGCTGGGCATGGACACACATGTGCCAATAACCTCAGTGCTGTGAGGGGTAGAGACAGAAGGCTCGCGGGGCTTCCTGGCTGCCAGCCTAGGTGGAGGTTAAGTGAGACACACTCTTTCAAGGGAATAGGACAGAGAACGATGGAGTGAAACACCTCACATTCACCTTGCACATACCTCCCCACCACCACGTGAGCATACACCACATGCACGCAAACATGAAATAAAAAAATTCAAAAACATTGGATGATGCAGTGATCTAATTAAAGAACAAAGACTCAGGAGACATGTGTTGTGGCAATTTTAAAGTTTTACCCCTGATTTCATCAAGTATGACAGTGTTATGCTATAGAAACAGGGATAAGTTATTAACTTCTTAGAAACTCAGTTTCTGTATCTGTAAAACGAGTAACACCAGCTCTCTGGTCTTAAGATAATTGCACTTAAAATTGAAAGTTATTGAGTCAAAGAAGGCTCAACTTTATTTTGTGCACTTACCAAGAATAAAACTAAGTAAGTCCTTCCATTAGAAGCTAGGTTTTGGACTCACTGTAAAGAAAAGCACTGTAAATATGAGACATTCACAAATAGGATGAGTTTTGAAGTACTGAGTACTAGGACCATTTTGGGAGATTTGCTGACCTCTTCGGATGAACTTAAAAGCTCAGTTGTGTCCTGGAGTCTGATCATACTGTCCTCAGTACTGTGTTCATGACAATATGTTGATAGCTTGAAGATAACCATTGTGGGAGAATTTACACTACAAAATATGGAAGCACTTCATATTAGGATGTATCATTATATTTGCTAGAAGGATCTATTTTCATAGTTGGTCCAGGCACTAGCAATTCCACGATTTTGTTTCAAATCATTATCAACTGCATCACCTAAAAAGCATATTCAGTGCAGCTATGTTAGGACTAGAGAGGTAAAACTTGTGGTTACACTTAGGCGCCTTTTTAGAGCTACACCAGGACTGCTGTACAGGTGTCAATTCTTTTGTTAAAAATGGGGATGTGTGTAATTCCTTCTGATATGCACCATGACTGATTGTTATGGGACCTTGGTTTTATGCTATGGTAATGTGGTGATTTCTGTAAAGTGGATAATAGGGTTCTGTTCTCTATCAGGAGAGAGATAATAGCTAATCCAGCTTGTCTATCTTTTTTGTTTGTCTCTGTGTACACTTTTGAGGTCAAATTAATTAGAAAAGTATTTCATGCCCACTAGAAAGGAAAACAGTCCTTTGAAAACTGGAATGGCCAGTTCTTTCTTTCCATGCTAACTGCTCACCCACAGCTGATGTGACTGTGCTGAGTCCAATCTGCTACAATTGAGAAATGCTTTTACTTCTCATTGAGTCTGTGTAATGTTTTACCTCTGGAGAGTATTAATAAATCACATTATGAGATCTTTTAAATTAAAGAAACTTTGTTCTGGTTGACTTACAGAGACTAATAAACACATAAATTTAACGTGTCTCAAATTACTGAAAAATAAACTTTTAATACACTAAATGTTATAGTCTTTTAGTAGAAATTATTTCAGAAAGTGTTAACAGAATCATCTTTTATGATAATATAACTATCTAAATATGTATGATATATTCATAGGAAATCTTTGGATTAAATCAGACTAGTTTATAATTTTGGTTTAAGAGAAAACTGAATTTTAGTGTATTGTATATTTTATTTTTTAGAAGATCTTTACTTTCTGAACTTCCTCATCTTTGTATGCTAGTTTGTTGATGAAAAAAACTAATATTACTACTTACTGTTAATGATTATTACACATGTAAAGTTATGTCTAGAGTCGGAGGATACATCTGTAGAATAGTGGTAGCATGCATAGGGCCCTGGGTTGGGTTTCCAACACCATAAAAACAATAAAAACAGCAACAGCAACAAAATTATGTTTCTAACCCCATTGAATTATAGTTTTGACAGTCTACTAACAGCAATTATGTTCTGTAGTATATTAGTATAATCATAATTTCTAACATCCTAGTTTATCTTTAAAATCTTGGACTAATGTTAAATCAAGTTAAGTAATGGACATTCTTTGCAATCCTAGATAATTTCTGATAAAATACAAAATACTAAACATAGGTTTTAAATGTATACACATGCCTGCTTCTTATTTTGCTCTGTTACAGAGTACCTGTGGGTCATATACCAAAATGTGCTCATTTTGCTTGTCAGTCACTGATCTAGGCTTCTCTGTCAGAGGTTGGAGAATTTGCTCAAAGTCACAGTCTCCAGTTCTGGGAATACAGATGAGTGATCAAGCACTTGCCTAGCCTGAGACCCTCTGATTCTTATCACTAAGCACTCACACAGAAAAAGATAAGGTTACACTATGAGCAGTCAAGACCAAGTAAAGATAACAGTGCAGGAAATAGTGTAGTGTAACAAAGTTATTTTAAGATTTATTCTTTCAATTTTTATTTATATGCCTGTGCATATGTCTGTGTGTGAGTGTATGCCACATGATTCCAGGTGCCTGTGAAGGCCAGAAGAGGGTGTCAGATCCCCTGGAGCTATAGTTGCAGGAGGTTGTGAGCTGTCTGATGTGAGTGCTGGGAACTGAACTCAGGTCCTTTGTAAGAGTAGTCATCACTCATAACTACTGAGCTATCTCTCAAGCTCCGAAAGGTGTTTTTGAAGGAAAAAGTGATTAGTTTGTTCTAAAAGAAAATGCTGTTCCAGAACTGGAAAACATGACAAAGAAAAACCAAACATAAATGAATAGAGAAAATTGTAGAAGGTTTGCTGAAGAGAAATCAGATTTATCCTGCTTTTCTGAAAAGAAGCAATAAAATATGTTAACATTTTGGCACTTTTCTTAGTTTTGATGATCTTATTCAAAGATTTTTTTTTAAAGAAACTTGGTGGCAGGCACAATGGTGCATGCTTTTAATCCCAGCACTTGAAAAGCAGAAATAAATGGATCACATAGGGAGTTCCAGAGTTCCAGGCCAGCTGGGGCTACAGAGATACCCTGTCTAAAAAGCAAGCAAACAAATAAACAAAAGACCTGGATGCTTTATTGCTAAATATTGAATTAATGCAAAAGCAGAATTTGGCTTGTTCTTTATTAAAATGAGATACTTGCCTTAGCTCTGTTAGAAAGGGGTAATACATCCATTACTTACCTCCTATGCAGTCCACTCAGACAGCTGAGGCTTATCTTGCACTAGAAGACTTTTCCATTTTGTGTTGGTTTTGTTATGTCCATGTTTTGTGGGAAAGATCAGGCAGGACACCAGTAGTGTACAGAAAACAGGTATTTTATCTAGGCTATAGCCTGGTCCAGCAGGCTCAAACCTCAAAGTATGGACCTTGATTCACGGGAGTTTACACATTTTATAAGATTATACATTCATAAGCATTATACATATTTAAAAGCATCACAGTAAAATTTCATTCCTCAAAATAGCTTAAAAGTTTCCAAAGAAGGGCAGGAAGTTGCAGGTGTTTACCACAGCTGTCTGGGGCTGGGGCTGTGATATCCCCATCCTCAGCTAGATGCCAAAGGTGTTATCATAATGCTTCTTTCTAAAAACCACAGTTCTATGTAGCTGTACCAGCGTCCTAACCACAAATTTCTCAGCTGAACTCTACTGACACAGAGAAGACAAGGATAAAAATCCATATTTTTCTTAAATATTGCATTTGTGCCTGTATCACATGATTGTAAAGAACAAAATCTCCTCGATTCCTGACCGTCTACATTCTTTAAAGTTGTCTTACTTCCTTTTGCATTGATGGAAACGGTACATTGTTGCTTTAACAAAGAAATGACTACCTTTTAATCTCAGGCATTTGTGATCTGACCTAACCTCTGGTTCCATACCTTCCTTCTCCTTTACAACTGAGTCTACCTCACAGGTTCCTTAAGAACCTCTGGAAAAATCACAAAGATTTGCTTTTTTATTTTATGAAAAGGAAATGTTAGATATTTTTTTTAAGGACTGGAGAGATGGCTCAGTGGTTAAGAGCATTGGCTGCTCTTACAGAAGACCCAGGTTCAATTCCCAATACCTATGTGACGGCTGACAACAGTTCATAACTTCAGTTCCAGGGCGTCTGACACCTTCTTCTGACCTCCGTGGGCACTGCACGACATGGGTACACTTACATGCATGCAGGCAATACACTCATATACATAAAATACAACTAATAAAATATTTTTTTTAAAAAAGAAAAATTTTTTTTTTAAAAAAAAACATTGATGCAATTACAAGTGACATGGGAGGAACTATCCAATCAGAAAGAATGTTCTGTCTTCCTTAGGTTAAGTTTGTGCAGGTAAATGTTATTCATATAAATAGCTTAGAGGTCATTCACTTTAGGGGAAGTCAAGTCTTGAAGAATCTAAAACTCCCTTGCTGTCCATTCTATGTTTTCACAGTTGAAGGGAAATGTGGATCCAACCTGTTAGAATCCAGGTCTGCAGCGACCCTCTCCCAGTTCAGTAAAGCCTCAGGAGACAGGCCCTGGGGAGGGGGGGGGAGTCTTGAAAAAAGGAGTTGAGTCAGTTTCAACATAGTCTGTTTCCCCCTAGATATATTTAAAAGATAAACAGGCCCCTGCACCTATGACCTGATCGATTGTTGCAAGATCTGTCTTAGCTCCAGCTGCCTCCCCCTGGTAAGTTTCACAATGTAACAGGACCCCTGCCCCCTCAGAAACTGTTTTCCTGCTCTGTACCCTTGAAAAACACATTGACCAGACAGCTGCATCCACCCTCTGCATGCCCTGCCCCCTACCCCCTATAAATACCTCCAGCCAGCAACCTGCAAGCTAGTAGCTTCCTCACTCCAGAGCTGAGAGCCACCCAGTGTGATCATCCAAATAAACCCTGCTCTGCCCCAGTTCTTGTCTGTGCCTCAGGTGATTTCTCCTGATTTACCTTATTTGCCCATCACAACCCTATGAAACACTCACGCATGAGTCACCTTTGTTCTCCATTTTGCTCTTGTCATAAATTAACCTGAGCCATTCAGGTGTAGAGACCCATTCTGCCTCTCTCCCACGATTGCTTAAAGGTTCTGCTATAAGTTATAAGCTAGCTATCAGACCATCAATGAAAAAAAAGTCTTAAAGACTCATAGACAAGATGGTGCTATGTACTCTTGAACACTGATGCTTCAAAGAATGGACCCACTAAATAAGGCATCTAAGTTGATATCTTTGGATAACTGTTAGGTGGTACTAAGAGACTATGTCAAGGTTTCCAGGACTTGGATTTTGCTTTTTGTTTTGGTCTGGAAGTTCATAACTGTGAAATCTAATGGCTGACTAAGACTCAACTGGTGATGAATAACTTATATAGAATCAATGGAAATGATATGAGAAATACATAATTATTTATTTGAATATTACTTATTTATTAAAAAATTGTGTGAGTGTGGGTGTATGCCTGTCAACAGCATGTGTATGGAGGTCCAAAGACAACATTTTGAAAAGTCAGTTCTCTCCTTCCACCTTGTTTGAGGCAGGGTCTCTTTTGTCTCTGCCTTCAATCTGGCAGAAGGAATGCTGGGATCGCAGATGCATTCTGCAGCGTTAGCTTTCTATTTGGGTTCCAGGGATCTGAACCCAGATGATCACCTTGCTGTGTGGCAAACTCATTTATCAACTGAGCCATCTCTCCAGCCGTATTTGTATTTTTTTTAATGCTTTATTTTCTTATAGGTGTTGTGATGGTTAATCTTGATTTTCAACTTAAATGTATTTAGAATCACCATGGAATCAGACTTCTGGGTATGTCTATGAGGGAGGTTCTAGATTAGGTTAAGTTAGTGGGAAGACCCATCCTGAATGTGATTGGCTTCAAACTTAGACTCCGATATGCCTGTTAAATATGTTAATTTTTGAAGTGAAAACAAATGACATTATGATAAAGGGAGGGGCACAACTGTTTCTCCTTAAATTATGTCCCCTTCTCTCAGGGTTTCAGCATGAGGTCACAGTTACATGTCCTGAAACCTACCATTGTATAAGAAATGGAGTCCATTTTAAAGCCATATCCCTCCCCAGGGATAGACACCTTTAGGTTCTGTAACGTACATTATATGGTAAATTGATGTGTGGTGCTTGCGCTTACTGAGAAGCTGGCTCTAGAACAGTTCCCCCCACCCCCCAGCTTCTTTTCAGACCCAAGTGTGTTTATCTTGAAGTATCTCCAAGGTTCCTTTGTCTGGGGATGGGCTGCTCTCCGCCCACTCTGTGACACTATGTTATATTATAGACATGTCTGTAGGGGAAGTAAACAACTCTTTAGCTTCAGGAAGTTCCTGAAACTGACCAGATTCATTAAACCTCTCTCTCTGGAAGCATGTAAACCCTAAGGATTGCTGAGTGACACTCAGACAAATTTACTTTCCCGGAAGAAGCAAATACCAGCCCAGCTGCCTAGAAGAGGCTTCGATCAACTGAGCTACTTGGAAAAGATAATCCCCCAAGTGGAAAAGAATGTCTGCAGTACATTCTTGATTTCTTCCTTTTGGGAGTTATCACCCATGCTGGGATGCGCTTTGGTGATATACCTGTGTTTGAGTCATTTCTGCTTCTCACCCATATTTCTGTAAGTTACCCTAATAAAACTCATTGGTTCACCAAATTGGTTCCCTATCTGGGGTGAGTAGACATTTGATCATGTCACCCCAGGAATAGTGTCACCCCACAAAGGGAAGAAAAAGAAAACAACACAAGAGTAAAAGCATTGTGCCTTTAAGCTGGGCGTGGTGGCTCACGCCTTTAATCCCAGGACTCAGGAGGCAAAGGCAGGTGGATCTCTGTGAGTTCAAGGCCAGCCTGGTCTACATAGTGAGTTCCAGGACAGCTAGGGCTACAGAGAGACCCTGTCTCAAAAAGACCAAAAAAAAAGTATTGTGCCTTTGAGAACAGCTAGAAGATTCAACATTTCAACAAATGCTGTTATTGTTCATTCCATGATATAAAAATGCCTACAGTGGGGAAGAGAAGCCATAGGAAGCCCAACCATGGAGAGAAAGCTCAATCAAAAACTCTAGTTGACTGCCTCAGCTTTCCCAGCTGGTTTCTCCTGGATACTGTGAGCATCAATATTTGATGATGTTATCTCTATCACTATTTGTTCTTTTACTTGGAAGCCTCACCTGAGGGGACACTCTGCTCTACCTAAGACTCTTCTGATCCAGCTGACTGCCTCAGAGGGGATTTCCCAGGTGGTTTCTGCTGGATTTTTTTAAAAAATTAACATTTAAAAATATTTTATTTATTATTTTTATTTCATGTGTATGAGTGTATTGCCTGCATGTATATAAGTGCACCTGTGTTGTGCAATGCCTGCAGAGGTCAGAAGAGGGTGTTGGATCCCCTGGAACTGGAGTTACAGACACTTATTAACTGCCATGTGGGTGCTGGGAACCAAACCTGAGATCCTCTGTAAGAGTAGTCAGTGCTCTTGACTGCTGAGTCATCTCTCCAGCCGCTCTCCTGGATGTTTTGAGCACTGGATTTAGTGTTTTCCTCTATCCTCTCTGTCTCTCTGTCTCTCTGTCTCTCTCTCTCATCTATCTATCATCTATCTATCATCTATCTTCTATCATCTGTCATCACCTATCTACCTATCTTTCACAATTCTTCTATTTTGGCTTCGACTACTTTTTATTTTGGTTTGTTGAGCATATAGGACTTTTAAATAAACTCACTCAAACGCTAAAGCATGGTTATCATAGAGCACTTCTTGACTGC
>NW_008329035.1:463330-464185 GCF_000622305.1 Nannospalax galili
AAGTGCACCTGTGTTGTGCAATGCCTGCAGAGGTCAGAAGAGGGTGTTGGATCCCCTGGAACTGGAGTTACAGACACTTATTAACTGCCATGTGGGTGCTGGGAACCAAACCTGAGATCCTCTGTAAGAGTAGTCAGTGCTCTTGACTGCTGAGTCATCTCTCCAGCCGCTCTCCTGGATGTTTTGAGCACTGGATTTAGTGTTTTCCTCTATCCTCTCTGTCTCTCTGTCTCTCTGTCTCTCTCTCTCATCTATCTATCATCTATCTATCATCTATCTTCTATCATCTGTCATCACCTATCTACCTATCTTTCACAATTCTTCTATTTTGGCTTCGACTACTTTTTATTTTGGTTTGTTGAGCATATAGGACTTTTAAATAAACTCACTCAAACGCTAAAGCATGGTTATCATAGAGCACTTCTTGACTGCACAGTACATGCTCACAGAAACACAGGCTCCTACGGCATAGGGTCACAAAAGCTCAGAAGAAGCATTGGTCTTTAAGGATTTTTAAAAATTATTTATTTAATAACCATATAATTAGAAGAAGCATTTCATTACAACAGCATTGACATAGTCAATAACAATTTCCAGAGCTAAGATGCATCTCTTTCAAAACTGGCTGTAAAATTTTAGGTTTACAGTTGAATTAATATTGGACTCAGTATAAACCCGATAAGACATAAAATTAAGTGACATTTGAATCTTTAGAAAAGATCTCCATTTCATTATTAAAATACAGTTTCATACAGAAAACTTCATTTTTAATGCAATTAACACTAAGGTGTTTGCACATGCATTTCTAATCTCTATATATCTGATTATTATTAGTCACAAGTCGGTTACTTTCTG
>NW_008329035.1:464614-477210 GCF_000622305.1 Nannospalax galili
TCCCTTTTGGGTGTTTAAGGACATACAATTGGACCAGATAAACTGATTTGCTTTTACTCTTGAGGTCGTTTGAGAATCTGTTCCTCAGGGGCCACATGGGCTTGGGAGGAGCCCCTCGCTCCTTTCTTTTACCAGTTCCACCTATGTGAAGATAAGTTAAAAGTCCTGCTCAACCATGGTTGGCTTCGCTTGGAAGCATAGAGGAAATGATTCCTCTGTGTTGACCCTCCTCTTTGTAGACTGGACACTGGTTCAAGTCCATATGGTGGGATCTCCTTGGCCTCCTTGATCAAGAGGTCAGATGACCCACCACCATTACAGGACAATTTGCGAGATGCTCATGATCTCTGGGAACTAATCGACCTAGGAGGGCAAGGAGCAAAAAGTGTCCTTTGTGTCCCTCTGACCCAGTTAGTATAGATCTCAAGGTATGTCTGTTAAACATCCAAGAAGGTTAGTTCCACCATTCTGGCATTTTTAATTACTGTGTGTCATGCAGATAAATCTTTTACTTAGATGTATATTTCTTGATCTCCTATGTATAATTTGTCAGTAGGTTGTAGGAGTAATATGGTTCTCTCTGGTTTCAAAACTAGCTAGGCATTTTTTTATCTCTCGCATTGTCTCACCCCTCCATCATGGTTTTCCCACTTAAGGTGCCCCCATTTTTCCCCTTTCTCCCTAACTAAGGATTTTTAAACAATTGTTGTCTGATTTTGTTTGTTTCTCCTTATTATTCTGTTGTGCACAGTCTCCTTTCAAGACAAGCCCCTAAGTATTAGAAAAGGGAAGACTGTGGACATTAAAAGGGAAAGACAGTTTTTCCTTTCATTCACAAAACTAAAATAAAAATGATAGAGTGTGAGATCATAAGGATCTTAAAGATAATTTGACACCAATCCATCAATTTTACACAGACGGATAGTAGTGGAGAGTCAAAGGGGGCATTTGTCTTGCATCCAACACAGGATATTTAAAATCCATACTGAATGACTCTTCTTGAAAAAAATTTTGCTTAAAATTAAATCTTAAGACTCAACAAGGCCTGCAAGTGGGTAAAAGTGCTTGCCACCAAGCCTGATAATCTGAGATTGATTCCAGGAATCTACATAGTGGAGGGAGAAAACCAACTTCTCCAAGTTGTCCTTTGACCTCTACATACATGCTATCGCACACACACACACACACACACACACACACACACACACACAAACAAAAATAAATGCAAATTTTTTTTGTCTTTTTGAGACAGGGTCTCTCTGTAGCTCCAGCTGACTTGAACTCACTATGTAGACCAGGCTGGCCTTGAACTCACAAAGATCTGCCTCCCTCTGCCTCCCAAATGCTGGGACTAAAGGTGTGCACTACCACACCTGGCATAAATACAATTTTTAAAATCTGAAAAATACTGTTTTGTTTTTTATCACTAAATTTCTCAGTCTTAACCTTTAAAGATTTTATATACGTCTAAGTATTTTCTTTTTTTTCTTTTCTTTTCTCCTTTCTTTTTTCCTTATTTTTTTGAAAGTACTCTCATGTGGTCTAGGATGGCTTCCAACAAAACAGCTGAAGATGACCTTGAACTTCTGAGCCTCCTGCCTCCATATCCCCAGTGCCAGTATTACAGATGTATGCTACTGCACCTGATTTATTGATTAAATATTTTCTATAACTTTTAATTTTAAAATTACTACCAGTTTCCTTGTTGCAGAGATCTTTGGGGCAGAAAAGCTGGAATGGATGGCTTACCAAGGAATGGTTTACCAAGAGCTGAACAGCTCCCTGAGGTAGACAGTAAGGGGGAGCCTTGTCAAAAATGGTAATAAAGCTGAGAAGAGTTGGTCTGCTTTTTGTCATCACTGTTGTCTGAAATTATAAACAACATCAGTGGCAAGATTATCTTCTAGGGGCTGGAGAGATGGCTCAGCGGTTAAGAGCGCTGACTGCTCTTGCAGAGGACCCAGGTTTGATTCCCAGTGCCCATTTGGCAGCTATGAAGCATCCTTAACTCCAGTTCCAGGGGAATCCGAAGCCCTCTTCTGACCTCCACGGCATTGCATGGCACGGGTGCACTCACACACATACACTCAAACACATAAAATTTAAAAAAAAAGATGAAGAGACAGAACCGGAGTCACTTCAGTTCAGCCGTTCTATGTGACCATTTGCTTTTACCTGCATAGAATTGCTTAAGTGCAAATTAAAGTCTGATGACTTTAAATATTATCTCTAAAATAGAAATTTATCATTTAAAATTTTCTATTGTTTCAAAACTAAAAATAAATAAAACATCATGTTGCATAGATGATTCAGTTTAGGAGTTACCTGAATGAGTTTTTAATGCTAAAGCTGAAAGAGAATGTTTAACTTTTATAACGGTAATGTATTTCTAAAGAATTATAGAAACTAGCTCAGGAGGTGAGGTTGAGTGTGATATCCTGGCCAAAGGGGGGAAAAGACAGAGCTACTGGATGCTGAAGATCCCATAACAAACACTTCTTGCTGGTGTGCCAACCTTTGAATAAAATTGATTTCCTTCTCACCAGTTCTCATGTCTGAGAATTAGTTTTCAAGCATTGAGTAAAGGACTTGGGTTCAGTAGCAATGGGAACAGTGAAAGACAGCTTTGTCAACGCTGTCATGCCTTCACTTCTATCACAGGTTGGTATGTCCTGAGGAAATGTCAATGACAGTCATATAGTTCTTTTCCCTTGCCACATAAACACAGCTCAGAAAGTCCTCCTGAA
The DNA here is from genome assembly GCF_000622305.1 of Nannospalax galili. NCBI lineage: Eukaryota > Metazoa > Chordata > Mammalia > Rodentia > Spalacidae > Nannospalax > Nannospalax galili. The sequence continues at coordinate 467,362 of NW_008329035.1, forward strand.
AACGAAAGGCATCTCCCTGAGTTCTCCATCACCTGTTGTGACAAGGATTTATTGGGGAAGTGTGTCCCTATCTAGCAGGTCAGTCATCCATAGAGCTTACAAAGTGCTGCTTGTGCTTCTTTCTTTCTTTGAAAGGCCTAGCTTTCCCAGTATATCCATCTCACAGGCTTTGATGGCATCTTTGCACACATATTCATATGTTAGCTATCCTGAGAGTATAACTGGTATAAAGTCTATCTACCTTGTCGCCAAGTCTTATAAAGGAAGTGTCAGTCTCTTTTACAAAAAAATAATTGAATGTTAATTAGCATCTTTGTATATTTTTTGGGAAAAAAGACTCAAGAGCTGAGATTGTGTTAGTAATACTTAAATGTCTTAAAATTTTCTTTCTATGACTCTTCCTTTCTTATATACGTTGCAGCAGGATCTTTTTCTTTCTCTTTCCAAATTCCTTTAATTTATTAACAAATCTAGGGCTTGGTCTCACCTTGGTAATGGGTCTCAACCTATTCATTGTTGTGTGGACACAACCTTTGGCTGTCCCAGCCTAGTGGTTGTGGTGTTCTCCTTACCTAAAGCCCTGAATCTGTACAAGATCCTGGGAAATATTTTGACCTCAAAAGGAATTCTGCTCTAGAAACAGAGCAGAGAAGTGTTCGGGGGTCCTCTGTGTGAACATCTGTCTGCTTAAGGGAGCTACCCCAATTATTTTCTCTGCCAAGTACAAATCTGCCTTTAAACAAATAGTTGACTCAAATTCTGATGTGCAGCTGAGGAAAGATTCTTCCAATATTTGAGATCAAGAGAAACCAAATTTATAGTGATTTATAGGCAGCACTTGTATTAGTCACTTTTCTTTTGCTGTGATAAAACACCATGACCAAGGCAACTTATAAAAGAAAGAGTTTATTTGGCTTCCTGTTCCAGAGGGAAGTTTGGCTGCAGAGGCAGCTGGTACAGAAAGCTGAGAACACATGTCTTCAGGCATGCACAGGAAACAAGAAAGGAAACTGGAAGTGAGGTAAAGCTATGAACTCTCATAGCCCAACTCTCATGTGCTTGCTCCAGCTAGGCCATACCTTCTAAAGCTTCCATAACCCTCCCTAGACAATGCCACCAGCTGACCAAGTGTTCAAATACTTGAGCTTATGGAGCCGTTTCTCTTTCAAACCACCACAGCACTTGAAGACTACAAAAAGAGAACTTCATTTTTCCATTTTATTGTGTTCTAATTTGTTCACATTAAGACCCTTTGAAGGGGGATAGAGACTAGGGATGATGAGGAATGAGCACTGTGTAATGGAAGGCCAGCTTCCTTGTTAACACGGTCTTGCAGCACAGCTTGCTGAGGAATGTAGGCTCTGGAGCTAGACAGCCCTTGTTAGCACAGCTGTAAGTCTAGCTGAGCATAACTTCAAAAAAGTATTTTATTTATTATTTTTATTTTATGTGTATAAGTGTATTGCCTGCATTTGTGTAAGTGCACCCATGTCATGCAATGCCCATGGACAGAAGAGGGAGTTGGATTCCCTTGAAACTGGAGTTACAGACAGTTGTTAGTCACCATGTGGGTGCTGGGAATCGAACCTGGGTCCTTTGTAAGAGCAGCCAGTGCTTTTAACCACTGTGCTATCTTTCCAGCTCCAGCTGAGCATAACTTCTACTATGGCATTTATTATCAAGACAAGAAAGGAAACACTGTCTTCTGCAAATGGAGATAGAGCTGCTTTGTAAGATTATTGTGGAAACTAACAAACATTTTAATAAGCTGCTTAGTAAAGTATTTTTCATATATATTTAATCATGGTGTTTATAATAATATTAACAATAATATAAATGATGATGTTAAAAACTTTAAGGGAAAAATGAGGTTGAAGGGTATCTATTTAAACTTTATTTGTTCTAAAGTTAGTCTGAATACTGTATTCTGCTGGCTTTGCTTAAAAATATATCTAAAATACAATATGTACTCAACAAATATCAGTAATATGCATATATCTAATCAACAGAACTTCTCATGTGTCAATGATGGAGATCTGTCAGTGATGTAATAACCAACAATTTAAATAGTCTCCTTGCAGGTAGGTGACCGCCACACTACTTACAATGTATTCTTTCTTAGCAGCTCCTCCCTGGTCCCCTCTTCATGACCACCAAGGAGAGCTAGAGGACCTTGGAGAGGCGGCTTAGAATAGCACTGACTTGATTTTGGCAACATGCATATTGTTTCTTCAGCTAACTCAGCATGCTGGAGATCATTTTAACAGCAGTGTTATCATGTGGTTTCAGTAGAAAAAAGTCCCTATGTAAAAATAGCACCTTCTTCCTCAGCATGTCTGCTCCCTTTAATGAAAATAAGGCTTTCACTTAGACTGAGCCAATGCAGTTATCAAGGCGTGAGCTAAAATCTCATCTGCTTCAAACACTGCTAGCCAAATTCACTAACAGTGGTACTTACAGCTATCGACAATAAGAAAGCCACTGTGGTTAGAAGCAGGAGCAATGCAGGATAACTCACATTAGGCACACGGTACCTAAACAGCAGTTTCCTAGAATAAGCCCCTGTACATGGTCAGTGAGAAGAAGCCCAACTACTCCACAAGAATATTTACAATATGGACAAACTGAAAAGGAGCAAAGAGGAATCAGTAACAGTCACTAATTTCTATCCAATCCAATTAAAAATAAAAAAGAGATAGGCTAATGTCATCCGGGCCATATGGCAAGCTGGTGGACTGCTCTCTAGAGAGCAGGGTTTCACTCATTCTTACCAGCTTGCTTTTGATCACTTCATAGTCCATTCTGGAATTTGGAACTGTCTGTGTACATTATCAATGTGAAAATAAAACAGAGCAAATGAATTTTATTTTCTGTTTTTAAGGAAAGATCTAGCTACACTTAAAAAATTATCCCAGAAAACAGTGTTAGAACCAGGCCATGAAAGCTAGGGATGTGGCTTTGTGGTAGAAATTTTGCCTAGCATACACAAGGCCCTAAATTCAAATCCCCAGTACTGAAAAAAAGCAGAACAAGTCATCAGAGTCCTCTCAGAACATGTTCAGAACATAACCCAAGTCAAGCCCACTGAGGTGGTTTCCAGAGCCCCTCAGAACAGTGAAGCTGGACTAGTAAGTTTGGCTATGAATGTACAATTCTGCAAGTAGCTAATCAATAACATGCATTTGAGACTTTGGACTGTGAACTTTTAAATAGTATTGAGACTGATAAAGATTATGGAGATTGGGGCTGGAGAGATGGCTCAGCAGTTAAGAGTACTGGCTGTTCTTGCAGAAAATCTAGGTTTGTATCCCAGGACCCATATGGCAGTTAACAACTGTCTGTAACTCCAGTTCCAGGAGATTAGATATCCTCTTCTGTCTTCTGCAGGCACTGCATGGCATGGGTGTACTTACATACATGCAGGCATAACACTCATACACATAAAAAAAATAAATAAATAAAAAAGATTATAGAGACTTTTGAAGGTGAATTAAATACATTTTGCATTTTATATGTTCATGAGTCTATGGGGGCCAGAGAGTAGAATGTGGTGCTTTGAATGAGAATGACCCCCATAGGTTCCAAGTATTTGGACATTTTGTCCCCAGTTAGTGGCACTGTTTGGGGAGGTTTTAGGAGATGTGGCCTTGCTGGAGGAAGTGTGCCAGTTGGGGCAGGCTTTGAGAGTTTTTAAGCCTTGGTGGATTTTCAGTTGCTTCCTGTGCCTGGTTGAAGATGTGAGCACTCCACTTTCTGCTCTGGTCACCTCTTACCACCATGATGGATTCTCATTCCTCTGGAACCTCCCTTTGATAAAGAGATTAGAGTGACTGAGGAGAGGCCTAGAGATTTGCACTTAAACAATGGAAAGAGTACCTTCAGGGCAAGACCACATCCAGCTAAGCCTCCAGCTCCTGAAACGAAAATGCTGGAGGGGTTTTCTACACCCCAGAAAACCACAGCATAGAAAAACTGCTGATCATGTGGATGAACTGGGCCAGAGTCCACTACAGGCAGGCAGCCAAACTTGGCATTGCTGTTCACATGAAGCAGTCATTGGTTCTTCCTCTGTGGTTTCAGAGCGGCATGGAGGCCAGGCAGTGTGCAGCAGGGGCATCCCTGCATAGAGAAGGCCCTGATGGGCCATTGTGTGAAGATGTGAAGGTGAAACCTGATTGGCAGTAGAGACCCCAAGAAGATATTGGAGCTACTAGAGTTATGAGACATCTGCCAAGGAAAGCTGCTTACAGGGAGTGGTAACAGTCCAAGAGAGAGATGTATGTTGCATGTACCAAAGCTGCAGGGGTTGAGCCATCTAAGGCCTTTGGAAGTAAAGTCCCAGAAGTAGGATATGGAGCTACTAGATTTGGTGTTTCCTTGCTGGCTTTTGGTCTGGTTTTAATCCAGTATTTCCTCAGTATGTCCCCATTCCTCCCTTTTGGAATGGGAATGTGTATTTGGTTCTATTGTATGTTGGAAGTATGAAATTTGTCTTTTGATTTTACAGGGGCTTATAAGTTAAAACATTACCCTGAGTCTCAGAAGAGACTTTGGACTCTGAACTTTCAAATAGTGTTTGGATTGGTAAAGACTATGGGACTTTAGGAGGTACAGTAAATGTGTTTTGCATTTTAAATGATTATGAGCCTATGTGGGTCAGGGAGTGGAATGTAGTGGTTTGAATGAGAATGCCCCGCCATAGCTTCAACTATTTCAATATTTTGTCCCCAGTTGGTGGCACTGTTCTGGGAGTTCTTAGAAGGTATGGTCTTGCTGGAAGAAGTGTGTCACTGGGGGCAGTCTTTGAGGGTTCTTAAACCTTTCCAAATTTATAGCTGCTCACTGCTTCCTGTGCCTGCTTGAAGATGTGGCCACTCCTCTTTCTGTTCCAGCCACCTCTGCTGCCATGCCTTCCTGTTACAATGGACTCTTGCCCCTTTGGAACCGTAAACTAAATAAACTCTCCCTCTTATAAATTCCCTTGGTCACAGTGTTTTATCACAACAGCAGAAAATAAAGAATACACAAGTTGGTACCAGGAGTGGGGTGTCCTCATATGACAATTGGTCATTTTTCACTGACTAAATCTACTCACAATTTGGCATGCTGGCTTACAATTACCAGAACTTTCACTTTTAGTGAATGAAATCTACTCATGGTAAAGAAGAAATGCTATCAGGAGATTAATTTTGGTCTAGAAGTCTCTAAGCTTTTTGATCAGGGAGAAAAAAAGAAGAATCTTAATTTTGTTTTGTAATGCATTTCTCAGAGTCTTCAGGGAAGTATGTTTTTCTTTTTTTAATATTTTATTTATTATTTCTATTTTATGTGTATGAGTGTATTGCCTGCATGTATGTGAGTGCACCCATGTCATGCAATGCCATGGAGGTCAGAAGAGGGTTTCGGATTCCCCTAGAACTGGCATTAAGGATGGTTCGTAGCCACCATGTGAGTGCTGGGAATTGAACCTGGGTCCTCTGCAAGAGCAGTCAGTGCTCTTTACCACTGAGCCATCTCTCCAGCCCCAGATGTTTTTCTTTTGTAAACTCTAAGATACCTTTATTGGAAAATCTTAGAATTGTTTGAAGCTGTCAGACAGCTCCTTCTTTATTAGACCAAGGGACAAACACAGCCTCCCTCATCTTGCTGAATGTTATTGCAACTTTCTCTGGGGTATAAATGACTCTTGACCATTCTATCTCTGCAGATTCTATTTGAGCATCTGATTCACCCCGTATCTACTCTTTGAAAGTAATTCAAAAGATGCTTATATCTAGCAATTAAGTACCTCACATAAAGTACTCACTTAGCAAATGTTAGCCCTCCACTGCCTCCCTCCACCTCCCTAGTCCCTTTCACCTGAAAGCAAACATAGAACCAAATAACCTTGAAGTTTCACAGACAGTACACAGTTCCATGTTGCGAGCATTATCTTCTTCTTCATATCCAGTCAAGATAGTGTTCATAAGTATACGTTAAGTATTTGGGTGGGCCATTTGAAAAATGGAACCAATCTTTGAGAAGAAATGTAGGAACTGGAGTTATAGATTGTGAAATCATTTGCCAGGAAATTTGCTATGATACTATGGAAAATATGGAGAAATAATAGGTAGATGAGGCTAGAGCTTCACATTTAACCAATGAAAAAGGAACAGAACTCTGAAAGGAGGACAGTAAAAGCAGCAAATGGACAAAAGAATATTAACTTGTGAGAGAAACTATAAGAGGTGAGTTTCTAAAAGGGATGTTGTGTTAATCTCAAAGCAAAGACTTTGATTTAAGACGAAGATTGGGAAGATGTCATTGATGATAAGGATATAGCTAGTTAATCTAGTTCACCAGGGTAGTTGTTGCAGAAACTAGCTTGTAAGAATTACAAAGTGGTGCACACCTCTAATCCCCGCACTTGGGAGCCACAGGCAGGTGAATATCTGTGAGATGGAGGCCAGCCCGGTTGCCATAGCAAGTTCCAGGTCAGCTGAGGCTACAGGGAGATCCTTCTCAAAAAAAAGTGATCCCAGTGAGTGAGGCATCACACATCTTACTTCCTGCCCTGTGGTCACCGCCAGTGGTGGCTGCTCCTCTGTTCTCGTGGGTGCCGCTCCTTCATTCTCACAGGCATCAAGGCTGCTCCTCTGCTCACCCTGGGCTGAGGCTGCTCTTCTGCTCACCTGGTGCTGAGGCAGCTCTTCTGCTTGCCCTGTGCTGCCTCCTGTCATTGCCACTTTTGCCTGGTCCCGGACCCCAGGGCTGGTGAGGAGACTGTGTCAGCATAGCCACATTCAGACAGAGGAGGCCAGGCTCAGTGACACAGGTCTGCTTTATTGCAGGAAAGCACAAGCTTATATAGGGATAGTGGTCCGATCACAGCACAGCAAGTAGGATACCTCATTAGTGTAACAGGTTTGGTGTCCTATCACAGTACAGCAAGTAGGATACCTTATTAGCATCATCTTATCAGCATAACAGATTTAACGTCCTATCACAGAACAGAGGGTAGGTTTGCCTCATAAGCATACTGGGTTTCAGATTACAGAGCCTGGATTCCTGGAAACCATGTGACCCTGACAGTTGTAATATCACCCTAGGCTCAAGCTTGTTTCCCACACTGCCCTAGTCCCAGAGCCTGAAAAAATGAACCCATTAGAACTGGCTGAGGAGAAGAGGAAAATTTATTCCAGAAGGAACTGTCCAAAGGATCACCAGTTTTTGTACATGGTAAAGGGAAGTATCATCACTTGTGGAAGCATAGATCTCTGTTTCTTTTTTTTCCAGATCTAAGGAAAAAATAAGATGTGTATAAATGAAGACCAAGTCTTTGAGGGCATCAAATGGAGACTTTTCATATCCTTCAATAACTCAGTTGTTCAAGATAGCATATAGACATCTTCATTTTTCCCATAAAGCTGTTCTTAGTCTTAAGAAAATAATTACAAAATAAATCTGGTGTGAGGAACAGGAGACATACTTCTGGGTGGGTCTGTGAGGGCATTTTCTGTAAGGATTAACTGAGGGGGGGAGACTCTTCTCAACGTGAAGGCAGCACCTTTGGGTTGTTTCTGAAAAAGTAGTCTTGCTTTTTCCTGCCTGCCTTCACTTCTCACTGGCGAGCACATCTACTTTGTTGCTGCTGTTGCTGCAGCTGCCATCTTTGACTGACATCAAAACTCTGCCTTCCAATGAACAGAAGACCAGTGGCTCTCCAGGAATCCTCCAGACCTTCCGTGCAAGATTAGGACTGAAGAGCCTTCCAGCGTGGTGGACTAAGCAGCTAATGGTTCTCAGCCTCTTAGACAGTGTGTCACACCATTGTTGAATTACCCAGCTAATCTAATAAATCTCCCTTGTAGTATATATTCATTGTCAGTTCTGTCCCTCTAGAAAACCTGACTGATAGATTCTCCTACCCATGTGTGACCTTTGTACTGACTCTGTATCCCTTCCCATCAAGATATGGAATCTGTTTCTCCCTTGAATTTGTCTTTGATGATATGACTGACTTTGACTGTGAAAGCATGAACAAAAATGACACACTTTATGTGTGTATGTGCCACAGCATGGGTGTGGAAGTTAGAGGACAATGGCAGGAGCCTCTTCTCATCTTCTACTATGTGGGTCCCAGAGACTGAACTCAGGTTATCAGGCTTTGTGGCAAAAGCCTTTATTCTCTAATCTGTCTTGCTAGCCCCCATTTATCTTTTTTTCTTTTCAGTTGTGTGTGTGTGGGTCATGTGCATGCCACTGTGTGTAGAAGTCAGAGAACAATTAGTGGCAGTCGGTTCTATCCTTCTACCACCATGTGGGAAGGAGCTGGGGATTAAATTCAAGTTGTGAGACTTGGCAGCCAGCACTTTCACCCACTGAGCCATCTCACTGGCCCAAGTACAATCTTTAATAGTGTTTCATGGTGGGGCTCACCTCTTGTCCGCACCAGGAACAAGCTTCAGCATGTCTGCTGGAGAATGGGAGAAGATAGGGGCAGAGGTTGTTCATAGTGTTAAGAAAATAAAGAAATAAGTCAAACTGGGGTAAGGAATTGAGTCCCAGACATAAGAGGGAATAGAGCCCTGGCTGAACCTGCCCAGCCTGGGAGAAATGTCTACTGATCTATAGAACCATGAGAAATACCAGATGCCAAATGAGACACTGTGCTTTGGAGGGGTTGTTACAGAAAAGGCTGTGTAAGCATGAGATTTCTTCTTTTTGTGTCTATTCTCTATACCACCCACTTCTGAAATAATAGCATGAGCCAAGAGTGCCAGGTGACATCAAAGAAATAAAGGACAACAAAATGCTGATGTTTAACACTATCTTGTCCATCCCATGGTCAGACTGTGAAAAACATACCCTCCCAGCATCCAGCTGGTGAATGCCGATACAAAAGATGTCAAGGTCCCAAGGAAATCCCCTGTCAGAGCCTGAGTGATTTACTTACAGCATAAGCAGGGGGTTACTTCTAAACCATTATATTTTAACTTGCTGATAGAGAATTCTAGATCCATAGGGAGGCAGTTTAGAAAGTGAGTTGATTTGATTTCCATGGCAGCTGTCATTTCATACAAAGGATACAGGTGACCAATCTATTCAGGGCATTGTGGTAAAAGTAGAAAGCAGCACAGATGTGGGCCCTGGGGTTGAGAGCAGAAGGTAGCACAAAGGTCCTGGAAGGCAGGCCAGTCTCCACCACTGCGTCTAGGAAAGATGCAGTGGGGTACAAAGAAGCCCTGTAGGGCATGTTATATCACTGCCTGGTAGTCTAGCTGATGCTCACTTACATCACGGACTCAGAGCCATCAAGAACGTGTTAAATCATGTTCAATATATCTGTTTAATGAGGCTGAGAAAGCAGAAATTAATTTTACTACAATTTCTATGAAAATGACTAAACTTTTCAAAAGTTTGGTGTTTAAAATTTTTAAGCTTCAGTTCCCTGGATCGCTTTTTTATGACTCATTTTCTGACAATGCAGGTTGGTGAAATATTAATTTAGACATATTCATTTGGTATTGTAACAACCACCACAGAAACAGGGCAGTCATTTCCAGAGACAGAGACAGAGGAGAGTTGGTCAGCAAATGGAGAGACACCAGTACTTGTTGTGTTGTTGTTGGGGTTTTGGTGTGTGTGTGTGTGTGTGTGTGTAGTGTGTGTCTGTGTGTGTGTGTAGTGTGTGTGTGTGTGTGTGTAGTGTGTGTCTGTGTGTCTGTGTGTATTGTTTAAAATTATTTGTTTTTATTTTATGTGTATGAGTGTTTTGCCTACATGTATTTAAGTGTACCTGTGCAAGCAATGCCTGTGGAGGACAGAAGAAGGTGTTGGATCCCCTGGAACTGGAGTTATGAATGGTTG
>NW_008329035.1:477306-503648 GCF_000622305.1 Nannospalax galili
CAAAAGCAAATAGCAAGAGGACACCAATTTCTTTTTTTCCATTTTTGTAATTTTTCATTTTATTTTTGTTTGTTTATGTTGTAAATGAGGTGGTGTGTAGTGTGTGTGTGTGTGTGTGTGTGTGTGTGGTCATGTAGAGGCCAAAGCTCAACCTCAGATATCATTACTTAGTGCCATCCACTCACCAAGCAGGCTAGGTCGGCTAGCCAACGGGCCATAGGGATCTGCCTGTCTCTGCCTCCCCAGCACTGTAATAAGCCCATACCACCATAACCAGAGTTTTTATGTGGCTTCTGGGCATAGAATGCAGGCCTTCAGGCTTAGCAGTAAGTGCTTTCTAGACCAAGCCATCACAGCAGTCTCTTGTGTATTTGTTTTAAAAACAATATACCGGGCTCAAGAGAGAGCTCAGCAGTTAAGAGCACTGGCTGCTCTTGCAGAGGACCAGGGTTTATTCCCAGCACCCATATGATGACTAACAACCAGTTAGTTCCAGGGGATCCAATGCCCTTTTCTGTCCTCTGTTGGCACTGCATGACTCGCGTGAACCTACCTACATGTAGGCAATACACTCATACACATAAAATAAATAAAATATATTTTAAAAAACCTATGTATCAGCATCCCATGACCTCCACTGTATTTAGCCCACTTTTCTTTTGGGAGATTCTTTCCTTTGCTCCTCTGCTCAGCTAGTACTGGGTTGGCCTTCCGTCCTCTTCATTCAGCTGTTTCTGGCTTTGTACTGAATTCCATAAAGAATGCATCTATAGAAAGCCTACATCCGGAGCTCCTGATTAATCCTCCTCCATCTTTACTGCTCTTCCAATAGACACAGTATAATTATCGTCATCACAGTTCATCTTTTTAATTCACTGAGGACAAATACTGAGGCTGGAGAGATGGCTCAGCAGCTAAGAGCACTGGCTGTTCTTACAGAGAACCCAGGCTGGGTTCCCAGCATCCAGATAATGGTCCACAACTACTTGTAATTCCAGCTTCAGGGAATCCAACACCCTTTTCTGGCCTCTACAGGCATGGCATTCCATAGTGCTCTTACATGTAAGCAAAACACTCACACACATAAAATAAAAATAAAAATAATTTTAAAAAGGACAAATATAGTTTCTGTGTAGGATGAAGCTAGTGGTTCTTCAGTTTTTTGTTCTGTCTTTTCTAAAAGGTCTAATTTTGAAGCCCCCTCCCAGACCTCCCTAGGCTACAGGTATTTATCAGTTAGATTTCTAATCCAAGGATTATAGAACAGATAGATAGACTTGTGGAGAATGTTATCAAGGCTGGAGGTCTCGCTCAGTGGTAGGAGACTTTCCCAAAATGAACAAGATCTTGTTCATGGGAAGTGCATGTGCTGTCTTTCTTACTCTTTTACACACACACACACACACACACACACACACACACACACACACACACAGTCCCAGGCTTGGTTCTGTCTGTCTTGCAGTAACTGTAATGTCTGACAGTTTGCTGAATCTCCCTAAGCTTCAGCATATTTATCTCTATAAGGAAATTGCTCTGGGGCTATTTTAGGGTTGATGTCACCATAAAGGTTAACCTATTACAAAGGTTAATTCATGTGTATAAAGTACCCAATATAGTTCTTGGCAAACAGACGATAATAAATATTGACCCCTTTCATTTTCTTCTTCCCTCATAATTAATCTATGTCTAATTCAGGATATGGTGTTTTAGATGTTGCTTGCTTTGAACAAAGGCCATGTATAATCAGATGTCTCGGTCTTTTTCATGTACCTACAGCTTCTCACAAAGTATATGAGTACAGGTAGGGCTGAGGTAGGGAAAAGCAGAGCCTGTTTCTCAGTGGCTTATGCAGCAGTATTTGGCAAGACTTCTGCTAAACGTCCTTCCATGTCCATGCATCCCACCTGTCATGTCTCTCCCTACCCCTACCTTTAAACATCCAAGAACTCAAGAATGAAAGAAACACTTGAAAGAAAAACCATTTTCTCTCATCTTCAACCCCTCAAAAATTGGGTTTCTAAAATGGGAGTTCCTACCCTTTAGTTTTAAATTTAAAATTTTATTTTTAATTATGTGTATATGTGGGAGATTTGTGTACAAGAGTATAGGTGCCTATGGAGGGTGTTGGAGTTACAAGCATTTGTGAGCTGCCTGACATTGAGTGCTGGGAATAGAACCCAGGTTCTATGCAAGAGTGATAAGTGCTCTTGTTGAGTTATTCCTCCAGCCCCAAGAGTTCCCTTCCTCTCAAATGAATTATAAAGATTACTTTCCATTTTCTTATAACTCCCTCTATGATTTTTCTCAAGTACAATGGTCTGAATATGTTACCCTAAAATTCATGTTAAAAATTCTAATCCTTAGGGTGATAGCATTAGAAAGGTCCTTTGGGAAAATGATTAGGTTGTGATGGTTCCTTCATTAAATGTTATCTCATTAAAGTAGGCTTGGTAGAACTCATGATTTTATCCTTTCCATCATATAAGGACATATCTAGATGGCATCATTATGGTCCATGTAATGAGCCCTCATCAGACACTGAATAGTGCCTTGACCTTAGACTTTCCAGCCTTAAGAACTGTGATAAATTTCCATTGTTCATAAGCCAGCTTATTTTATTTTGTTATAACAGCTCAAACAAGATATGATATAATTTGCCAACATGACAGGATCAAGAATTACCTAGGAGACAAACCTCTGAGTATATCTGTGAAAGAACTTCTAGATTGGGTTAACTGAGATAGAAAACTTATCCTAAATGTGAGTGGCACCATTTTGTGGGCACCATTTCCTGACTGAATAAAAAGGAATACATGAGCTGAACACACTGGTGTTGTTCATCTGGTATGTAGCCAGCCTTCTGCTCCTGCCACCTTCCCGTAATGAACTATATCCCCTTGAATTATGAGCCAGAAGAAATGCCTCCTTAACAGCCTTAAGAGTGAAAATAAATTGGTTTATCTGGGCCAACTATATGGCCTTAAACACCCAAAAGGAAAGTATAACCAAAGATTAAAGGGGCCAATATAACTTTCTAAGAGTCCATATGTATAGCTAAAGGCTACATAACAAGCAACAGTGTCAGATAGGAGATACCTTCTTTGGAGTTGTTGGCCAGGGTGGCCCAAGGGACTCTACCTGATGACTTTATAGACATGCACAGGTGCCAAGGATCCGAGTGCAACTGATTATGACTAGTAATAGATATGTACAGATTAGAGATGCATGCGCCAACACCTCAGTGTTAGTAGCAAAAATGAGTCTATCAACAACTGATTGCTGCTAGATGAGGAACAGCTGACCCTCCTAAAACAAAGACCTCTAGATAGGCTGACTAGGTTCACCATTTGGACAAGTAGTGGGGAATGGCTGGGGTGCCAACAACACAGAGGACAGTAACAGGGATAACAGAGTATAAGGGCTCTAGTAGGGGAAGGGAGGCTATAAGAGGGTACCATCTGGGAAGTGGGTATATAGCTGAATAAGATGTTTTGGGATGTCCTGTATGATCTATACACACAAAAAATAAACAAATTTTTAAAAATGAATTATATTTGAGGAGGAAATATAAAAATTTATGTCTTGTTAATTAGTAGAGGTGATAAACATTACCATTGAAATCTACCCGATGACTTATAGACATACACAGGTGCCAAGGATCCAAGTACAACCAATTATGACTAGTAATAATCAGATACATACAGATTAGAGATGCATGCACCAACATCTCAGTGTTATTAGCAAAAACAACGAGTCTTTCTGTAAGAAACAGTAAATTTTAAAATGAAATGGAGATCTTTTTTAAAGGTTGAAAACTCATTCAATTTTATGTCTTGCAGGGCTTCTTATACTGAGTTCAATATTGTATAACTGTATTAATTCAACAGCGAACCTAAAAATTTTATAGCCACTTTTGAAAGACATGTATCTTTGCTCTGGAAACTGTTGTTATTGAGTATGTCAAAGCTGTAATGAAATGCTTCTTTAAAAATTTAAAACATTTATTTGTCGATTGTGTGTGTGCTATGTGTGTTTATGTATGTGGATATGTGTATGTCAAGGTTTACTTGTGGAGGTCAGAGGACAACTTGTGGGAGTCAGTTTTCTTACACTATGTGGGTTTCCAGGGATTGAACTCAGGTCATCAGGCTTGGCAGCAGGCACCTTAACCACTGAGTATCTCAGTGGCCCCAAATACTTCCTTTCTAAAGTTCCTTTTGTCAGGGGTTTTGTCACAGCAATGAGAGAAGTTAACTATTTTGCAGAATAAGACGCTCAGGGATGAGAAGAGACTAATCTAATGAGTGATATCAGAGACACATGGGACTACTTTGCTCCTCTGGGGTTTCTCTTGACAGCTGCCTGCCCATTGAGCCAGGCACCCTCTGCTCCAGCCTCTGCATGGAATTCTGTGTGGTCTGGAGCAATGTGCAACGAGGAGCAGCCTGTCTGCTTCCACTCAGTTGTGGGGGTGTGCCCTCTGCAGATCTAACACGCTTCTAACATGGGTCCCAAGGCATGGGCCTGAGCCACAGATGCAAGGCTTCATCTTAGCCACAGTCCTACTCTCTTAGTCTAACATTTAGCAAGAAAGCCAGTATTTGCAACCTAATGGACACATGGCTATTTCTCAAAGCCTACTCAAGTGAACAGGGTTTAGAACAACCTCATCTCTTCTATTCCTCATCACTACTGCATTATCAGAGAACTTCAGAACATGAAGGGCTTCTCTCGTTTTATAAGGATTTTGAGGGTTGGAGAGGCTGAGTCACCCAAGCTCACAAAGTAGTCGGTGGCAGAACTAGAGCTTGGAGTAAACCCAGGTGTGACTTTGTGAGACGCCCCCCCCAACTCGTCGAACTGCTTCTTTCTACTTCTGTGATTTGCTTGGCTTAAGACGGCACTAACTCCATTTTGACTAGCTGTTTCAGGCATGTTGTAATCTTTCAGCTACCGCCCCCATCCTGGAAAGCTATAGATCAAGCAAGCCCAGGCATATAGCAGCCTTATAAGGTAAAAACAGAAACTTCTGGCCCCACAGATAACAGCACATTCCAATGCCCTAAAGACAGCCCCTACCAATAAGAATCGTCCCCGTACTCAGGGCATAGGACCATCCAATCATTTTAAAGGATGTTTGATGTGCACGGGCTTCTGTGAAACTTCCATATAAAAGTGTACCCCACCCTAGTTTGGGGCTCTCAGTATGGATCTGCTGCGTCGGTGAAATATGAGGGCCTGAGCTTAAGCCCAAATAAAGGCTCTTTGCTGTTGCATACACTCTGGACTCCTTGGTGATCATTGGGGGTCGTGAGATCTGGGCATAACAACTTCCATTCCAGTGCTCTCTCCAGGGCACTATATTGCTCCATCACAACCCAAAGCAACTCTTTGCTAGGGAAAAATCTGGACCTCTTCCTTAGATCCTCTTCTAGGTTTCCATTTTTTTATTTGTTCAGGACCCAGTTGTTGGTAGATTCTCATCCCACCAGAGGCTGATGACTGCATGAACCCCATATCTAAGTACCCCCCAAATGTTTACAGGCCCCAGGAAGACTGAAGAATAACAAAGGTACAATTGCTAACCTTCTAAATCAATACCGTCTATGGTGGTTTGAGTGAGGTGTCCCCATAGACTCAAGTATTTGAACATTTGGTCAGTTAGTGCTGCTCTTTGTGGAGGTTCAGGAGTTGTGTCCTTGCTGGAGGAAGCATCGCACTAGGAGGGGCCTTTGAGAATTCATAGCAACGTCCCATTTCCACTCCTATTTTTCCCTTTGCTTCCTGTGCCTGCTTGACGATGCGAGGGCTCAGCTTTCTGCTTCAGCTGCCTTCTGCCATGCCTTCCCGTCATGATGGACTCATATCCCTCTTGAGTCATAATCCCAATAAACTGTTCCTTCTGTAAGTTGCTTTGGTCACTATATTTTATTGCTGCATCAGAAAAATAACTAATATGCTATCTAATTGTAAGTGAGACTGTAGGTTCTGTATAGGGCATGGAGGGTCAGTTCTGACATAATAGGGATTTTATACCATCAATGCCTTTTCCAGGCTTGAACTTTGGCCTTAATTTTTTCTTTAGTTCTTTTTTTTAGACATACGAGGCAAGAGCTCTACACTGAAATATATCCCTCATTCTTTCTTCACATTTTATTTTGAGACAGGGTCCCACAAAGTTTCCAGGCTGGCCTTGAATTTGTGATCCTTCTGCTTCTGCTTCTTGAGTATGAAGAGTGGTATTATTCTCAATATATATGTATATAAAAGTATGTATATACACATATATACATCACATATACATGCACTCTTATTTTTCAGATGCATGTGTGCAAATATATGTATATACATAATTACAAGCCATATATACACACACTTCTTCATGTGTGTGAAATGTATGTCTACACGTATACACACTATATATATCTATATCTATATTTATATATACATACATACATTTATTTTAGAAAAGATCTCACTCTACAGCCCAGGCTGGCCTTGAATTTGTGACAATCCTCCTGCCTCAGCCTCCTGAGTGCTTAGAATACCATTCTGAGCCACCATGTCTAGATGCATTTTTCAACATTTGATGTCATTAGTTTAGAATCTCCTAGAATGTGGATGATATTCCACATTAATATTTAGTTTTGTCTAAGTATTTTCAAATAGGTTTCTCATGAAAAACATGCACATATAGAACACTTGGTGTGCCCATATTTAAATTTCTCAGTCATAGGTTATGTCTACAATTATGCATTTTACAACTCTTCGAGCAAAGGCAGCAAGGTTCAGCCACTGGGAAAGCTTTGCTTATGCCCCTCTCCATCTTTAGATCTCTGAAGGTGGCTTACTGTGCAGCTCTGTGACTCAAACATGTTCCCCAAAGTTCATGTTTGGAAACAATTCACAGTGCAACTGTGTTGAAAAATGAAGCTTGGAGGTGGTATTAGTTATAACTGGGCACTCATGACTGGATTAACATCACCATTACAGGAGTAGGCCCGTTTTCACAAGACGGAGACATGGAAGCAAGTACTCCTCCCCACCCTGACTCTCCTCTCTATTTAAATATCTTAATTAGAAGAGTTGGGTGTGCTACGTGTGCCTTTAATTCCTGCACTGGGGAGGCAGAGGCAGGTGGAGCTCTGTGAGTTCAAGGCCAGCATCATCTACATAGCTAGTTCCAGGCCAGCCAGGGCTACATAGTGAGACCTGGTCTAAAAAGAAAATCCCAATTATTTCTTTTCTTTTTTATTAATATCTTTTTAAAAGATAAGGTCTCATGTATCATAAGGTGGCTTTGAACTTTCTATGTAGCCAAAGTCGACCTTGAACTCCTGATCCTCCTAGTTCTACCTCCCAAGCACTGGAAATGTTGAGATTATAGGTATGTACCACCCTGGTTTATGAGGATGGAATGAAGGGCTTTACAACAGACTAGGCATATGCTGTGTGTGTGTGGGGGGGGGTGCCGGGACCTCATGCATGCTAAGCATGTACTCTAACACTGAGCCACAAGTCTAGACAAATTCTTTTTATAAAGGAGTTATAATATGAAAGAAGTTTCTATCAGATAGGAGGAGCAGAGAAAAAGTCCTTTTGTCCTGGAAGACTATGAAAATCAAGCAGTTAGTCATGTATGCTCCGAATGACCTTCTGGAGTAAAATTTTAGAGGAAGGAGAGACTCTGAACCTCACTTTTCTGACTAGGAAATGCTTTATTTGTATAACTCATTAGCAGGCAAGCTGTATCTCCATTCCAACTGCCCTGCAAGGTGGCTTTCCTGGGCCAAAAACACTTAGCAGAGTAAAAATGGCTGACAGTTAGTTGGGAAAGGCTAAGTTAATGTTCCCTGGCTTCCACTCAGCAGCCCAGGGCACCAAACATACATACATACATACATACATACATACATACATACATGCACATATACTTGTATAATTTTCTTGTTTGTTTTCGAGAGAGTCACACTCTGTAGTTTAGGCTGGTCTTGGCGTTCTCACAGGCTCTAACCATGGTAGAAGTGAGGTAACTGCATAGCCAAGAACTGATGGGGTTCTCCCCAATCAGGCTGAGAACAGCCACACCCACAACCTGACCCAGGATTCACAGAGCCAGTGCTGCGCCCTCCACCATGAAAGAACACAGTACATGAAAGTTTGTTGGCCTAGCTAGCTGCTATCATTTCCTCTTAGACCTCTGTACAGAGACAAGGAATCTATTTACTTCCCCTTGCTTCTGGCTGAGCTTGCATCTGTTTTGATTTTGGCAGGAGGGATGCTATACCAGTTTGAAGACACAGCCTGGCAGCCTTTATTCTTGTTCTTGTTGAAGTCAGTTGCCACATTATAAAGACATTCAAGGCACAGTCCTGAATGATGAAAGGACACGAGGAAAAAGAAAAAATCTGTGGAGGTTAACAGGCCATTTTGCTAAGCTCCCATTTGAATACAGCTACATGAGTGACTTCAGCTCTACCATATGGGACAGAAAATTTGCTAGTGATCTCCAGTCAGCCCAAAATAATTCAAACATTGTTGGTTGAAGTCACTAAGTCTTGAAGTGGTCGATTTGTGTATCATAATATGACTACAAACATGTGCTACTTAACAACAGAGACACATGTTGTGAAATATGTCATTAGGTAATTTTGTCTTTGAAGAACACTATAGAGTATGTACCCAGGTGAGGGTGTGTGTGTGTGTGTGTGTGTGTGTGTGTGTGTGTGAGAGAGAGAGAGAGAGAGAGAGAGAGAGAAAGAGAGGTTCTCCTGGGCTTGATTTAATCTTGTGTATGTAATCAAGCAAGGGAGAAAGTGAAGGGATAAGGATAATAGAAGATTTGGAGGCTTCTGGTGCTGTACTATGGCATATTGGTTTACAATTTTTTAATGAGTAGGAATACACCATAAAATAATGATAAAAGTCTAGTAAATGTATAAACCAGTAATATGGTGTCTTAATACCATTGTAAAGCATTGTTGCACATAACTGTAGGTTTTATACCTTTATGATGGGCAACATGGCAGGCTTATTCTCACCAACACTGTCACAAACACAGATAATATGTCATTACTGTTGCCATGATGTCATTAGATAGTACCATTTTGGCTCCATTTTAATCTTACAGAGCCACTGTTGTATATTCAGTGTACCATTGACTGAAATGCTATATGGCACTTACTGTAAAATAAACATGGGTTTATCAACCACAGATGAGTTAGTGGGATCCAGCTTAACCAGAAACATGCCCAGCCCAGCACTTTGTAGAAAAAACATAGGAATCCAGAGAACAGACACCCTGCAGTGGTCAATCTTCATGTCAATTTGATCTTGATTTACAATCACCTAAGAGCCTGAGGGCACCTCTGAGACTCCGAGAGTGGTTCAAGGAGGACTGCTGAAGGGATGCCCGGCTTGAGTCTAAGCATCACCATCCCACCAGCCAGGGCTTCAGACAGACTAAAATAGACAAAAAGAGCATGCCAGCCAAGAACTGGCATTTCCTTCTTTCAGCTTCTTGGCCTGCCATGATTTGAACTGTGTTGTTCTACCACAATTTCTCCACCATAGTGGATTGAATCCTTTGAAAGTGTGAGGCAAAAAAAAAAAAAAAATCCTTCTTCCAAGTTATTTTTTCATGTATTTTGTCATACTCATGTGAAAGTAATTTATAATACATCCCTTGGATCATCTCTCCTTCCCCTTACACATAACAAAGTGTCATTAAGACTGCAGGTAGAATTAAGGTTACTAATTAACAGACTTCAAAACAGGAGGTTATCAGGATTATCTGTGCAGACCCAATGTCATTATAAGAGTCTTTAAATGGGGAAGTGTCAAGTCAGAGGGAAGGAATGTAAGAACTCCACCAATGGTGCTGGCTTTGAAGAGAGGAGGAAGGTGGGCCCAGAAAGTGCAGAGCTGACAGTTCCTGAGCGGAGCTTGCTGAAGGAGACATTACTGACACCTTGATTTTAGTCTGAGGAGACCCATTTTGGGCTTATGAACTACAGAACTGTAAGCTAATCAATTCATGTTGCTTTAAGCCACCAAATTTGTGTTAATTCTGTGAAATAGCAGCATAAAATGAATAGAAACAAATAAATAGAAATGATGAGTAAATAGAAAATGATGAGATAATTCAAAATAGAACTATCTCGAAGTAGAAGTGGCTGAGATGGTTTTAAAGAGAAATTTTATGATTTCTCCCCTACATCACCTATCATGGGAAATGCTGGAAAAGCAAGGTTAGGTCTTTTGTGGAAATAAAGTCAATTTACATCTCACACTTCTGAACACAGTGAGTTAAATCTGGGACCTTGTTGCCTCTTTGCTCTGGGGCTTGACTTTTTGTTAAAACGAATTCCACCTGCAAGAGCCGCACATTAAGTTTTCAGAACGAATAGTTTTTATCCGATTGCCTCTGAAGCTGCAGAGAGTGAGGTGCTAGGCTCAAAAGTTGAACGCTCCCTGGGAGAGGGGAGGCACACAGGAGTCGGGCTCCTCATTCCCTCAGCACATGATACAGAACTCTTAGCCCCACTCTATGTATGTCTTTATGGAGCCTCAGAGGGGCCATAAACTCCGCATCATGTGGCAGAGTGCAGGCAGGAGTTCATTATGCCCACCAACGAGACCAGTTGCCCTGTGGGACTTAGGACCTTCCCATTTCCCTTGCATTTTAGCTACCAGTGGTTTCAGCTCTGCACTTGGAATCCCACACTTTATCAATGGCCACGAAACTCCAAAATAAGGGCTTTTTTGAATCAGAAGTCAGATTATTTCACAAAATTTTAAATAAATGTTTTGCCAGCACCATCATTAACTATTATTCTCTGTGATTTGAATGTCCTGACAGGATGTAAAAGATAGCACTGAAAATGTTACAGAGTAATCCACAGTTACTGTGACAATGGCCAGGGCGTTATTCCCACAGCACTCAAATGCTTGGGGCATGGGGGGTACAACCATACAGGCTGAAGCAGCCCCTCAGTTGTAGGGAGTAAGGGAATAAAGCACAGTGGGAGGGGACAAACGTAAGTCCAGTAGTGGTCACAGTCACAGGAGAAGGGGCTTAGAGTAGGCTCAGGATTTGAACCAATGGGTTGAAATTCCCTGGAACACTACTACTCTTGGAGATTTCACAGCCTTTTTTCATACCTTTCTAATTAAAAACAGTGTAATAAAAAGGTGTGGGTAATATGAACTGTTGCCTTCTAGGATTGATGTGATGGTCCAATAATTGACTTCAGAAAGATGCTGGGTTCTAGGCAGAAAGCAAAAGCTCAAATACATTAGTCATTCGAAAACAACACTCCAAACTTACAAAATCAACATGATCCCCAGACCACATATGTGTCTTGCTGACTGTGTGTTTTCCTTTTACATCAACCACATCTCACTCTATCCCCTGATCCTGTGAGCTTGTTGGGCATCTTGATTCTTATGTCCCTTGAGTGTCTGGAATCCCTCAAGAACACTGATGCTGTTTCCAGGCTCGCTTATCAGACCTCCAGTTCTGTTTGCCAACTTCTGCCTTTCCCCATGTGGTTCCAATATAAAAATATTTAGTCCATTTGTCCCAGAGGATTCGGACTTTCTCTTCATTTGTACTTCTTGAAATAATATGCTCCTGAGGCACAGACTGTTCCTTCATCAGTAAAAAGGTCAAGCATTTATTAGTCTGTGTATAAACAGGACAACAAAGGAGTCCTTGTAAAAATGGAATGTTCAGCTTGGATGGTACACAGAGTAGTTCCTCTTGAATCTGGCAAATTCCCTCAGATTTCATAGCCTTTAAATACACCATATTAATGTCACTGTTTCTAGAATTCTCTGGCACTTACTCATAAATCTCTATGACCCCTTTGAGGTGCAAGCATATTCATTCATCAAGGCTAGAAGTTTAATGCCTTTTTCAGTTCAAGCACAGTGGTTCAGGGAAGCTGGCTCTAACACCATTGATAGAGGCGAGCTCTCCTGATGCCCCTCAGCCAATTAACACAAAAAAGGAACAATGACTTTCTTTGCTCACCAGATGCCATTTTACCCAGATGTGATTTCTATCCTTTTGGGAAGCAAACTCCAGAAGCCCAGTCTCTGGTCTTACCCCTCCTGTGTCAGCAAACTGCCATGCATGTTCTCTGTCAGTTTCTCCCACCCGATCTTCCCATAAGTTATAAATCATCCCTCTTTGGAAAACAGAGCCTCTGACTCAGTGACACACAGGGTCTGTGTTTAAAAATGCTTTCAGACGGTGTCTCTTTATAAAATTCTGATGCTGTCCTTTAAAGAAAAAAATTTTGCTCTTCTTACCCAAGGACTGAAGAGCTGGATTCTACAATGTAACATTTCCTAGGCACTGTCAGCTACAGCCCGTTGTAGAGGATGGTGATGACCATGCGCTTATGTTCCTTTAAGGTCAGCAGAGAGAAATCAATCACCTCAGATACTAAGCATCTGAAGAGGCAAGACCTGTCAAGACCAGTTTTATCAGTCCATAGTCCCTTTCCTGCTGAAATTGTTTCTGTGTACACATAAGTAGGGTTAAGACTTTTGGTCTTTTAAAAAAAATTTTGTTTTGTCTTTTTGTTGTTTTGTTTTGTTTTTGAGACAAGGTCCTGCTACACATATAGCCCAGGCTAGCCTTGAGCTCAAGATCCTCCTAACTTAGCTTCCTGGATGCTGTGTGATTACGGGTATGTGCCACCAGGCAAGGCTGAATTATGTTTCTTTCTTGTTATTCTTACTCTCCTCTTCCTTCGCTTCCCCTTCCTGTTCTCCTCCTGCCTCTCCCTCTTTTATTTTCCTTCTTAACCTGACTTGCTTTCTTTGTTCAGAGCAGGCCAGGCAAAGCCGTGAGACTTGGAAAAGGATCCACAGCATACTGGCTCAATAAATACCTACTTTATTGCGGTGAATTTCTTTGGACTATGGCAGGAAGTCATGTGGTAGTACATTTTTAACTTGATGTCAACTTGTATTAGTTTATAAATACAGAGTGAATATCGGGTCCTGAAATTTAGCAGCCTGCTCTTTCCACTGGAAGCATGAAGTACATTTCATTGAAGTTGAATGAAGCAAACATCTGCTTTCAGGGCTGGCTGCTCCAACTTACTTTTGTAGTTTCTTTTGTTACCGTATTCCCCATTGTCTCTCACATACATAAACTGCCATAAACATATTATCTTTTTTCTTTTTGCTGCGTTTAGAACAATTTCTGAGTTCCATTAGGTAAATGAATGAATGAATAAAACAAGTTATGCAGTTATATCCTGAGTTGGTCTCAGAGTTTCCAGTTTTGTATAACACCCCCTTCCTCTCCATCGTTACTGAGGAAGTTTCTCATCTTTTGAAGCTGCTGCATCTTGAAATCATTGCTCAGTATTGTGCTCCCTCGTCTTTAGCTTCCAATGTTTTCCTCCTTAAGTATCACTCTTGCCCTGCCTGCCTCTGCCTTTTTCATTCGCTGACTTGCTGGGTCTTTCCTTTCCCCTTACAGTGTAAGTCCCTTGGTGGTGGAAAATGCCTCTTTCATGTCTGTAGCCCTCACGTCTAGCATTATGGTTCCATGAGGTAAGCACTGAGATGCTTACTGTCTTGGTATACTGTTTATTGTCTGGGGCAGTGACTCTCACATTCCAGACACAGGCAGTACACCAATCAAAACAGGATTCACACCAGGAGTTCAAGGTGGATGTGGGCACTCAGAAAATCTAAACTTTTAGATGTGGAACTGAGGAGGGATGAGAGACAGAGTTGGGAGTTACCAGTAGAAACATAAAAACTAAAACCAGGGAAATGAATGGGAGCAAACGCAACAAGGATAGAAGGCGAGACCCGCAGAAGCATGCTAAACCTTAAGAAAGTCAATATTAAAGGCTGGAGGATGGATGACTCCCATTAGGGGACTCTAAAAAAATGGTGTGAGAAAAAGTAATGAAGGAGAAGAGAGTGAGGTCACAGAAACTCAAGGAGGTGTCAGGTTCAAGAAGGTCATAGTGGTGACTGGGGTTAAATGGTATAGCAACAGGGCAACAGCTAATTAAGGGCGCGGGGTCAAAGGAGAGGTATTGCTTTACTTCAAATGTTCTTTTTTTCAAAGCCCAAAGAGTTAAGCATTAAAACCTATAGGATTATGAGCTATAGGAACAAGAACTCTAGTGAGAACATTAAACCTCATCAAATCTCACCAGGAAAACCATATTCCAATTTCAATTTCCTTGCTCGTCTCCATAAAAGGGGCTATGGCAATATAACAGAAATTGCCCACAGCCTGGGCTACTTTAGAGTAATTAAGGAGATCCAAATCACAGTCCTCCTTAGTTGATGAAGCCTTATCTTGAGAACTCGTAGAAGAGTGCACAAAGAAAACCTTAGGGGGGTTAAAGAAAATTTCCCATCATTGGGGCTCCAGAGGTAACAGAAGAGATGCCCTCAGAAGCAAAAAATACCTTGAGATAGGAGTTCCAATTTATTATGACCATAGTAATGGTTATCAGGATTTACTTTGTGTTGATTTATATTAAAATAATATAGGTCTTCTTTTTGAAATAGATTAAACTAGTATCAACACAAAAACAATTGCATACTTTTATTTACTTATTTTTTGGAGAAAAGAGTCACTTGTCTATCTTCACTGCCATTTGTCCTTCCATCCACCCAGCCGTCTGTCTCTCTCTTCAGACAAATCATTGTAAAAGACTCTTGTGGATTTTATGCCCTTTTTTTTTTTTGTCTTTTCTTATTTCTTTTAGGAAGGTTTAGCACTGTAGCTCAGGCTAGCCTTGAACTTGAAATAAACTTCCTATCCCTGAATCTCCAGTGCTGCGATTACAGGTGTGACTCGTCATGCCTGCTTGTTTGCGCCTCTCTCTCTGCATGTGTCTTTGTGCTTATTTGTATGTGCATCTTAAAATTAACTTACTTTTTATTTTTGACAGATTCATGCATATTATGATGCAGTTACTAATTCCCACCCTCCATATTCATGTGGGCTTGTTTGTGGGTGTGGGTGCCTGTGGAGGCCAGAACATAACCTCAGGTTATATCCTTGGTTCTGTCCATCTTTTTTTTCTTTCTTTAGATTATGCAGTTAGTATTTATTTATTTACTTACTTATTTATTTATTTATTTGTTTATTTATTTATTTGTGTTTTTAAGACAGGGTCTCCCTGTAGCCCCAGCTGGCCTGGAACTCGCTATGTAGACCAGGCTGGCCTTGAACTCACAGAGATCCGCCTGCCTCTGCCTCCCAAGTGCTGGGACTACAGGCATACGTCACCACGCCCAGCTATTATGCAGTTAGTTTTTATTTTATAATGTATATTTTTATTGACTTTTTATGCATTTCATATAAAACATATTAATCACCTTTATACCACCTCCCCCATCCACATTCCCCTGTATTCTCCCACACACACTGCTTTTCATGCATTCTCTAATATATGTTAAGGTCTATCGAGTCAAGTTACTGTCCCCAGACATTCCTCAGTGCAAGTTCATCCACTGGGGTCTAGTCAGCCTATCTAGAGTGTCTCTCTTAAAGAAGATCAACTCCTCACCCAGCAGTAATCAGCTGCCAATAGTTCTTCGGCTAAGATTAGGGCCTGCTGCCCATTTCCCCAGTTCTATATTGAGTTTTTGTCTGATTAAGTTTGCATGAGTCTTCTGCATGCTGACATCATTGCTGAAACTTCATATGAGCAAAGTAAGACTGTTTCCATATGGTCATGCACCTCCTCCTGGCTCTTACAATCTTTCTGCCCCTCTTCCACATTGGTCCCTGAGCCCTAGGTGGGTGGGTGAAGTTTAATATAGGAGTCCTGTCCAGGGACCCACATTCTGTAGACTCTTATTCTCTACATTTTGGTCACTTGTGAACTTTCCTGTTAATCGCCCTTTGTTTCATGAGGAAGCTTCGCTGATGAGAATTGAGAGATGCATTAGTATTCTCTCTGCCCACTTGCTCCACTATGTTCTATGAGCCTTAGGTGTAGAAGTTCCATTGTAGATGTGCCACTTAGGGCTTGACATCTCTCAGACTTATATTCAGTGTGTGATCAGTTGTGGAACTCTGTAATAGTCTCTGTCTGTTGCAAAAGAAGCTTCTTTGATGAGTGGCGACTGGCATACTTGTCTGTAAATATAAGGATCCATATTTAGCATATAGTAAGAAATTAAATTTGTCTAGGAATGTGACAGACTTAGGGTTTTATCTAAGATCTATGACCTCTCCAGTCATGGCTATGTTTACAGGTCCACACAAGAGTTCCCTCTTATTGAGTGAACTTTAAGTCCAATTAGGTAGCTGTTGATTACTCCCAAGATAAAAGTGCCACTACTATACCAATAAAGATAGTTTGTTGTGCTGGCCATTGCTGTGGTTTTTAGGCTTTAAAGCTGAGGTTGGGCCATTGATTGCTTTTTCTCTCTTAGCAACTTGCATAGTGACCTCCAAAACTATGAGAGTTAGTGTTCAGGGAGGTGGCTTCCAGGTTAGTTCCAGCTCCATTGCTCCAAGTCTTATACCCAAAGTATGCCCAATAGGGGCATACCTTCAATTTCTGGGAGATAATCAAGGGCTGTGGCAGTAGCCTGTGTAATTTGGGAAGTCTCTTGGACTACCCTGATCAACAATTCAAAGGGAGGTTTCTCCTGTCTGGCACTGTGTCTTGTAATATAACCTTCAGCTATACACATGCACTCATGTACAGATACTGTATGTGTCATTTTTCAGTAGGCTTTTGAACTAACACATTTCTTTCTGGTTTTCCATACCAGCTAAGCATTACTTATCTCTCATGCATATACAATGAAAATAAATAAATCATCTTGTTTTTTAAAAGTAATAAGCATTATGTTTATCTATATTTGCACATATATAGATTATATACATTTCATAAATGTCAAAATACATGTAAGTTTATACAGATGTGCTGTTGCTGTGTACACTTCCTTTTTACTACATGACAATACTTTGAGTATTACAATACTAGAGTTCGTGAAATTATCCTATGGACAGGACTGGGCAACATGCTTCAAACTTCCCTTATTACCTGAAACATCAAAGATAATTATTAATCATATCTACATTCTTAGGCTCTAGGATCTAGGCTGTAACAGTTTTATGTACTAAATGTGTGATGAATATATAATTAATTTAATCTGTTAATCAGGTTCATGAATGAAAGGAAAAACCTGAGTATAGGATATAAAGCTTTCCACTTCAGTACGTGGTTTAACTGGCAGGTGGTTCTGTGTGTCAGCAGCCAGTGCTAGATAACAGCACTTGGGGGTCAGTGCTGTCAGGGGTCTGAGTTACA
Source organism: Nannospalax galili (assembly GCF_000622305.1). Lineage (NCBI taxonomy): Eukaryota > Metazoa > Chordata > Mammalia > Rodentia > Spalacidae > Nannospalax > Nannospalax galili. The sequence goes on from NW_008329035.1 coordinate 494,637, forward strand.
ACTCTATTAGTGTTAACACAGACAGACACACATCTACCATCAGTTCCTGGTTTCCGGTTTGCTCTTAACCAGATGATTACAGTGTCCCAGTTTTAAACCCATAATCCATCTTGTTTTTTAAGACAGGATCTGTCACTGGCCTGGAACTCATTAGGTAGCTAGGCTGTCTGGACATTGTACCATAGTGATTCACATGTCGCCACTTCCCCAGCACTGGGATCACAAACATGTTGCCACCCTACCTGAGTTTTTAAAATGGGTTCTGAGGGTTGAACTCAGGACCTCATGCTAGGATGGTAAGCATTTTACCAACTTGGCAATAGCCTCAGGCACATTTCTTAATGCTCTGGGTCTGCAAAGATAAATACAATTAGATCAACATAGTTACTATCCAGTTATAGGAATATGATCTAAAACATCATTAAAATTGGGTCCAGGGAGCTGGATGTTTACAGTATTAAGATGAAACCTGCAGCTTGTTTCAGGAAGCATGTCTGCACTTCTTCCATTTACTCATGCTTCCTGATGTTACTGATAAATGTCAAAGGGGAAAGCAGTAATTTTGGAACTGAGTTTTTGCTCTGTTACAAAAATAGACTTCAAACACATACACATATGCCACAGAAAGAGCTTGGGCTAATATTTCTGTACAGGAAAAAGCATTAGCATATTTCTAAAGTTCACAGTTACTTTTCTGTTGTCAATTATAATCATCTGTTGGTTTGAACTCCTTATTTTATGATGATGATCAAAATCTATTGGTATAATGTAAATTTCACAACTATATGAGAATTTTATAGTTAGAGAGCTCCTAAGACTAGGCTGTGTGTTTCAATATTTTCATCAAACCATCTTCATAAAAGCACAGAGCTAACTTAAACCAACAAATGGAGATACCTGATTACAGTAACACAAAATCATTATTGAACTCAAATTCATGAATATTTTACTTTTAGGTAGTTACTCCCCATTTAGAACATGAGTCTAAGTCAGTATTTAATTATATGTACTATATATACACTAGGTATATATACATTTTAGAGGAAGAACATAGACACTAAGGCAAAGTACAAATGAGTTAAATCTGCCCATATATTCTGATTTGGATTTTAAATGTCTCCCACAGGCCCTGTTATGAAGTTTTGGCTGCCAGCTGTATTAGCTGCTTCTTGTTGCTATGATAAAACACCATGACCAAAAGTGACTCACGGAAGAGAGTTTGTTTTGGTTTACGGTTCCAAAGTGTGCTGGATAGCTTTAGTGTCAACTTGAAACACCTGGGGTTGAGGGCACTCACATTGAGGAATTTCCCATAGGACTGGCCTGTGGCCATGTCTTTGGGGCATTTTCTTGATTGTTGAGTGATGTGGGAGGGCCTAGCCAACCCTGTGAGTGGTGCCAACCCTGGGCAGGTGGGCCTGTGTTGCATAAGAAAGCAGGCTAAACAGGGGCCAGGAGAGCAAGCCAGTAAGCAGTGTTCCTCCATGGCCTGTGCTCCAGCTCCTGCCTCCAGGTTCCTGCCCTGAGTTCTTACCTTGGGCTCCTTGATGAACTGTGAAATAGGACATGTAAGCCAAATAAACCCTTTCCTCCCCAAGTTGGTATTAGTCAGAGTGTTTTGTCACAGCAGTGAAGAAACAAACTAGGACACAGTGGGAAAGTCCATAATGTTGGGAGAGGCATGACAGCAACAGGAGCAGGAAGCTGAGAGCTCACATTTCCAACAATGCACAGAACATGAAAAGCAAACAGGAAGTAGGGTGAGGCTATAAATTCTCAAAGCCTGCCTCAGTGACATACTTCCTCCAGCAAGGCTGCACCTCTTAAAAGCTTCACGACCTCCCCAAACAATGCTACCAACTGTTTAAATACTTGAGCCTGTGGGGGAACATTTCTCATTCAATCCACCATAGGCATTGTTGGGATGGGGAACTGTTAAGAGCTGGGGCCTACTAAGAGGAAGTTAAGACTATTGGAAGTGTACCCTTTGCAGGAGATATTAGGACCCTGTCCCCTTCCTGTTTCTCTCTTTGCTTCTTTCCTGTCGCCATGAGGTTAGCAGGCCTTTGCTCCCCAATGCTGCTGCCATGGAGTTTTTTGCCACCAGGAGACTGAAACTGTTGGGGCCAAGTGATGATGACACCTCTGAAGATGTGAACCCAGTCAATCTTTCCTCTGGTTTTCCTCGGGTATTCTGTCACTGTGATGTTAAGCTTACCAACACACTGTTATCATGCTGCTCTTCCACAGGTTCTTCTCTCAGAAGGGTGTTCAGTTTGTCCAGGATTGAAGGAGGCCTTTTTTTAAAAAATGAAAAATAAAAATAAAAACATGACAGCTGCTCAAAAAGGGGAAAGGTGCTAGGCTAGGCATGGTGGTGCACACCTTTAGTCCCAGCACTCAGGAGGCAGAGGCTGGTGGATCTCTGTGAGTTCGAGGTTAGCCTGGTCTACATAGTGAGTTCCAGGCCAGCTAGGGATACAGGAAGACCCTGTCTCAAAAATACAAAAAAAAAAAAGAGAGAGAAAGAAAGAAAAGAAAGGGTACATGTCTTTCATGGTGTCTCTGAAGGGAGCTAAGGTTTCTTTACAAAAAGGAGGCACTTGCTTGCTCTGTTGGCAGTTGGAATGTCCTATCAAACATGAGGCTATGCTTTGTTTAGCTCAAGGAGATGCTGAGAGCCATGTCAAGCAGCAGAGGCAAGGGCTTCTTGAGCTTTCAATGTTCCTCTCTGGCTGGCTGCTTGATGAGTGGAGACTAGTACTGCTGGGATCCTCAAGTCACAATCTCTTTTTCCTGCGCAACTCACATAGCGTGAGTTGAATCTGTTGTTACAACAAATGACCCCCCCGCCCCTCCAGCCCAAATCCTGGTTACAACTATGAAAACCTATCCTGGATCTGGAATGAAGAAGAGTTATGTATCAAAGCTGACCTGATGTCTTCTCCAATCCACTTCTGGGCTGAAAGAACAGCCTGCGTTTGGACAAACCTTTCCTGCAGCAAAGAGAAAACAGTAAGAGAGCTGGTAGAATACCAATGTCTCCTAAAGCTTTGGGTCAGATGAAGCATGGTTAACGCCACCTTTGCACTATTGGAGGAAGTACTCTCTGTGCAGCCGGATGTCAAAGATGGAGGAGCCGTGCACGTCCCCAGAGGAGGCAGGACACACGGCGCTATCCTCCAAGTAGGAGGGAATGCTGGCAAGAAAAACACACCCTTTCTCATCCCACGTCTTGCTGCAACCCCCTCCCCAGTCTCCAGCTGGCTCTATCATCCCTCCACCTCTTCATCCCAACCCCAGGAATGCACTTGGAGATGCCTACAGAGGACATCCGAGCTGCAGACACAGACTGCAGCAGCTGTGATCTGCACTCATTTTGTGTTTTGTTCTCAACAGCCTCTTAGTGCAGAAGGCACAGTGGGTTGGAAAGAGTAGAAGATGAGGAAGTAAGACAAATAAGAGAGCTGAGTTTGTTCATTAACCAAAGGCATCAGGTGGGCAGTGTCTGGGGCAGGAGATGGAGTGACCTTTAGGTGCATGGCTACAGGGCTATGCCCCAGAGAAAGAAAGTCATTAAGTCCACCCACAAAGCCATAATCCTCTTCAATTAATATGGACAATGTGCCCACTGAGCCTGGCTTTGTTCTGAGCTCAACAAACTTTCCTGGGCTGGGACCACTCTGTTTTGCATGTTGAAAAGCACACAGGACTGGGGACACAGCTCAGTTGGTAGAGTGCTTGCCAAACATGCACAGGCTCTGGGTTTGATTCCCAGCACTGCATAAATCAGGCATGGTGGTACATGCCTGTATTCCCAGCACTTGAAAAGTGAAGCAGGAGGATCAGACATTCAAGGTCAAGGCGAGCCTGGGCTATGCAAAATAATAAAATAAAATAGAAAAGAAACAAAAAGCCCACACACCCATGAAACACACCTCTGCTGCTCTCCCCTGGGAGAAAACTTCTTCATTCATGTGTGGAATCCCAATTAAACAGAATAAACAAAGGAAACCTCATACATGGTAATTTTCTTCTCTTGTTTTATTTGCTGTCTGGATTTATCGCTCCAGAATTGCCTCCTTTAAGCATCCTCCCCTATTAACCAAAGAGATAAAAGCATCTAGGGAAGGGAACTCCTTTAGTTCCCTTTGCCAGTTGTGAGACAGAGCAGGCTGCTTCTACAATGGGTGCTGACATCTGTTGACTGAGCCCAGCCTGCCCTGCACCCGGGCTGTGCTCCTGCCTGGAATGCAAACTGCAGCTATCAGAGGCAGAGCTGGCTTTAATAACTGCCTGAGCCCAGAGCAAATCTACTTGGGCACTAGGAAAGAAATTGCGTGGTTTTAAAGCAGATGTATGTTCTTAGAGGAGTTGGTTTGTAAAGCAATAAAATATGGTTTTCCCCTCCTTAGCCTATCACAACCACTAGAGTAAACAGTGTCACTTAAGACAGCAAGATTCTATCACAATCTTATGGAATACTTTGTCCGCAGCACAGGATGGAACCCAAGTTAGCACATATAGAAGGCATTTCATTCTTTCACGTATGGCATGATATTAGGAGCAAACAACATATGTCTCCATGGTTATAAACAAAGGTGTCATGTTTGCAAAACAGATCCTATATGTAGAATGTCTATAAATGGGAGGAAATATGGGGTTTTTGTTGGTTGAAATGATGTGCGCTATTTCCAGCCACATGATCTTCATAAAGAACAACGTTGAGCTCCAAGATTGACTTTCCCTCTGCAACTCTGAGAAAAATCAAGGGCTCTGGGACTCTGTGTTCAGTAGATATGGTGGCACAAGTTTGTAATCTCAGCACTGGAGAGGCTGAGGCAGGAGGGCTGCAAGTCTGAGACAAGTCTGAACTACATAGGGGAGACCCTGTCTCTAAAACACTGGACAAAATACTACTAATAAAAAGAGCTAGATTGATTTAGGGGCATTTTTGTTTTTGTTTTCAACACAGGGTTTCACTGCATGGCCCTGGCTAGCCTGGGACTTACTATGTAGACCAGGCTAGCCTAGAATTTACAGAGATCCACCTATCTCTGTCTCCCAAGTACTGGAATTAAATAAAGTCATGTCCTAGCAGACCCTGTTCTCCCTTCACCTATTCTAAGGAACATTATTTCTGAGGAACTAATGGGAATAATTTTCCTAAAAAGAGATGCCATGATCAAACAAGTTTGGGATTTCTAACATTAAATACAGGAATGTAGTGTGCTGATAGCATTCATTGTGATTTACAAAACTTCATTGTGGGCTGGGCATGTGGTACACGCCTTTAATCCTAGCACTCGGGAGGCAGAGGCAGGCGGATTTCTGTGAGTTCAAGGCCAGCCTGGTCTACATAGTGAGTTCCAGGACTGCTGGGGCTATAGGGAGACCCTGTCTCAAAAAGGCCAAAAAAAAAAAAAAAACCAAAAAACAAACAAAAAAAAACCAAAACAAAACTTCATTGTGATTTACAAAACTCTTCTTCTTTTTTCTCTATTTTTTCCCTTTATCTTTGTATATGTGCAGTGTGTGGTGTACATATGTGTGCTTTATTAAACTCATGTCTCTGTGTGTGTGTGTGTGTGTGTGTGTGTGTGAAGTTCTCGAATGGAGGCCAGCAAGGCCATTAGATGTCCTGCTCTATCACTCTCTATTGCATTCTTTGAGACGAAGTCTCTTACTGAGCTTGGCTAGCAAGCTCCAGGGGTCCTCTTGTTTCCCCACCCCACTGGGGTTAGAAGCTCACATATAGCCATGTCTGGCTTTTTCAATGAGTTTTGAGGATTTCAACTTTTTTACATGAGTTTGGAGGATTTAAACCTGTCCTCATGTTATGCAGTGACCACTCTTAGCTGCTGAGCCATCTCCCCATCACCACTAAATGTTTTCTTGTAGAATGTTTCTTTTTTTAAAAAAATAAATAATTTATTGAGAATTTCTTACATGCATGTAGGGTGTTTTGATCAAATCCATGCCCACTCCCTCCCCTCCAACTCCTCCCATATCTCCCCATCACTTTTTTCCGATAACTTCATGTATTTTCTTTCTTTCTTTCTTTCTTTCTTTCTTTCTTTCTTTCTTTCTTTCTTTCTTCTTTCTTTCTCTCTCTCTCTCTTTCTTTCTCTCTTTCTCTTTCTCTCTCTCTCTCTTTTCTTTCTTTTTTATATGGGGCTTTTGCCTGATCTAACATTCCCTCTTCTGAAGAGGTAACCCTAAAATCTTTTAAGGATTAGATACAAGCTCCCAAATACTTTTGACATTTTTGGCCTTTGGAACAGAATAGGTTGCTAAGAGGCCAAAGGACATTGTGAGTTTTAGCCAAGAAACTGGCTACTTTTCTTTGGGATCGCTTTACCCTAACTACCTAGCCAATTCCTTCCTCTTATTCTTGTCACACCATCCTCTGAAGGGGTTACCCAAATTGCCAGTAGGGAATCGGAACGCAGACCGCTCTGGTTTCTTCCATGTTGAACAGGGACACAGGGTGAGGCAATTGAAGCACCCCTTCAGTGGGTCTGTCTAAATACTCCCAAATTGCATAACTCTTATCTCAAGGAGGAAAAGAAAGTCTGAATCAAAGTCTGAATCATGAATAGGAGATGTGAAGGAGAAGTAAAGGCAAGAGTAATTAGTATTACAAGTTCTAGACAGGGAACTAGAAAAAAGTCAGAACAGGGCAAATTTCAAATGTTCGTATGCGAGTCCAATAAAATTAACAAATAAGATTTCCATCTGTTGTGAGAATTCTTTTCCTGGGGATACTAAGCAATGCTTTTCCCCTTTTAAGGTTCTGATGTCAAACCAATGTTTAATCAAAGTTTTCTTGGAAAACCAGTGAATTTACTGAGCTTATTTACAGAGATGACTGAGGGGTTGCTGAGGAGTATGTATGACCTGAGGGTATGCACACTGGAAAACCTTTACCCAGCATGGGTCATGCCTTCTCTTCCTAGCCTTCCCCAGATTGTATACTTCCGCCCTCTCCAAATCCAGGAGGTCATGTGTGATTAGGGTCCAATTACATACAGTTGGCTGGGATGAGTGACTGGATAATCCAGTGAGGGTCCAGAGACCCTGCTAGGCCCTCTTTTAATGAATGAGCACAACTGTCAACAAGCCCAGTTGTGACGATGTTTAGTGATCAGGCTCAGCTGAAGTTGTGATGATGGTAGTTGTTTCATGCAGAAGGGACTTCTGTATAGCATGATCTTATTAAAAGGACCACCACGTGGAGGCAGGATCCAGGGACTCTCAGGCAGTCCCCTGCATTCTCAGGCCCTCTGCCTGAGGGAGACCAGAAGGAGGCCAGAACTTAGCCCTCTCTGGTGGTCTGCTGAGATCAGAGCTGCTACACTGATTGGAATGTTTCTTAGAACCAATCTAAACATTAGACTGTAAAGTTCCTTTACCTCAAGACATTCTATGATCCTATTGCCCATTTAGTCTGCCCATCTTTCCGAATTCTCCCACCTGTTTCTGGAGACCTACCCAGGTTTAATTCAATCAAAAGGTGTTATCTGCACAATTTTATTGCTAAAGCATTTGAAAATAGATTGCAAACATTCTAGCATCTTATCTCTAAGCCCTTGGAGACACACCTTCTAAGAAGAGGGACACGCTAGCCACCACCAGCACCACAACTGAGAGACATTTAACATCAATTAAGGGCATCTAATCTGTATTCTATACTTAAATCTCTCTAGCTGGCCCCAAAGTCCTTCATGCATTCTTTTCTTTCTGTTTTCCTGAGACCAGGTCTTATGTAGCCCAGGCTGGTTTTGAACTCCTGGTTCTTCAGGCTCCACCTCCCAAATGCCAGGATTACAGTCCTGTGTTTCTTATGTCTGATCTTTATACATTTTTAATTTTTAATAATATCTTATTTAACCTAATATATGAAAAATACTATAATGCTAACATATAATCATTGTAGAAACTATTAATGAGTATCTTTGAACTTATATCTTTTTAAAATAAACTTCACTGTGTATATTTTAACATCATGTTATAGGATACATACTGGTGGTAAAATGGTTACTGTAGTGAAACACGGTATATTTCATCTTGCAATGGATTTTGTTTAGAATTGAGGATCCAAAGAAGTTTGAACATTGTATTTAATATCTTTGTTATCTTTAATCCAGAGCAACCCTCCTGACACCTTTGCTTTTTGTGACATTTCTTTCTTTACTGACAGAACTAGATCATTTATTTTGTGAGATGTCAACAATTTTTGCTTTGTGTGATTATTTCCCCATAATTATATTCTGTTTTAATTTGGGGGCAGAATGTTAATGGATGACTCTGTTAAATATCTCACATTGCATCGTAACACAAAGCACAAAAGTATGTCATTTTGTCTCACTGGTGGTGCTGTGAGTAATATTCAGGTTAAGATATTTGCTCTATTTATTTATTACAAAGATACACTTTCCCCTTGATAGTTGGTAGTGCTCGGTGGCTTCAGTTGTCAAGTTGACACACCTGGGAGGAGGGAACCTCAGTTTGGAAATTTCCTTTATTGGACTAGCCTGTGGGCATGTCTATGAGGCATTTTCTTGATCCTTGAGTGACCCAACAATCAAGTAGGAGGACCCATTGTGGGTGGTGCCACCCCGGGGCAGGTGATTCTGGGTTTTATAAGAAAGCAGGCTCAGTACAGGGCAGGGGAGCAAGCCAGTGAGCAGCATTCCTCCCTGGCTTGTGCTCCAGCTCCTGCCTCCAGGCTCCTGCTTGAGCTCCTGCTCTGGCTCCCCTGGATGTGAGCGGAAATAAACCTTTCCTCCCCAAATTGGCTTTGATCAAAGTGGTTTATCAGAGCAACAGGAAACCTAACTAATATTTGGTGATCTGATAGCTTATTTAATTTTTTATTTTATTTCATTTTATTGTTATTTATTTATGCATTTCTTTTTTTTTAATTAAAAGAAGCATTTCATTACAATAGCATTAACCTATTCAATAACATTTTTCTGAGCTAGGGTACATCTCTTTCAAAATTGGCTG
>NW_008329035.1:505582-506146 GCF_000622305.1 Nannospalax galili
AGATTGTAGGAATAATATGGTTCCCTCTGGTTTTCGTGACTAGCTAGGCATTGTTTCTCTCTTCTATCGTCTCACCCCTCTATCAGGTGCCCCCACTTCCCCCCCTTTCTTCCTTACTAATACCCTTGCTCCTATGATCCTACCTCTGTTGAGCTTCTTCTTTCTCCTTATCCCCTGGGTTCCTTATATACCCTTCCCTCCCCACTCCCTTAGACTAACCCAATTTTTATCCATATCTCCCTTATTAAGGCCTGTTACCTACTATTCTTCTCCTTCAGGTTATTTCTTTTCCTTTACCTCACTGTTTCCTTACCCTTGTCCTGGTTCCTGCAGTTATGTCTGTTTTCATACTTATTTATCAGAGTCTGATCCTAGGATCCACATACGAGGGAGAACGTACGTCGATTTTTTTTCTGAGATTGTGTTACCACACTTAGTATAACAGTTTCTAGTTCCATCCATTTACCTGCAAATTTCATGATTTCATCTTTCTTTACTGCTGAGTAAAACTCCATCGTATATATGAACCACATTTTCATTATCCACTCATCAATTGAGGGACAC
>NW_008329035.1:511934-540277 GCF_000622305.1 Nannospalax galili
TGGGTGTGGGGGGGATTGAAGGGTGAATGTGGCTTAGGGAGTCCCGGTGCGTAGAGTTGCGCTATAGACTTACCCCAAGAGGCCTGAGGATGGTAGTGCAGGCTAGGAGAGTTAGCCGGTGGTGCAGGCCCAGGGAAGCAGAGAGAGGTGAGGGCGGGGCCAGGACCAGAAGTGGTGCTCCTCGAGCCCAAGAAAGGGACTGAGTTGGTCTGGGTGAGAAGCATCAGGAAGCAGTATTGGTTCCCCAGGTGTCTGGGGCCCCAAGACTAGGAATGGCGCAGGGCCCAGACTAGGAGTATAGAACGGCGGGAGGGATGGAAGGGTGAATGTGGCTTAGGGAGTCCCGGCGCGGAGAGCTGCACTATAGACTTACCCCAAGAGCTTATTTAATTTTTTTAAACAGTGCTGGATATTAAACTCAGAGTCTCAGACATGTAGGTAGATGTTCTACCCCTGAGTCACCCTTACCTCCCCCTAACCATTTGGTATTTGAAAATTTGAGACACGAATAACTTGTTTTCCAACTGTCTTTCATCCAATAACTTCAACATTTCCTGGTCCTCAGCTGACACAAATATTGCATTGGGTATTTCAAAATACTATCACAGAAGTAGATTTTCCCTTCCAGTTTTGGTGGTCATCTTTCTATAGAGAAGAGCTTTCTCTCTCCTCTCTTCCTTCTCAAGATGTATCATGGGTTTTTTTATTCAGTGTTTTATCGTTTATTTTTGAAACACATCCCTTCATATATCATGTATATGTAGTGTGTGTATATAACGTGTATGCGCATTCATGTGTGAAAATGGAGGGCAAAGGACACTCTCCCCTTCCACCTTATTTGAGTCAGGGTAGTTACGTTGTTTTTCTGCAGCATCAGCCAGCCTAGCTTGTCGGAGAGCTTCTGAGAATTCTCCTGTCTCCACCTCCCATCTTCCCATAGGAGTGCTGGGATTATAGACACTTCCACTATGCAGTCGGCTTTTACATGGCCTCTGGGGATTTGAACTCAGATCCTCATACTTGTGTGACAAGCACTTTGCCCACTGAGCCATTTCCCCAGCCTCAAAACTCATTCTTTTAAAACTTTTATCTGGACACTACTCTGCTACTATTCTGAAGTGACACTAGCCTAATATTAAGCTCCTTTTCTCTCACCTTGCCCTGCAAATGCTTAGGGAGACACCATCACGAAACATGTGCAAGTAATTCAGATTCTTGAACTTGAACTGCACCCCTGTGCACAAAGCTTTGTCAGGTAGGAGGGACATTGAAGATGGAGATGAGACTGAAGAGGGAGAATGCCAAACTATAAGCAGGCTCCAGTGGCTCCAGGAAACATCAAATAGTCCCCTAAATTGTCACACAGGAAGGGGGAAAAGTCAGTGGCTTCCCCTGAGGAGTCCTACTGAGTCTCTGAAGGCTGGACTGGCACGCTCAGAACTGGTCCTCCAGTGCTTGCATTCAGGATCCCAGCTCTTGCTTTGCTTTCAAGCCCCAAATGAGTCTTTAATGGCCACTAGTCATTAGGAAGACCCAGGAACTAAGTCCAGATCTCTTATGTAGTACATTTTTCTGCTAATTTCAAGGGATTGGCCCCTGGGTCACATGGGGAGTCTGAAAGCATTTCTCTTGTCAGGGACAGGACACAGGCATCACCGCCCCTCCAGCAGGGTTGTAATGATAAATTCCAAATGATCAATAATCAAAGGAGTGAAGAGAGCTGGGCAGCTATTTTCAGTGGAAGGGGAAAGCGCAGACTGACACACTCGTCAAATCCTCCTGTGAAAGTCCTCCTCTGGGGTTTGTGCACTGTGGCAAGCCTGGTGCTATGGAATTCTGCATAGTCAGGAAACATGACTGAGAATGCATTCTTCCATTCCTTCCAGAAAGTCTACTCTGTTATGGAAGAAGGTACAGCTGTGCTCCCAAAGGGAGTCGGGAGGCATGGCACAGAGAAACTGGCAACCTGAAGGGAAGCAGGATCAGTTGCCAGTGTTGCTAATAGTGTCTAGAATCTCTGTCACCTTGAGATTTGTGCAACCCCATGCTTCTGAGGCCAAGGGGAATATCCATCCAACTGTCAGAGCACCGCCAAAGAGTTAAGGAAAAAGCCCAGGGTTTAGAAACCAAAGCACTCAAGTTCAAATGCCATTCCCTGAAATTTACGAGGCATAAGACCTTGGCAACTTAATACCAGCTCCCTCATCTGTAAAACAGAGATAAAAAATATCTCACAGACATGTTGTGAAAACCATGTTAGGGTAAAGTATGTGTTCCTTTAGTAGTTAGGATTTCTTTCATTTCAGGTAACAGAAACCAACCTGAGCTACTTTAGGGAGGAGATGGACGGGGGAGGGGAAGAATTGTAGGTTTTCAGTGATATCTCATCATTTTCATTTTTTTGAGACTCTTTTTAAAAATGTAGTATTTTATTAATTCTTTGACAATTTCATATATGCATATAATGTATTTTTATCATTTTCATTCACCACTCCTCCCCCTAACTCCTCCTGGATCTACACACACACACACACACACACACACACACACACACACACACACACACACACACATTTCATGATCTATTTTTTAAAAAATATCTTATTTATTTTTATTTTATGTGTATGCATGTATTGCCTGCATGTAGGTAAGTGCACCCGTGTCGTGCAACACCCACGGAGGACAGAAGACACTGTCAGATCCCCTGGATCTGGAGTTATGGACAGTTGTTAGCTGCCATGTGATTCAAAACTGGGTCTTCTGCAAGAATGGCCAGTGTTCTTAACTGCTGAGCCAACTCTCCAGACCGTGATCTTTTTTTTTTAAAAATAACCCACTGAGCCGGGCATGGTGGTGCACGCCTTTAATCCCAGCACTTGGGAGGCAGAGGCAGACAGATCTCTGTGAGTTCAAGGCCAGCCTAGTCTACATAGTGAGTTCCAGGACAGCTGGAGCTACAGGGAGACCCCCCCCCCAAAAAAAAGAATAACCCACTGAGTCCAATTTTTGCTGCACATATGGGTGTGTAGCCATTCACACTGGTGTATGATCGACCTACAAAGGGCCATACCATTGAATAAAAGTGGCACTCCTCCCCTAGTAGCCACCAACTGTCATAGCTTCTCAGTTAGAGGGCCTCATAGCCCCTGCCCCACTCATGCCAGTCTTGATCTTGTGCAGGTCTTTTGCCAGCAGCCACAGCTATCAGTTCATGAGTGCAGTGGTCTTGAGGCAGGGTCTTGTTACTGAAGCCCTGACTGGCCTGAACTCAGTAAGTCATCTGGCTTCAAACTTGGAACAATCCTCTTGCCTCTGTGTTGTGCAGTAATTTCCTCCAAGATACAACATTCTATGGAAGCTCCTTAAGAAGCAGGATGTTCCAAGGAGGGGTGAAACAACAAGATGCTCAAAGAGGAGGCACAACATTCCATCCTTTAGGGAAGTTCCTTAAGCTCAGGAAGTAAACAACTCAATAGCTTCAGGAAGTCCCTGAAACTGATCAGCTGCAACAGGCCTCCTCCTTCTCTAAGCTATTATAAGCCTTGAAGATGGCTGAGAGTTACTTTCAGATCAGCCAAGCTGCCTGGAAGAGGCAGAGACCAGCTGAACCATCTGGAAGAGGAGGAAACTGGCCAGCTGCCTGGAAGAGGCCCAGAACAACTGAACTACCTGGAAAAGACACTCCAACTTGTTGAGCAGACTGCACATTGTACAATATGCTCCAAGTTTCTAACTTTCCTGAACTGCCATCCATACTGGGGTGGCCTTTTGGTGATACAGCTGTCTTTGTATCATTTCTTCTTCTATAAGTAACCCCTTACCCATATTCCTGTAAGTAACCCCAATAAAACTCATTGGTTGGTTCAACAAGTTGGACTTCGTTGCTTTTCTTATTTTGGTCTGTTGTTAGTTCCCTATCTTGGGTGAATAGACTGTTAGTTCATGTCTCCCCAAGAACAGTGTCACACAACACTGTGCCTCCCAAGTCTTAGGATTACAGGCATGTGCCACCATGCCCAAGTCCATCATCTTTTATTAATTTTTAACTAGTACAAAAAAATTGTACATAGGGGCCGGAGAGATGGCTCAACAGTTAAGAGCACTGACTGCTCTTGCAGAGGACCCGGGTTCAATTCCCAGCACCCACATGGCAGCTACAAATCGTCCTTAACTCCAGCTCCAGGGGAATCTGAAGCCCTCTCTGACCTCCGAGGCACTGCACGACACAGGTGTACTCACATACATGCAGACAATACACTCAAACACGTAAAATAAAAATAATAAATAATATATTTTTAAAAATTGTACATATTAATGGAGTACCATTGGGTGTTTGAATGCATGTTTGCATCCTATGATGTTTAATTAGAGTTTAACTTATCTATCTCACTTATCATTTCACATGGTATAAACTCTCAGACTCAGTTCCTGGAGCTCTCTGTAGTTTGTAGTACATCATTGTTATCAGTGGTCATTCCATCACACAATAGTGACACCAGAGCCTCTGTCCCTCTCTAACTGTAACTTCATGCTCCTGAATCAACCTTTCTACCCTTTCTTCTTCCTCAGAAGATTGACTTCTTCCCAAAATCATTCCCAAAATCTGGAATTCAGCTCAGCCTTATCATCAGTCTGGAACCAAAAATTAAAGATCACCAGGAATTTGGTTCAGCTTCTCTTTGTGTGCATTTTTTTCTTTTTTGGCAAGAATTCACTTTTTTCTTCTAAGATAATGCTGATTCAGTTGCGTAAAGCTCCAGAATTTATGTTTCCCCTTTCCAAGACATTGATTCATATGGAGCTAGAAGCTCATAACTCCAATTTCAAAGTCTCACAAGAGTCAGATTCTTTATTTTAGTACACAGTTCAATGTGACTCCTAGGGCCAGGAGAAGTGGACAGATCACAGCACACAGCACCTGAGAGTTTGCCCCTGGGACAAGCAGCTGAACTAAGGGATTGCCTTGGGCTGGACAGATGTATTTGTCATTTTTTTGTTGCTACAACAAAATACCTGAGACAAACAACTCAAAGGAGGAAGAATTTATTTTGACTTGTGATCTCAGGGGATTCAGCCCAGGTTTGGCTTTATTGCACTTGGTCTTGTTGCTAGGCAGATACATTATGGCAGAAAGGTGTGCGGGAGAAAGCTTTTTACCTCATGGAGCACCAGAAAGCAAAGACAGACAGGAAGGGGCCAAGGCCAAGTTAACATTATTTAAAGGCACAGCCCTGTGACCTACCTGCAGCCTGGCCCCACCTCCTAAAAAGTCATCGAATATGAACTGAGCTCTTCAGTGGATAAACCTGATGATGCTATTTAATACCCTCATGGTCTAGTCACCTCTCCGTAGCACAACCAGCTGCAGACCAAGCCTTCAACACATGAGCCTTTGGGGGGATGCTTCATATCCAAGCTATAGTAGTAAACATCTCAAGATTTATTTCCTACAGATACCAAAGCAAACATCTGTCACCTTAAAGGGGTTTAACTGTTTTTCTTTACATTAGACTAGAAATAATAACAGGAGAACAGACTCAGAAGCAGTTGACCAGACTCTTCTGAAACATGTAGGGCCTTATAATTACCTGGAAATCATTAGGATCAGTGTGGAACCCTACAATAATAATCACACCAGGACAGATGGGATGGGCAGTATGCTTTCAGAATTGCCCTTGCTCTCCAGTTTGGCTCCTTGCCATGTTCTCAGAGCATGTTCTCGGAAAATTCCTTGTTCTTGGTGATATGCTCATATCAGGAGCAATCCTTCTGTGCGTAAGTGACCTTCAAAGAAGTTGGTGGGTTATCAGGCAATAGTTGGGGCTAGAGGTCAGAGATTACTTAGGAATCAGCACAATATAATAGCTACACTTAGCTGGCCTTCTCTTCTTGGATTTAGAACACACTGACAAGATGTAGAAATTGTGCATAAAGTCAGTTCATCCCATCCTTTCCCTTCCATTCCCTCCCTTCCCTCCCCTTTCTTTCTTCCCTCCCTCCCCCTTTTTTTCTCCCTCCCTCCCTCTTTCTTTCCTCATCCATTGAATGTTACGGCGCACATTATTTCTAAAGCATTGCACTATTGACTGAGAGACAAAGAGAGGTACTGACGATGTTCTACATGCCACAATTTCCTCTGGAAAAGCAGAAGGCCCAGCTTGGGTCTGAGAGATAGAGCTATATAGGAGGCAGTCCCTGCATGGCAGGAAGCTGATCAAGATCAAAATGGCATTCATCAAAGCAGCCCAGGAACTGGGGTGATGAAAGCATCATAGAGGCTGGATGAGAGGCATGAACCTGAATCAAAGGGTTGGTGATAAGGAGCATGCAAGGCTGAGGCGGGCTAGGGCAAGACCCTGCAAACTCTCCAGAGGCCACAACCCAGGTAAGGCAAGAACTTGCTAAGGAAGCTCACAGACCTTGGCCCGGAGGGCACTTCTGTTGGCATCAGGCCTTTCAGAGCTAGGGAGGACAAAACCCAAAGTTCGGAAGGAAAATGTATTTCCTATGCCAAACATTTCTCTAATAGTTAAAATGGTAATTATATTTCCTGCTTACCCCGTTTTAGTTACTTTTCTGTTACTATGATAAAATATGCCAACAAAAGCATCATAAAAGTTGAAAGCATTTATTTTGCTTCACTAATCCAGATTATAATCCATTAGCCAACAGGAGCCTGAAGCAGCTGGTCACACTGAATACATAAGTAAGGAAGCCAAGATGGATGAATGCTTCTGCTCCACTCACTTTTTCCTCTCTACATAGTTAAGATTCCATCCTAGGGAATGGTGCCACCCACAGTGAGTGAGTCTTCCCATCTTAGTTAACCTAATCAAGACAAACCATCACAGGGCATGC
Organism: Nannospalax galili; assembly: GCF_000622305.1. Taxonomy (NCBI): domain Eukaryota; kingdom Metazoa; phylum Chordata; class Mammalia; order Rodentia; family Spalacidae; genus Nannospalax; species Nannospalax galili. Next base: position 518,793 of record NW_008329035.1, read on the forward strand.
CCAGATGATTATTTCCCAGGTATTCTAGATCTCCTCATGTTGATAACTGAGATAAACCATCACTCCCCCTAACTTATTGCAAACTGTAATGAAAGATCTCTGGAACTGGCTAGGCAGTATAGCCAACTGGTGAACTCCAGATTCAGTGAAAGACCCTGAACCAAAAAGTAAGACTGAAAACAGTTGAGGAAGATACCCAGCATCAACCCCTGGCTTTTATATGTTCAAGTGCATGGAAGCGCTCTCTCTATGTGCGTGGAAGCGCGCTCTCTCTCTCTCTCTCTCTCTCTCTCTCTCTCTCTCTCTCTCTCTCTCTCTCATTCACTCTCTCTGTCTCTCGTGCATAGAAGCACTCTCTCACACATACACACTCACACGCACACACACACACACACACGCACATACATGCACTCATACACACAACCAGGGTGGTGCCTAACGAGGGTTTACCTTAGCCTAATTACCTTTTTAAAGACTCTTTTTTGCAAACATAGTCACATTCTGATGTACCAGGTGGGGGTATGTGAATTTTGGAGAGAGAAAATTTAATCAGTACCAACACTTCCATCTTTGTTTACCAAATATACTATTTCTCTGCCTCTTTATTCTACCCAGATGTTGCTTTCCCACAGTCTTGGTGATTCCTAGCATTGCTTTGATGGCTGATTAAATTAAGTTGGACATTTATGTGTAGTGTCCTGAGTGGCTTTAGATAAAAGTCATTTCTTCCCCCCAGCAAAGTCTATGAGCACTGGAGGGTCTTAAATTCCTCTTGATGCCTAGAAAATGTGGCCTGGTATGTGTGTTAGTTACTTCCAGATCACTGTGACCCAGTGCCTGACAGAAACAACTTCAGACAGTAAGTTCAATCAGACAAGGTTATTCTGGCTTGAGGTCTGAGGGATACGGCCCATCATTGAGGGAAAATAGGGTAATTGGTGGTTCCACGGTAGTGAGAGCAGGGTGGGGCAAACTACTCACATCTTAGTGGACCAGGAGGCAGAGAGGTTGAGCCAGAAGCCAACTGGCCTATAACTCTAAAGCCCTTACCGTAAGGCCCTACATTTGCTAGCTAGCCTCCATGTCCAAAAGATTCCACACGCTCTCAAAACAGTGCCACCAGCTGTGGACCAAGTATTCAACTACTGGAGCCCTTGGGAGATATTTCACATTTAAATTACAACAGCACATTAATAAATAGGCCTACAGCTGAGTGTGGTGACGCATGTCTTTAATCCCAGCACTTGGGAGGCAGAGGCAGGCAGATCTTTGTGAGTTCAAGGCCAGCCTGGTCTACACAGGACAGCTGGGGCTACAGGGAGACCCTGTCTCAAAAAGATTAAATAAATAAATAAATACTCAAAAAAGACCGAAATAAATAAATAAATAAATAAATAAATAAATAAATAGACCTACACAACACACACAAAGAAAAGTCAAAGATACAAAGTCCCAAATGTCCTGGAGGGGTATTCTTTTAGCTGCTGTGCTTATACATTTATAAAGAGACTAGAAGCTTCTTAGAGGCAAGATTGTGGCCTTCTGAGGAAAAAGCAAACAATTATTGTTTGGCCAGAAAAAATTAAATTACAACAATTTCAAAAATTCTTTGCCTTTTCAATATGATTTTTAAGTGTAGTGATGTAAAAATTTTATAAACAGACCTCTTTCAAAATTTTTATACATTTGGTTCAGAAGATTTTATTTATTGGACCTGTAATGGTTTATCTTAATTGTCAACTTGACTGAATTTAGACTCACCTGCAGACATAACTCTTGGTGCATCATGAGGTTTAACTCAGGTGAGAGGCCCCACCCTGAATGTGGGCACCACAATCCCATAGGCTGGGTCCTGGACTGAACTGAAAGGAGAAAGTGAGCTGAGTACCAGTATGCATTTCTCTTTACCTACCTCTTGATTGTAGATGGAACGTGGACAGCCACTTCAAGCTCTAACTGCATGCCTTCTTTGCGTGATGGACTATATCCTTAAACTATGAGCCCAAATAAACTCTTCTTTGCTTAAGTTTCTTTTTGTCAGGTATTTTGCCAGAGCAATGAGAAAGAGATCTAATACAGGGATCTAGTTAACTTTGAAAAAAAAATCACTAAAAATAGGAAAGTAGGAGTAGGAACAAGCACTTTGTAGAGATGGTTTCAAGCACATGTGCTAAAAGCAAATCTTGAAGAATTGCCCTATGTTTTGTTTTGGATGGTCTTCTTAACTCTACAAACATGGCAGGCATGCCTTGTGCCGTTCCCTCTGCTTTTGGAAGCCATTTGGCTACTCGAACAGCCATAACTACACAAGGCTCTTTCAGAACTCTCTCTGTTCACAGTTGTTCAGTTTTATTTCATCATTGGTTTGAAAATTCAGTCTCAAACAAGAGGTAAATATACATTGTTCTCATTAGGGTTGTAAGCAAAAATCTGCCTTATTGAAGAAAAATCATAATTTCTTTTGCATGAGAAAAGCCAGATTGAGAATGACAAAGATAATGGTTTATGTTATCTTTCAAATCAGTTCCAAAAAGAAATTAACCCTCATTACAGAAGAGTTGGTGCTAAAGAATGGATGCACTTATTTAATACTTTCTGAAGACCTGTTCTTCAGTAGCTAGCATGACAGTAATAATGGCGGTGATGGAGGTGCTTCAAAGAGTCAAAGTGCTGGCAGACAGTTCAAGTGCTTCTGCACAAGCTTGACTCCTGAACTTTCCCACAGTGGAAAGAAAGAACTGATACCTGACAGTTGTCCTGTCACCTCTATGCACATATGTATTATCATATACACACACTAATAACAAATACAAAGTAAAAATAAATTTTAAAAGGAGTCAGACTTTGCACTTAACATGTGAGATGATACCTCTATTAGTTACTTTCTTATTGCTGTGACCAATACCCGACAAGAATCAGTTTAAAGAAGGGTTTATTTACCCTGGCTTATAGTCCAAGGGAATATATGCTATCATGGTGGGGAAGGTACAATGGCTGGAGCAGGAGGCTGACTAGTCACACTGCATCACCAGTCAGGAACCCAGAGTGATGAATGCAAGTACTCAGCCTGTTTTCTTTTTATTTAAACCAGAATTTCAGCCCATTAAATTGTGTCATGCATAGTTAAAGTGGGTCTTCCCACCTCAATTAGGCTAGTCTAGATAATTCTCTAGAGGCTTGTGTCCTATGTGATTCCATATCTTCTCAAATTGACAATATTAATCATCAAAACACCTATTTTGAGAGCGACCAGGGTGTCATCAGGCAGGTGAGAGTCTATGCCCTGGAAGGCTGATAGGGTCTGATTGTAATTATGATGACTGTTACCATGCACCAAATGCCTGTTCACATCACCTACCTGACTCTCACAATGGTGTATGTAATGAGATAGGTGGTATTCTTCCTGTTGTACAGATGAGGATATGGGGGTGGGGTGCAGGGACTCTATGTGACTTTCCCAAAGTCACCCGGAATAAGCAAGAGAGGGGTACTAATGCAAACAGCTGTAGGCTGTGATGCTGGGTTCACTTGAAATTTGTCAATTTAAAGCCAAGAAATCTGGGGAGGAGAAATGTTTGCCAAAGTGACAGGCTGGGCTTTTTTTTTTTTTTTTTTTTAATCTTCTATATCTTATTTCCTGGCCCACTTCCTCCAAGAGCTGTGAGGCCCTCAACAAGGGTGATTCTCCCAACTGCCTGAAAGGTTATTTATGTAAAAGATAATTGCATTATATCTTAGTGTGAGAAAGTATCTCCCTCCAGAGCAGCCTCCAGCTATAGCTGAAAATATCAAAAGGGGCAGCTGGCCTCTCAAAAACCCTCCCCCAGCAGCTTTGGTTCAGAAAATAATGTTCTGGCTTCAAGTTCCTCCTAGCTCCTCCCTTGGTTGCCTTCCCTTTGAGTTCCAGTGACTCCGGGCTTCCACTAGCTTAGTCACCTCAGATGGGGGAGTGTAGGGGGTGGGGGGGGCAACTCCATCTAGCCTACGGAGGAGGGAAGGGAAGAGCAAACACTGTCAGTCTCAGGGTGAGAAACTCCCTGTAAGGCAAAATTTTCCTACACGTGGTTCACAGGCCGTCTAGCCAGATGTAGGGGCCACCATTTGTCAGTCTCTTGCTAATTCCCATCTTCAGGGAAAATCCTTTAGGGGCAGCCATTGCACCTGGAAACCTGTTAACAACCACAGGTTGTCACATCAGCAATTCTCAGGAGTGTGGGCCTCACCGTTTAACTCCACTACTGGCCTCATCCGGGACAGCTTTGTTTGATTGTCACAGAACAGAACATGTACGTTTCTCTGTCATAAGCATACACAAGCTCTCCAGAGCACAAATAAACAAAACAACCGTGTATGCTGGGTAAATGTGTTTGCATTATTTAACCAAACCAGACGAAGCATGTGAATAGCCCTGCATATAAAGTGCCAGGGAGTAACTCGCCTGTAATCTGCCTTGTACAATACAGCCATTGCCACTCAATCCACTCACCAGGTCCAGATCCTGGAAATGTACTATTTTTAGATGGGCTTTGTACACTACACCATTGACAAAGAGCACTGTTAAATCCTTTGAAAAGCAGCCAAAAACTTGGGTGAGAACCTAGAAGCCTGCCTGGCAGATCAGCATCTCAATCAAGCCAGGGCCAGACATGCTCTAAAGATCCTGGGTTGTTCCCTCTTCTGCTTTCCCTTTGTTCCAGGGGGATATTCATGTTGGGGAGGGAAGAACACGAGAGCTGGGCTTTATCGGCAGTTGTTCAAATCAGCTGCTTTACGTTGAGATAGCAGGTCATTTGTCAATGTTTTTGGTGGCAAGCTGTTGTCAAAACCACTTTTGGAAAAGATTTGACTGTTTATTTACGTGGGACCAGTGTGATGGCAGCAGGTACGTCATGGAAATCTCGGACCTGGGCGCTTCAAAGCGGCTAGGACTGGGTCACATGACTGCTTGCCTGTTGCCGGCCTGCCCACCCCAGCAGACACACCGGCCTTCTGGCCACACAGGAAGAATGGAGAAGAAAATCTTAGGCAAACTGTTGGCGTTAGGCAGGTGTGGAATGAGGCAACATCATGGAGGAGATGAAAAGTCTGGGTTCCTTCCGCGGCAGTCAGTAGGAAATCTGAAGGACCTACGTGTAGCTCTGACACTGTGCTCGTTTCCTCAGCTTGAGAGAGGCTGGGAGACCAAGCCAGCACTGGACTAACTCTGCACAAAGTGCAATTATGCATTGATTTTTACCAGAGAAACATACACCTTTTCCTCAATTTTTTGCTTCCATGTAAATCACTCCTTTTCCAAACTTCTTTCATGCTTATGTGATGTGAATTGATTTGGACTATTGGACCGGACGGTTAGAGACCTCCCTGGTGGCCTAAAGTGGGATGTGTTGGCCCTGTTTCTCTGCCAGTTCCTCACAGTGTTGTTTTTCTCCTTCACTGAACCTGTGGCTGATAGTGAGGGAGAGCAGCCAGCTGCTGCCAGACACTGCTTTCTGAGCAAGCTCCTGCACCTGAACTCGATCGTCCTCGCGTTCTCTGAATAGAACTAACTAGAAGATAAAGAGAATACTTTGGTTCAAAACCAGTCTCAGGATTTCAGTCATTTTGTTTTCTTTACTTTCTCCCTTTCTTTCTTTCTTTCTTTCTTTCTTTCTTTCTTTCTTTCTTTCTTTCTTTCTATCTTTCTTTCTTTCTTTCATAGGGTCTCATGTAACCCAGACTGACCTCAAACTCACTGTGTATAACTTAGACTGGCTTTGAACTCCTGATCCTCCTGCCTCTTTTCATGGAGCCCAGGCTGGCCTCAAACTCACTGTAGCCAAGGATAACTTTGAATTTCTAATCCCACCTCCACCTCTTGAGGGCTGGGATTACAGGCTTGCACAATTATACTTGGTTTTATGCAATGTTGGGGATGGAACCCAGGGCTCCCTGTGTACTATGAAAACTCTCTACAGACAGACCCTCCTTCCCAGCTCCCTTGCTATTATTTATAGGATTAAAAGGTCCTTGTGTCTACTATAATGATAAAGCAGTACATTCAGATGACGAGTAGCCGTGACAACACGGCAGTTTGCCTTTAAGTCACACTGCCTTTAAGAGGCACTGTTTAGAAGCTTTATATAAGAGCTGTACTCTTATAAATGGTCAGCACATGTGGGTATTGCACCCTTGTAGGAAAATACTGAAACATAGAGGGTATTTGGCCACTGTCACCAGCCAGTCAGTGGTACAACTGAAATTTAGGGGTATTGGGATCTTTTTATTAGACCAGGCAATACACACATCTGCAAATGTGAACCAGTTCTGTACATGACAGGATGACAGGCCTTGCTTTGATGAAACTGAACTCCATATTGTTTTTAGTTATTTATCACACAATATGTTTATTTATTTAAAAAACAATATTTGAAAATGTTTGAATTTTCAGTAGTGACACTAAACTTGCCTGCTGTGACTTTTGTTTCCTTAATATTTTCTTAGTTATTCCATTTGTCCTAGGGGTGGTTATTCAAGCTAGCATCTGTAGTAAAAGTGCATCAGGAAATTTTGGTTTGCTTCATAGATGCAGAAACAGAGAAAGGAATACTGTTCCTAATGTCAAGCAGGTAGGCAGCACCACTTTGCTTTGGAGAAAGACGTTGCTGTGGTATGTGCATTCTGACTGAAAGCACATTGGACAATGTCTGTGTGAAGGTTGGTGCCCAGTAGGAAAAGGATCAAAGTTCGTAAAGATGTGTAGAGCAAGCAGGAGGTGCTGGTCGTCTGGATATGCAGCAGTGTTGCTGCCACATGTGTCTGCTCAGATGATCCTGGGCCTGTTTGTCCTGTCAGTGATGACCACCCAATAAAAGTAATGGGGAAAATAACGCCTGTAGCTCTTCATACAGATTCTAGAAAGGGAACACTGCCTTTTCTATCTCTGAAGCCAAAACTTTCGACCAGAGGGGAGGCTGAAAGTAGCTACAGACTTTACCATGTGGATTTTTTTTACATTTATTAATTTAATTAATTAAATTAAATTAATGTGCATGTGTGTCTGTGTGCAGTGTGTGTATGCCACAACAGCACAGTGATTAGAGGCCAACTTGCAGGAGACAGTTCTCTCCTTCTACCATATTGGTCTCAGGGATTGAACTCAGGCCTTCAGACTTCATGACAAGTGCCTTAATCAGCTGAACCATCTCACCAACCCATCCGTGGATTGTTTTTCACCTGCTTATATCACCATGTTCCATTTCTGCTTTGTCTGAAAAGGAAATGAAATAGTGTTTGCCTCTTACACACATGCTATTGACATTACATTTTGTCTTATTTTATTATGATCAGCAAAGTCGCCTGGTGCAGTGGAATCTGCACTATGATTTTAAAGCTAGAGCTACTGCAGCTGTTGGAATCATGATGGCTTTGGCATAGAATTCCACCTAAGCTGGTGCATTTGTACACTGTTTACCTTTCAGATAAGCCATTTTCTGAGAAGAGAAAGAATAGGGAACTGCTTTCCAGTAGCGGCGGCTTCCTCTGTTTCTCTTTGGTTCTGGCAGGGAACACGTGGAAGATAAAACCAAGTTGTAACCAATGCAGCTCTTCACAGAGCTGCTTTTATCTACAGAAAATTTGCAGCATTAATCCACACTGAGAATCAGATGCTTGGTTCGTGCTATTCCTACAAGAACTCACCTTTCTACTGTCTACATATTTACACTCAAATTTTAATATTTCATAATGAGAAACCAGAGCTGAGTAAACAGGCAACGATAATATTTTATAGAACTAAGTCTAAAAACCTAAAGTTTTCACATTATGTTTAGATAAATGCTAAATAGTGGGTCCATGAAAAATTTTCAAGTAGTGTTAACTGCAGGAATGTACCTGGAAGCACAGGCCTTAATTGGACACAACTTAGACCAGGTTCTTTGTAGGTAAGCAAATTGGGAAATGCATCTTCATTTGATGTGGCTAGGAGACAGAGCCTTGGCTCCTGGTTATGCCCCAAAGTTCTGTCCAAATGAGAAAGAAACACCTACTGTTTCTAGCTTGATTTAAATGTCTCCAGGTAGCATATACACTGAAATTCAGAAACAACACTTTGTGTATGTGTGTGTTTCATCTTTGGACATGAAAAATTTAATAATGTGTTAGCACCATGTTCCACTGAGGCATGGCACTAGCATGTGTATACTATTTAGCTTTTTCAAAAGCCCATGTCCCTGGGGCTGAGTTGACTCACCCATTAAGAGCAAGTACTGCTCTTCCAGGGGACCTGAGTTTGGTTACCAGCACCCGTGTTGGGTGTCTCACAACCACCTGTAATTCTAGCTCCAATAGATCCGACACCATCTTCTGGCCTCCTCAGGCACATTAATAATAAAATAACAGCAACATCAATAGCAACAACAATAATAAGTCTTTAAAAAACCATGTCCCAAGAAGAAAAGCAGCATGGGGACAGAATGAATGACTAACAGTTAGAAAACACGGATGACCTCAGGTCTTCTGAAAGAACACTATTGCAAGCAAGGCTCTGTTGCCTGTGTTAGAGCATACACCTCATCCCTCAAATTCTGTGTGTAATTCACAAGAGCTCACTCATTGCTTTCAGTCATGACACCTTGTGAGGTGGCTGTGAAAGGGGTGAAGATGTTTGCCATTGTGCACAGTGACAGTGTTCCTCAGCAAAGACAGGACATTGGGTAGTTCAGCTACAAACACAGTCTCATTCTTTCTAGTTCTGTTTACTGTGAACAAAAATGGGGCATTTGGGGAACAGAGTTTACCTATAGTTATGTAAGTGAAAAGATGTTTGTGACACTTAAGAAGATAAAACACATGGTAATAGGAACAGTGATGGAGCTTCTATATGTGTCCAAAATATAGGGTTTCCCCACATACATACATACTTGTGCACACATGTGCACACCCCCCCACATGGTTACACACACATACACATGCACACACCTGTACCCACACCTGCACACAAATTGTGCATATGCACATATATCCATGTACAGACACACAAATTCACACATATGTGCAAGGATAAACATACCATATTCCGCAGCAGATAAGATGTCCTTCTTACATGATCTCAAAGACACTATCAACCTTAGAACCTCTTGACGCTGAGAAACTTCTTGGATGACTATCAACCAGCTCAAATCCGACAGAGCACTTTTCTCTTGGTTACGTTTTGTTGAGACCCTTCACCCTCTCACAGAAAAGAGGGCCCATAGGAGGGCTAACAGGACCCTCAAGGACATATCACAGGATTTTCTGGATGGCTCTTGAGTATTTTTTCTTTTTTTTTTTTTTAAATATTTTTTGAAATATTTTATTATTTTTATTTTATGTGTATGAGTGTACTGCCTGCATGTATGTGAGTGCACCTATGTTGTGCAATGCCGCCGAGGTCAGAAGAGGGCTTCAGATTCCCCTGGAACTGGAGTTAAGGATGGTTCATAGCTGCCATCTGGGTGCTGCGAATCAAACCTGGGTCCTCTGTGAGAGCAGTCAGTGCTCTTAACTGCTAAGCCATCTCTCCAGTCCCTTGAGCATTTAAAAAATTTCTTTATTATTCTTATTTTATGTGTATGCGTGTATTGCCTGCATGTAGGTAAGTGCACCCATGTTGTACAATGCCCGCGGAGGTCAGAAGAGGCTGTTAGATCCCCTGGAACTGGAGTTACAGACAGTTGTTAGCTGCCATGTGGGTGCTGGGATTCGAACTTGGGCCTTCTGCAAGAACAACCAGTGTTCTTAACCGCTGAGCCATCTCTCCAGCCCCGTCTTGAGCATTTCTTATGTCTTGGTCATGTGTTACCCCCTTTTCTTTCCTTTAGACCCCAGTTTTCCTCTTGAAAACAATACTGACATGAAATTAGGTGAGTGGGAAAATCAGCCACAAACACTTTGTCACCATTTTGCTCCTGTAACAAATTGTCAATAGTCCTTAACTAGAGTACACATTATACAAGGCTCCAAGGATAATGTGCATATTTAGGAAAAGTGGCTGATTTAGACTTCAATTTCTAGGCCACTAAAATGACTCAGCAGGTACAAATGTTTGCAGTGCGATCCTGATGACCTGAGTTCAATTCCCCAACCACCTCCCACCCCCCACAAAAACCTGGATACATTGATGTGCATCTGTAATTTCAGTGCTACTATGACAAGAAGGGCGACAGAGACAAGATCTCCCAGAAGCTCCCTGGTCAGCAAGCCTGGAATATGCAGCACTATAGAAATGGGAGCCTCTGCCTCAAAAACAAGGTGGAAAGAGAGAAGCAACTCCCCAAAGTTGCCCCTCACCTCCACACAAATGGTTCAAACCACATAGTAATGTTTTTAATGAAAGAAAATGGACTTTGCCAGGTGTGGTGTCACATGCCTTTATTCCCAATACTTGGGAGGTATATCCAGGCAGATTTCTGTGAGATCAAGGCCCATCTGATCTAAATAGTGAACTCCAGGCCAGCTGAGGTTACAGGAAAACCCTGTCTCAAAAAAGAAGGAAGAGGAGGAGAGAGAGAAAGGAAGGAAGGAAGGAAGGAAGGAAGGAAGGAAGGAAGGGTCAATGTCCATAATCAGAAAATTCACCCAGTACCATTCTATATGCCCTGCCCCACAGAAAATCTTCACAATCGATACAAGTATGGGGCTGGAGAAATGTCTCGGTGATTAAGAGCTCTCGAAGAGGACCTGGGTTTGGTTCCCATCACCCACATGGTGACCAACAAACATCTGTAACTCCAGTTCCAGGGGATCCTCTTTTGGCCTCTGTAGGCATGGCATGACATGGGTACACTTACATACATGCAGGGAAAGCACTCATACACATAAAATAAAAATAAATAAATCAATAAACTTGGAATCAATACAAGTAGATGTCTACGCAATAGAAGTCCTTGTGTATACAAGTGTTTTCACGGTAGCATAGTAGTTCATAACAACTTGAACAATTTGTGAACAGCCTACATGATTATTGGCAGGAAACTAAAGTGGCATTGCTACATACGGAGTATTATAAAACAGTGTCAATATAGTAACAGCTACATGCAACAATATAGATAAATTTTAATAGCATAATATTGTGTGGAAAAGCAAATTTCGAAGATTATAGGATAAATTCCCATTCAAATGAAAAAAGCATCTTAAAACTCACCAGTGATGGTTAATACTGATTGCCAGCTTGACAGAATCTAAAATCAGAAAAGGGACAAGCTTCTGAGCATACACGTCATAATAGAGTAAATTAATTGTGAGTGCCACTGCTCCATGGACTGGTGTCCTGGACTGCTTAGAGGAGAAAGGCAGCTGTGTGCCAGCACTCACTGTTCTCCTCTTCCTAACTTCAGATGCAATGACCAGCTTCCTCCAGCTCATCCTGTCAGGACTTCCCCACCATGATGAACAATTCCTTTGAACTGTGAGCCAGAATAAACCATTTGTCCTTTAAATTGTTTATGTCAGACCTTTTTGTTTTAAATCACAGAAACAAGGAAAGTAACTAATAGTAGATATACATAAACATGTAGTAACATTTGGATGAGGGGATAAGTGAGTGAGGAATACTGACACATATTGCTGTCAGTATTTCAAACAAACATTCGTGATAGCTTATATAATTAAAGCTTAATAATCCAGTAAATAAAAAGACCCTCCACGGGGAAAAAATCAACATGAAATGTCAAAAAATTGACAAAGAGAATCAAGATTAGCATATGGTGATATTTATATTTAAAATGCAGTAGAGGGCTGGGGAGATAGCTGGGTTGGTAGTGCTTGCCTAGCATGCACAAAGCCCTGGGTTTGATCCCCAGCACTGCATAGACCAAGCATTGTGATGCACACAAATAAATCCAGCATTTGAGGTATGCATTGAGGCCATCCTAATAGGCATGGAACTTTATCTCAAAAATAATTAAATAAACGGAAAAAATAAATCCAGCTGTGCTTGCTCTGCAAGCACAAGGACCTGAGCTTTAATCGCTAGCATCCAAGTGTGTCTTCAGGTGCACTGTGGAGGACTTCTGGGGCCTTCTGGCTGCCAAGCTAGGTCCAAGCTCAGCAAGAGATTATGTCTCAAGGGAATAAAGCAAAATGGGATAGAGCAGGCCACTTGACATCTTTCTTCAACCTCCATGCATGCTCATGGGTACAAAGGCTTGCATACACATGTGTACACACTGTACATACACATGAACTGCACACATACACACACACACAAATAAAACTGAATAGATAAAATTTAAAAGTACAGGGGTTGGAGAGATGGCTCAGTGGTTTAGAGCACTGACTGCTCTTGCAGAGGACCCAGGTTTGATTCTCAGCACCCACATGGCAGCTGCGAACCGTCCTTAACTCCAGTTCCAGGGGAATCTGAAGCCCTCTTCTGACCTCTGCAGCACTGCATGACACGGGTGCACTCACATATATGCAGGCAATACACTCATACACATAAAATAAAAAGTAATAAAATATTTTTAAAAATTTAAAAGTACAGTAGAATACTCAGTTTTTTTGCTAAATAAATAGTGAAAACCAGAAGTTGCCCTGAAGAACCCGGCTGCAGCCATTTCGGATTGTCCTTTGCGTCTGGACCGTTTTCTGATGACTCTGGGAATCATCTCTCTTCTGGTGTAAATCCCAAATGGTGATTATCCACAGTGATTTCACAGTTGCCTCTGTTCTTTTTTCTGATACAATCTCTCACTCTTGGAATACTGCCCATTTGTGCCAATGCCTTCAACACTCCTAAGTGGAGGATTCACAGACACAGCACCTGCCCTACAGTCCCAATCTGTGCTTTACGTTCCATGATTTCAATTACTTATGGTTAACCAAAAAAGGTCTGTAAATACAAAATGGAAAGGTACAGAAACATGGTGTACATAAACTCACAGAAGTGCACACACATATACATAAAATTGAAAAATAAAATAAAATTTTATATATGTAATACATATCATATGATAACTAAGGGCAATGCTTTATCACAGACTAGATACTGTACTAGGAGAGGAAACTGCTGTAAAACATGCTATGTCTTCACAATACAAAATTGGCACATGAATTTAAGGTAGATTAAAAGTATCATATTAGAGTTAAATGTATTAGAGTTGATTACTGGTCTGTGGTTATTAATAATCCAATTTTCTTAGGGAAAACAGAAATGTATAGGAAAAGAGGGTTATGATGATGTATTTTATTTACTTTCAAATGGTACAGAAAAACATACACGCATGTATATAAGTGCATACATATATGCAACACACACATGACAAAAGAGTGAAAAGAAAGTGGTCAAATGAATAAGCAAATGAGGAAATAGAAACACCAGGTGCTCTAGATGAAGACACAGGTGCTCCTTAAACTAGTTAGTCTTACAATTTTTTGTAAGTTTAAAGTCATTTGCGATAAACATATAAAAGGAAACTACAAAGGTTCTCACTGTTTTCCCATTTCTTTAGACCTATAGCAACCTGACTACACCCCCTCTGGGCCCTGGCTACTACCATTTCCTCTTGCTTATCTCAGCAGCCTACTAAGTGGTAGCCACCCCCCAGGAAAGCACTCCACCCTGCCCACATATTCCCAGACCTAGGGAGTTCTTTGGCTCCTTAAATCCTTGGAGACCTCATACTCCTCAATACCTAGCTCAAAACTATTTCCTCCATGAAATTCTCTAAAAAAAGCTTTAAGGAAAATTTTAGTCAAAAGTCAGATGCCCATAAATCTAGAAAGAGAAATAATATGCCTTTTTAAGTTAGAAATGTAAAATAAGAGATTTTTGAGAGTTGGCCAATTTTATAAATAGAAAGTGGTATCTTGCATGTTGTAGCTTCCATTTATGGTGTTCTAATGATTAGTGATACTTAGCTTCATCTGTTGCTGTGATAAAATATCCTGACAAAAAGAAACTTAGGGAAAAGGAATTTAATTTAGTTCACAATTCTAAGTTATAGTAGCCTGAGATAGCTGGTCACATCACAGTCACAGTCAAGAGCAGAGAGAGATGAATGCACACACACTCCTTTGTCTCCTTGTGCTCAGCACCATTTCGCCACTCCTTTTTTTTTTGAATAGATTTTTTGTGTATTTCATACAGAACATCTCAAACAATCTTAATCATCTTTATACCCCCATCCCCATCGGCACTCTCCCATAGTCTCCCCCCAACTGAAGTCCATATACACTGTCATCCCTGTTACTGCCCACTGTGTTGTCAGCGCCTCCAACTGTTCCCCAGTACAGGTCCATCCACTGAGTCTAGTCAGCCTATCTAGAGTCCCTTGTTTTAGGAAGATCAGCTCTTTTTCATCTAGCAGCTATCAGTTGCCAACATTCCTTTAGCTAAGATTGGGGTCTGTTGCTCATTTTCCCAGTTCTATGCTGGGTTACTGTCTGACTGAGTTTGCATGGGACTTGACACCATTGCCATAGAATCATATGGGCAGGCTCCCTGGAGAGTGTAGGGCTTGGTTTCCATATGGACATGCACATCCTCCCTGGCTCTTACAATCTTTCCTCCCCCATTCCAAATGGTCCCTGAACATTGGGTGGATGAAGTATGATAAAGGGGTCCTGTCCAAGGATCATCATTCAGCAGACTCTTGATCTCTACGCTTTGGAACTTGAGAAAGGTGGTATTATCAAGGGAGAAATGGGGAAACCATCATGGCAAAAGGGAGAGAGAGAGAGAGAGAGAGAGAGAGAGAGAGAGAGAGAGAGAGAGAGAGAGAGAGAGAGAGAGAGAGAGAGAGAGAGAGAGAGAGAGAGATATAATGCCTAGCTAGTTTTAAAAAACCAGAGGGAACCATATTAGTCCAACAACTTACTGACAAATTACACATATATTATCTCTGCATGAGTCCATGTGTATATAAAAAGAAACGGTGCCAGACAGGAGATACCTTCCTTTGAGTTGTTGGCCAGGGTGGTCCAAGAGACTCCCACCATTACTCAAGCTATAGCCATAGTCCTTGACGGCCTCCCAGAACTTGAAGGTAAGACCCTACTGAAGACAGAACATAGGCTGGACACAGGATTTGGGGAAATAGAGCTGCAACTGACCTGGAAGCCACTTCCCCTGAAGTGAAGCTCTTACAGCTTTGGAGAACACTATGAAAGTGCCAAGGGAAAACACCAACGGATGATCCAGCACCAGTTTCAAGAACAAATAACCACATCAACGGCCAGTGCAGCGTACGTCATTGGTGCAGTAGTGGCACTTTTACCTTGAGGGCAATCAACAGCTACTGGATTTGACTCAAAGGGAGGAAACTCAAGTGTGGTACTGTAACATAACTTAATGCACATGGCTGGAGTGGTCATAGATCTTAGAGAAAACCCCCCAAACTCTTGCATCGCTAGACTAATGTGATTTCTTACTATGTGCAAAATGTGTATCCTTATATTTACAGACAAATATCCCAGTCACAACTCATCAAAGAAACTCATTTTGCAGCAGAGACTAATAACAAGTACCACAACTGGTCACACACGGACATTGTCTATGAATTGCCCAAGAGACACATCTACAATGCAACCTCTACACCTAAGGCTCATGGAACACAGAACAGAGATAATGAAGAGGGCACTAATGAATCAGTTCTCAATAATGAAGCTACCCCATGCAGCAGAGGGCCAGGAACACTAAAGATTTATTTTTAATTGTGTGTCAGCCGTGTGGGTTTATGCATGTGAGTACAGGTGCACAAGGAGGTGAGAAGATGGCCTGGAGCTGAAGTTATAAGCACTTATGAGGCGCCCAGGGTTCTGGAAACTGAACTGAGGTCCTCTGCAAGAACAGCAAGTACTCTTAACCTCTGAGCCATCTCTCCAGCCCCTATTTTTTCAAAATAATTAAAAATTTTAAATTTAATTTTTAAAGAAGTCCGTAAGATTTAGTTACAAAGTCTTCACTCATTATGGAATCATTTTATTTTATTTATTTATTTTTAACAGAGCATAGGGTAGTGGTTTATTTACAGAAGAGAGGGCGCCCCACATTTACAGGTGCACCGTAAAGTCCACACTCAAATACAGATCCTGTGACCTCCTGACAGCCACACAAAATGGTAAGAGAGGTGCTTCTTGGTGTTCTCGGCTTACATATTTTTGCCCCTCCCCACACATGCAGCTAAGGTGGACTAATTGGGTGGGAGGGGTAACTGACTCTCCCCTGGACTTCCTTATGGAATTTGTATTTGAGTTTTTCTTCTATGTTACACTGTGATATATTATAATAACATTTCATATATTCTTTAAGACATGCTGTGTCATAACTATTTTTTGATTATGGGCTTCACCAATCTGTGTGGAGAGGGAACTGTCTTATTCATCTGTATATCCCCAAAACACTTGGCAAGATGCCTAGCCATGTATTGGTTTCTAAATAAATTGAGTGGTCATTGTCTAAAGTAAACTAATTACCAGATTTAATTTTAGCATACATAAACACACAGGTCTCAAGTTCAACATTGCTATCATCCTAGCAAACAAATGGCAAATGCTTCGAAAAACTGCTTTCACCAGACCTCTCTTCCTATGGGCAGTCTAATAAATAGAATCTATTTTCCTCCAGTTCTCATCAGGCAAAATGATGTGTAATGTGTGGGTAAATAAATGGCTATAGGACTTTACAGACTGAAGTCTTTTAACAGAGAATTTACATAGAGCCAAATCTCATTAGAGCCAGAATTTGAAAATCCCACCAGACGCAAAGCAATTTGTAAGAAACAAAACTCCATTTCAAATCTATTTGTCTTTGATTTTTTAGACTATGTTTTAAAAATACTTCTGTCTGTTGGTAAATCAGTCTTTGAGCAAACATCAATATCTGTATAGCTTTACTGAATCTAAATTTGTCAGATAAATATGTGTATTCATCTGCTTCTCTGTATACAAAATAAGTAATTTTACATTTTGAATTCATGAGAACAAATACATTAGTGGATATTTAAATAAGTGCCATCCATGGACTAGGTTTTCTAGAGAACAAAGAAAAGAATTCCTTCTAGGATTAAAATTAAAAATCAAAGTAAATTTGTATTTTTATGGTGCACTAATTATTCACAATAATGCATACATGATTTTCCCAGATAGCATTTAAATTTTAGTTAGAATATCTTAATATATTGGTGGCTTCCTGAAATTTTAATATTCAAAGAGGTGGGAAAAGATATTCTTTCTTGATTTAAGGATTGAATTAAATAAATAGCTGGGCATGGTGGCACATGCCTTTAACCCCAGCATTTGGGAGGTAGAGGCAGGTGGATCTCTGTGAGTTCAAGGCCAGCCTGGTCTACATAGTGAGTTCCAGGACAGCTGGGGCTACAGGGAGACCCTGTCTCAAAAAGACCAATAAATAAATAAATAAATAAATAAATAAATAATAAATAAAATAAATAAGAAGTAACAACTTTATTGTTATTATTGTGACTTTGTGGTGCTGGGATAGAACAGAGGCCCTTGTGCACGCTAAGGATAAGCAAATACTCTACCACTGAGCTACATCCCCAACTCTAGGTTTTTCTTTTCATAATTTCATGGCATGAAAATACTAGGTTTCATTATGACATTGTTATATATACATACACATGTAGGGTCATGGGACAGATAAGATGACACCAGGAGATGCAGGAAACAGGTTTATTTAGGCTGCAGCCTGGTCCAGAGGACTTACATCTCAAAATCTGAACCCCAAAAGGAGAAAGCATTCATCCCTATACCTTAGGCAGTGAGTCACAGTGAGAAGGAAACTTACGAACAGCCTCAAAATTAGGCAAATTATTATAGATTTAGAAAGAAAACAAATGTTAAAAATATCCTCTGTCTGAAAATCATTCCAGAAGTCTCTATCTGAATTGAGAAAGTTTCATGGGGACACAAGGTCAGTGGTTCTAGCTAGCTCTGTTAGTGTTCTAACTATAAACTTGCCAGCTGAAATTTGCTGACAGAGATAGAGGGAGAAAACAAGGATTAAAATCCTTATTTGCCTGAAATATTCCATTTAGCTATATCAATTCCCCCCTTGAGATGGGGATTAATCATGGAATCATGGATTACATACCCAAAGTCTCACCTTCATCTTGGTTTAAGACCTCATATAAAGCCATAACTCTAGACATGGTTCTTTTTTCTATAGTGCCTTTCATTGAAGAAAGGCACATCTCCTACAGAGGAAAATCAGACAAGGAACTTACAGACAGCTTCCTAGCATTAGTATTACTATGTCAGGTAAGTTTTTAAAAACTTCAAAGCCAGTGGGAGGGTGCCATTTGGGAAGTGGGTATGTCGATGAATAAGATTGGGTGGGATGTTCTGTATGATATACACACACAAAAATCAACAAATCAAAAAAAAGACATATTTGAGGAGGAAGCATACTCAGCCATACTCAGGTACTAAGGATCCTAGTGTAACTGACTATGACTAGTAATAATCAGATACATAGAGCTCAAAGACACATGTGCAAACATCTAAGTGTTAGTAGCATTAAAAATGTAAGAAACAGTATATTTTAAAATGAAATGGAGATCTTCTTTAAAGGGTAAAAACCCATTCAATTTTATGTTACAGGGTTTATACTGCATTCAAAAATGTACAACTGTATTAATTGAACTGTGAACCTAAAAATTTACAGTCACTACTGAAAGAAATGTATCCTTGCTCTGGAAATTGTTATTCTTTTTTAAATATAGAGACCTAAATTTTCCTATAAGGGGACATTCAGGTCCCTATCAGTCTGGTTTGGCAATAAGAAAAAAAACAGGTTGAGTTATTTCAATAACATGGGTCTCACATCATATGGTAGGGAGATGGGTACATATCCTTTTATCATAGATTTAAATTTGGTGATTTTTAGTTAGTGTGGGCTGGACTAGCCCAGAATTTATGGATCCTTGGAATGCTTTTAAAGGGGCTAACCTGAGTAGTGTCAGGGATAGTATAGTTAAACAGAGATCATGCCTCCGGAGTCCTTGTACATCTAAGACTATTAGTCCCTGTTCCCTTTAGATCTATGTAGCCAGCAGTTAGTGTTCTAGAACAGTTTTTGTCCAAGTACCTCTGATGTGAGGACCTAGTTTTGGGGTCTGTTGTATTCTTGTTCAGTGAGATTTTGGCTCCATTTTAATATGGAATAAGCATATAGACTCATCCTTATTTAGGGTCCTTTTTAGTCATGAGGGTATCTCTACATATTTAGTCATTGTTAACTCTAAGGCCTTTGATAATTATCTCTGCTAAGTCTATAAAGAGGTTTTTTACTAAAGATGGAAGTCTAACGTTTGGTCCTAAATCCTTATTTAGCATAGTAGCTGGGTCAGGGCTGGCAGTGATGGGACTGGAGGTGACTGGTCTCAGGTCCATATCGCATAACCATTTAGGGAGTATAGGGACCTGGGGGTATGGTTTCTAACGATACTATTTTCCTTTTGATATGGCAATGTCCTTTTTGCAGTGTAGGCCATTTAGATATTGAGAACTGACCCATGCCATTTAGAATTTGTAGCAGTTCAAAAACAAGGGCCCAACTCCCCAAAGTAGATAAACAGGCAAGAATGTCCCTCATAACGGAGTGTACTCTGACACAGAAGGCATAGTCTAGTCATAAATGGCCTGTCTTGAGATTCTCTCAAGGAATTGCCGGCCATAGACAGAGTGACCTGGGCTGGAGAGGTGGCTCAGCAGTTAAGAGCACTGGCTGCTCTTGCAGAGGACCTGGGTTCGATTCCCAGCACCCACATGGCAGCTACGAACTGTACTTAACTCCAGTTCCAGGGGAATCCAACACCTTCTTCTGAGCTCCGTGGCATTGCATGACACGGGTGGGTACACTCACATACATGCAGGCAATACACTCATACACGTAAAATGAAAATAATATGAGCACTGGCGCAGAGGACCTGGGTTCGATTCCCAGCACCCACATGGCAGCTACGAACTGTACTTAACTCCAGTTCCAGGGGAATCCAACACCTTCTTCTGAGCTCCGTGGCATTGCATGACACGGGTGGCGGGTGGGTCATGCAGAAAATATACTCATACACATAAAATAAAATAAATAAATAAAATATATTTTTAAAAAACAAAATAACAATACTAAGTGATGCAACTCTACACTTTGCATATGACAACAATAACACAAATTCATTGATTTATCAACTTTTGGAAATGCATACTTAAAACGCTTACTTGTTGTTAGTACATCACATGCCAATAAAGATAACTAAGCCTGGGAAGATGGCTCGAAGAGTAAAAGTGCTTGCCCTCAAGCCTGATGATCTGAGTTTGGTCCTCAGGATCCACTTGGTGAAAGGAGGGAATGAGTCCCACAGTTTGTTCTCTGACTCCCAAATACACCATGGCCCATGTGTACACACACACCACACACACACACTGAATTAAGGTAAAACAGTTAAAATAACAAAAAGATCATTTAACCATCTCCTGATATCTAGTTGACATCTCTTTTCACCCTTTGGTTCATGTTTATTTCACAAGTACCTTGTGTGCCTGACTCTGAGCTCTTCATTATCTGTCCTAGAGCACATGAAGATCAAGATACATGCCTTCATCCTGTATTGCTCCCAACTATAACCTGTCTCTGGTCCCTGAGAGACAGAAACTTTTCCTGATAGAGATTCTTCACAGAGTCTTCAAATTCACCCCCACTGGCAAGTCAAACTTAATTCATCCAAAATAAAGGGTGCTTTCCTCCGACAAGTTTCCAATGCATCTTTCATGGTATTTCCTGTGTGGAGCCCTCTGCAGCATTAGAACTGGGATTTCTTTGAAGATGACACCACCACATTTGGCTGTCACCCTATGTGAAGGTTTCAAATCAACACCACAGTGTCAGTAAGTGACTTGTAGTCACCCTCAATCTTGGGCAATTTAGAATGTGGTCAGATTTGGAAATGTAGAGGAGTTAGGGTTTTAGCAACCACACCTGCTGAATTTTGCCCTTATACCAGACAAGTTTTAGCTGCAGAGTCAACTACAGCTTCATCTTGCTGCTGATAAAACTGCAACTCTAAACACCGTCATCACTTTGCTCCATGACAAGAAGTATACATGTTTAGTTACTTGCTTTTATCTTCTCACTTGTGTGTCAGGCAGCATCAGTGCCTTTTTCGATGGAGTTCCAAGGCACATTAGTACCTCATGGGAGCCTTGAGCTCACCTACTTCCATGTGCACTGCATATGCCTTTCACTGGCAATCAATAAACTTTCCACTGATGTTATGGTTATTACTGCCTTCTTTTCATTCAATCACTGTAAAGATCGAAAGTACAGGTGCAAAGATGAAGTTGTGATCTTGCCGCCTGTCTAGGGTGTTCCTTCGAGAGGAGTGTAGTTGACTGCTGAGAATACTTGGAACCTAGAAAAATCTCATAGTAATCTACTTTATGCCAGACTTTGAAAAAGACATAGTTAAAGGTTTAAGTGGACATAGGGAGATAGGGGAGAGGAGAAGAAC
>NW_008329035.1:545610-549351 GCF_000622305.1 Nannospalax galili
GCCAATAAAAATAATTTTTAAGAAAGGCATAACAGATATATGAGCAACATTATAGAAGTTAACAGCCATGGAAGATACTTAAAATGCCTACATAAGCAAAGTAAAGAAGCTTCAATAGAATTCTCTCAGTGAGTTAGAGCAACTTCTACCAAACCTAATGGCAAAAAATATAGCCATATTGTGTTGACATAAGTCAGGGGTCATAATGCATTACAGTGACAGTGACTATCTTAAAAGACAAAACTAACCCATTAACAATGCAATCTTTTGCTGTGTGCAGACCAGCTAACCTCCAGAGTAGCTGGAGCAGGCCTGTAGTCTCCTCAATCTTCTGCGTGCATAGACTGACCAGCTTCTGGGGTGGTCAAAGCAGGCCTGAACACCTTTGGTGGGATTTCATTGTCTTTGTAGTGTGACTTGAAGCAGTTGATTAGGGTGCTGCTTTGCAGTCCAAGTTGTGGTTTCCTGTGCAATGAATTCACGGGGGATACATGTAACAGACTGTAGGGGTGGTTACAAGTATACCTTGTGCTAGTCTTTGTTTGCTCTTGGCTGTGAAGGCAAGCCTAGTGTTATCCCCTTGGTCTATTCAGGTCTGTTAGAATGTACCTCCATCCAGTTAGATCATTTACGCACAACGATTAAACCCATATTACATGGTGCTTTAA
Organism: Nannospalax galili; assembly: GCF_000622305.1. Lineage (NCBI taxonomy): Eukaryota > Metazoa > Chordata > Mammalia > Rodentia > Spalacidae > Nannospalax > Nannospalax galili. The sequence goes on from NW_008329035.1 coordinate 546,279, forward strand.
CAAGGTTTATTTCTAGATTTTGAAGTGGTTTCTGTTTAAACCTAATGTCTGGAAATTGTAATCCCTTATATTTTTGAAGAAATATGTTAATTATTTTAATCTTTAATTATATTTCTTTGTTGGTCACTTAAGACCATGTAGTTGGCCAAAACTAATTCTTCTTATTAGAAGTTTTGAGGTCATTTGGGGCCTGAGAGGAGCCTCTGGCTTCATTTAAACAATTAAATGAAAACTGGTAAAAGAACAATCTTTTACCAGTTCTATCTATGTGAGGACAAGTCTGAAGACCTTACTTGACCATGCCTTGGACACTTTTAGAGATACCCCATAGTTCAGTGACCTTGAAGGGCAAGAGTCAAAATATTTTCCCTTTAAATCTCTCTAACCATAATGTTATAGGCCTCCAGGTGTGGTTATCAAATGCCCCAAAAGGTCAGTCACATTGGTTTGGCATCTTCAACCACTGTTAAAGCTTATGTAAAAAAAAACAAACAATTTTGAAAAAATCTTAAGTGTTTTCAAATTAAACAGTGAACCAGTAATTTTGGTAACTAATTTTAATGTTTATTTTCTACTTTTAACATTTAGCTGCCTTAAGTGTTTAATGCTTTCAAGGCAAGGGTTTGCATTTGTATCTCTGTTTAAATGACAATAAACAAAATTTATATTGCAGCTAAAAATAGCTTATTTTTTGTAAGATGCATTTCCCAAATCCAGAAGTTTGAACTGCATTATACTTAATTATGGTTAATGAACTTCTGGGAATTTTAAGTACCAAAAACATTAGCATTTTGATAAACAAATGTTGGGTTATATTAAATTTATCCAAGGAGGCCAGTGAGTTTATTGAGTCTACCCACAGAGCAGCACTGAAGGGTTGTCAACAGGTGTATGGGTGACCCAAGTAGCTATATTGGAAAATCTTCACCCGACATGTTCAATGACCTTTCATTAGCCTTATGGGTGATGGGTTGGGACCCCCTTCTTTAGCTCTTTTTAGTCTATATATTTCCATTCCTCCCTAAGACCAGGAGACCAGGTGTGATTGAGACAGTATAATTGCATACAATGGTCTGGGAAGAATGACCAAATATTCAGGTGTGAGTCACCTGTTTATTATTATTTTATATGAAGGAATAGTTATAGTTAACAAGCCCATTTGTGATAACTTTCTGTAAGCAGGCACAGTTGAACTCATGAAGCTGACAGTTATTTGGCTCAGTAGATAATATTGTATAACATGAGCTTATTAATAGAACTTTGAGTCAAATTTATATATGCAGAAAACCTAATATTCCCTGTGTCTACACTGTGGAACTGTGAGTCTTTGTGAGTTTTCTGATAAACCTTGTAGAAAACATAACATAGTTAAACAATTTTTTTTTCTATATATAGTTTAGAGAGTGGTTTAGCAGAACTGTACTTTAGGTTTGGCAGACACATGGCAAAACATTTTCAAATTTATATTTATAACATTTAATAGATGAAGAAGTACCAACAAATGCACTTGATAAGAACCTCTGTACTTTCAGTATTGAGCATGTCCACTGACACATGAAGAAGTTAGAGCCAGGACCCCTGAACTCTACCCACAGCCTAGACAAGGCAGGCAACCATAGGAACTGCAGTCTGTGAGGGCAAAAGTCTTTTAGGAAGTGTCTGCCCCCATGCATCTTATTTGTTAAAGTAGTTAAGATCGTACTAACACAGTGCAGTTTCTATGGTTGTCTACCTTGTATATAAATACTATGTTTTCTTTATCCATCCATCTGTTGATAGGCATCTGGGCTAGCTCCGTATCTCCACTACTGAGAATAGTGCAGCAACAAACAGATGCACAAATATTTCTGTGGTAGATTTGGATTCCTTCAGGTATACATTCAGAAGTGGCTGTGTCACATAGTAGTTCTGATTTCAGGTGTTTTTAAATTTTTTATTTATTTTTATGGGCATGAGTGTTTTGTTTGAAGTATGTCAGTGCACCAGTCTTATACAAATTCCACAGAGGCCAAAAGAGGGTGTTGGATCCCCTGGAACTGGAGTTAAGGATGGTTGTTAACTTAAGGTGGGTGCTGGGAACTGAATATAGGTCCTCTGCAAGAGCAACCAGTGCTCTTAATCACTGAGCCATCTTTCTGCCCTGATTTTAGGTTTTTGAGGGTCACTCGAAGCTCCTTATTTATTTCAATAGCAGCTGTACCAGCAGCGTATAAGGTCTATGTCATCCATGTCCTGTACCCCCTCCCCCACCATGGGTCTTCATCAGCATTTGTTATTGTTTGTTTCCTTAATAATTGCCATTCTGACAGGGGTGAGAGGGAATTTCAATGTAGTTTTGATTTAGATTTCTCTGATGGCTGAAGATGTTGAACAATTTTCATATATTTATTAGCCAATTGAATGTCTGCTTTGGAAACTGTCTATCCATTGCATTTGTCTACTCTGAGGCAGGGTTTCACTATACAGATGAGGCCTTCAGTTCCCTATGCAGTCAAGATTGTCCTTGAATTCACAGTCCTCCGGCTTCCACCTCCTGAGTGCTAGGGTTACTGTCATGTGCCACCATGGGCTTCCATTTTTTTTTTTTTTTTTTTTTTTTGAGTGCTTCAGGTCCTTATGCGTTCAAAATGTTCTTTGAATTCCCAGTCCCCCGGCTTCCCCCTCCTGAGTGCTAGGGTTACTGTCATGTGCCACCATGGGCTTCCATTTTTTTTTTTTTTTTTTACAATTAAAGTTACAGTTTTAACAATATGCAAAATATTACAGTAATTCAGATTTTTTGGCATAATGATATCAGATTTGATAAATACATTTTATATCTCATAATAGCAATGAGGATTATGGATTATCTATTAAAACAATTATGAGAATAAATTCTATTGTCACTCAAGTATCTAAAGCCATTTTCCCTTGCGTTCCTCCAGAATGATTAGCTCTCATTCCCCACCTCAACCTGAGGGACCCCAAGAAGACACTTGTTTTTTTTTTTTGTTGTTTTGTTTTTTTTCATACAGAAGACTTCATTCCAAGAGAAGCCAACAATGGTCGAGCAGGACCTTTGACTTATCTTCAC
>NW_008329035.1:554615-559993 GCF_000622305.1 Nannospalax galili
ACCCCAAGAGGCCTGAGGATAGGAGTGCAGGCTAGGAGAGTTAGCCAGTGGTGCAGGTCCAGGGGAGCAGAGAGAGGTGAGGGCGGGCCCTGGTCTAGAAGTGGTGCTCCTGGGGCCCAAGAAAGGCACTAAGTTGGTCTGGGTGAAAAGGATAAGGAAGCAGTATTGGTTCCCCAGGTGTCTCGGGCCCCAAGACTAGGAATGGCACAACCCCCAAACTAGGAGTAGAGAACAGTGGGGGAGATAGAAAGGTGAATGTGGCTGGGTGAGTCAAGGCGCAGAGGGCTGCACTATGGACTTACCCCAAGAGGCCTGAGGATAGGAGTGCAGGTCATTTTTAGTTTTTTAAGAGTCCTCCACTGTATTTTCCCTGGAGGTTGCACAAGTTTGCAATCCTACCAGTAGTGAATGAGCATTCCCTTTTCTCCACATCCTTGCCAGCATTTGGTATCATTTCTTCTCTTGATCCTAGCCAGTCTGATTGGGTAAGGTGATACCTTAGGGTGGTTTTAATTTCCATTTCCCTAATTACTAATGATGCTGAACACTTTTTGAGTTGTTAGGTTCTTGGCCATCTTTATTTCTTCCTTTGAGAACTCTCTGTTTAGATCTTCAGCCCATCTTTTAATTGGGTCATTTGGTTTCTTGATTCTCTGTTTTTTTAGTTTTTTACATCTTCTGGATGTTAAATCTCTGTCAGATGTGTCACTGATGAAGATTTTTTTCCTATTCTGTGGGTTTTCTCTTTACCTTTTTGATTGTTTCTTTTGCTGTACAGAAAAAGTCATAGATTTTCTATTACCCTATGCATCTCAGACCACAGGTTTTTTTAAATTGAATTTTTGCAAATTTCACAAAATATATTTTAATCATATTTAGATCCCCTCCCTTGTCTGCTCCCCTTTTCTACCCTCCTCCCAATTTCCTAGATTATAATATGTAGAATGTAGCTATTTGTTTATAAAGGTATATAGAGTCCGGTTTGTGTCTTCATTTGCCCTTCAACATGGATTCAGAAATTGAACATAGGTGTCCTATTTAGGGAAAAGCAGTCTGTAGCCTCTTATTCTCTGCACATTGGCTAGTGTGGTTGTCTGTATTAATCACCATCTGCTGTACAAGGAAGCTTCTCTGCTGAGAGTTGAGAAATCTGTGCATTTACAGCCACCTTATTTTTACAAAGGAGTCACAAATCCACACTGGAGAAAACACAGCCTCTTTAACAAATAGTGCTGGTCAAATTGGATAGCAATCTGTAGGAGAAAGAAACTAGATCCCTATGTCTCACCATGCACAAAACTCAACTCCAAATGGATCAAGAACCTCAACATAAGACCCAATACCCTGAATCAGATAGAGGAGAAATTAAGGAATAGATTGGAACTTATAGGCACAGGAAAGGACTTTTTAAACAGGACTCTTATAGTGCAAGCAATAATCTCAACAATTGACAAATGGGACCTCATTAAACTAAAAGCTTCTGTACAACAAAGTGAAGAGGCATCCTACAGAATGGAAAAAACTTTACCAGCTACACCTCTGACAGAGGGTTAGTATGTAGAATATATAAAGGACTGAAAAACTAAACATCATAAAAACTGAACAACCTAATTAAAAAGTGGGGCAAGCAGCTGAATAGGGAATACTCTAAAGATCAAATGCAAATGGCTGAGAAATGCTTTAAAAATGTTCAACATCTCTAGTCATCAGGGAAATGTGAATTAAAACCACTTTGGGATTTCATCTTACCACATTTAAATGGCTAACATCCAAAAAAAAAAAAAAAAAACCAAACTACAAATGTTGGTGAGGATGTGGAGAAATCGGAACTCTTATCTACTGCTGGTGGGAGTGAAAACTAGTGCAGCCACTATGGAAATTAGTGTGGAGATTCCTCAAAAAGCTCAAAATTGATGACGGGCATATATCCAAAAGACTCTGTACCCAACTACAGAAGTACTTGTTCATCCATGTTCGTTGCTGGCCTTTTCATAATAGCCAGGAATTGGAACCAACCTAGATGTCCACTGTCAACTGATGAATGGATAATGAAAGTGTCATATATATACACAATAGAGTATTATTCAGCCCTTGAAAAGTTTTTAAAGATTAGTTTTATGGGGCTGGAGAGATGGCTCAATGGTTAAAAGTACTGACTGCCCTTACAGACTCGATTCCTAGCACTACATGATAGCTAACAGCTGTCTGTAACTTCAGTTTCAGGGAAATCTGACACCCTCTCCTGACCTCTGTGGGCACTGCAGGACACGGGTGCACTTATGCACATGCAGGCAATACAGTCATACACATAAAATAAAAATAGGAATTTTAATAAATTTTTATTTTTTAAATACGTGATTTCATGTGTGTCAATGTGTGGGTATGTATACCCGAATGCTGTTGCCTGTGGAGGACAGATGTCCTTGGATACCCTGGAGCTATAGTTACAGGTAGTTGTGAGTCACCCAACATGGGTGCTGGAAACAAAACTTGCATCCTCTGTAAGAGTAGCAAGCACTCTTAGCCACTGAGCCATCTCTACAGCCCCTCACACCACAGTCTGTACAAATAAAAAGTTAATTTTTATTCTGCTGTTCCTTCATTTAACAATTTTTGGGTTATTTTCAGTGTCATTAATTCTTTTCACAATTTAAATTTTTCAACTGTGTTGAGAACAAAGTTCTTAGCTTACAGAACTTAGTGATTTTATTTGAAATAAAATCTGATCTAAAATTAGGAACTGAGGAAGACACATTGTTGACTCCAAAGGTTGAGAAACATATGTTGGATGACCCAGAGTCGACCCTAACTCTTTAAGCTCCCCTAATTAGCACACTATTGTCTTCATTTCACCTTTCCTTACATCTAATTCTGAGAGCTATAGATGCCTTACCTGGGAAGGCAAAGAACTGCAGTAAACGTAATTGCGGTGGACAGACACTTGCAAGTATTGGCCTAGAAAGCAGCATCTGCAATGGGATTCAAAAGGATCACAGCATCAGCTCAGTATAAAGACTTCCCCAATCAAACAGCTACTATATCATAGATTGGGCTATGGGAGAATCCAAATTCACTGGAGGGAGATGATCAAAGAGCAGGTGACCATCTATAGGGCTGTTGTCAAGGGGCCTCAAATACTGGATCAATACAACTCAGTGCTAAAGGCTAAGATTTATAATTCTGAAATATAAGAGACTTAAAGCTTATAATATTATTGTCATTCTCTGTGCTAAGTCTCATCTGACATGTCAGTAGAGGTTAACGTTACTGAAAATATTCTGTTTCCAGATCTCAGGATTTGATATTATTGTTAGTATTCTGTCTACTGCTAGTCAGATTCGGAACCCATAAGGGGTGGGTCACTGTGTGCTTACCTTATTAACCCACTTTGGCTAGTGTCATGGTAGGTGTCAGTTGTCAACTTGACAAACCTGGGAAGAGGGAACCCCAATTGGGGAATTTTCTCTACCAGATTGCTCTGTGGACATGTCTGTAACCCATTTTCTTGATTATTGAGTGATGTGGGCGGTCCCAGCCCCATGTAGGTGGTGCTACCCAGGGGCAAGCAGCCTGAGCACAGGCTGGAAGAATAAGCCAGTAAGCAAGATTCCTCTGTGGTCTCTGCTTTGATTCCTGCCTCCAGGTTCCTGCCTTGCTTAGAAAAGAAATTGTTGCCTTGGCTCTCCTCAATGATGGACTGTCACTTGGAAGAGTAAGATTAAATAAACTCTTTCCTCCCAAGTTGGTTTTGATTAGTGTTTTGTCACAGCAATAGAGAAGCAAACTAGGACAGTTAGCATGTAAGAAGTTTAATAAGTGCATGACATTTGTCAGTGATACTTAAGACTTTGGCAGTCAGTTCATTTTCACTGATTCCATTTTAGTCCTCCTGATTACTTTTGTCAGTGGGAGGAAAAGTCACATAACTCAAATAATAAATAACATCTCAAATAATTTATGTTTATTAATCTTGTGACAGGACCTCTTGCTATATTTTTCTAGAACTAAATTTAAAATAGCATATAGCTTGCAGCTCTTGCAAGTTTTCACAATTAAATATCCAAGGATGTGCATGGAGTTCTTTAATTGCAGAGCTCAATGGTTTCATGAGACCCTGGTCTACCATCAGGAACTCATGAGGAAGATACACTATTGACTGAGAAAGACTAGATAATGTCTTCTCACTTGCAGATTCCTGGAACCCACATACTCCAGGCCGTTTGACAACAGACATGCAGTTTGTAGGGCTGCAAACACCCCTCTCTCTAGGACTGGTTCTTCACACCTCATGTAGCATCCCTTTCTCTGTGGGATTCTTAACACCTAACTTCAGAGACAGATGTTGAAACCAAAGCCTCTGAGACCAACGCTACATGAAGCTGCTAAGGGCTAGAGATGCCACATCTGGCTCCAGAATATGCTAGGCAGTGGCACAAGAAGTTGAAGCAATACTCCCACCACGGCTCTGGTGCACTAATGGATCACTCCCAGAATGTCAATTTAGTTTTCAGCAGTTAATGCCTAAATACAGACTACTTCAGGCCGCAGTCCTCTGACATGATTATTCTGAATGTCATCAGGACCAGCCGTTCGTTCCCTCCCCTGGCGCAGCCCTCCGTACTTTCAGGAGCCTTGCTGCATATTCCATACACTGAGCTCCTGTCCACCTGAACAGTCCCTTCCTCTTCCTACTCCATCAGAATCTATTTCCTGAGGACACTTCTCCCGGGAGCCAGTAGTAATGGTTTATTATTTCACACAAGGCTTTAAAAAAAAAAAAACTATTTCAGTCAATCCCCAATTCACTCAGTTTAACATATGGTGATATCTTAAACGTGTTATTGATTTGTTTTTTTTTGTTGTTTGTTTTTTCTGTTTTGTTTTGGGGGTTTTGAGACAAAGTCTTTCCATGTAGCTCTAGCTGGCCTGGAATTCACTGGTTAGCTTATGCTGGTCTCAAACAGATGCCTCCGAGGCCTGGGATTTACAAGTGTACCCTACCTTTCCTGGTTGAAACATTTCAAGTATTCTAAGCCAGGGCATAGCTCAGTAAACAAAGTATTTCATTATCAATACAACCCTTGGTTCCACCCTTGGAATGGCACAAACTGGTACTAGTGCTCCTCTAATCCCTATACTGGGGAGGGAGAAGAAAGATCTGAAGTTCAAGGTTACTTTCAGCTACATAGGGAGTTCAAGGATAGCCTGGGATACATAAGACCTTGTTTCAAAAAATTATGTGTAGCCGGGTGTAGTGGTACACACCTTTAATCCCAGCAGTTGGGAGGCAGAGGCAGGCAGATCTCTGTAAATTCAAGGCTGGCCTGGTCTACATAGTGAGTTCCAGGACAGCTGGGGCTACAGGGAGACGCTGTCTC
>NW_008329035.1:560537-589024 GCF_000622305.1 Nannospalax galili
CCTGACTTCAGTGACAAGCCATTTTTGAGCACCTCCCTTTCCTACCTGGAAGCTCTCCTCTCTGGCCTCCTTTGATGTTTATGGGATTGTTATTTAGACCTGTTGTAAACTGTCTCTCCTATCTTACGGCCTTTGCACCTTTAGATCTGTGTAGATCCATAGGACGTTTGGCAGTGTGGTAAAATTTCTGCCCTGCATGCAGCAGCCACACATAGCCATCGACACTTGAATGTGGCCTCTGTGATAGGAACTGAATATTTTAAAAAATTTAAATAATTTCATACATATTTACTGCAATTATATTTTCTCCATTACCCTTTGGTATCCCCCTTATTTTTCTCTGAACCCCATTCTTCTTCCCACCTAGTCTCCTAATGGCTCTGCCATTAGAGAAAATGATACCCCCTCCTCCAGCATCCGTTAATAGTCATTAACTCTTCAGAAGTGATGGGACCTCATGGACACCTCCTCTGTCCATGATGGAAAGTTGATGGCCCAGTCTTGTGCAAGTATCCACACAGCTGTGCATTCATCTTTCAATAATAATGTTGTTTCCAGATGGAAGCTTTTCATGACTCTCTTCCTCATCCTCCAGATACTAATTTTTTTCTGCCCCCTCTTCTGCAATATCCACTGGGCCTTGGGTTTGTGTGTGACACAGATGCCCCACTTAATTTGGACAGTCATCAGTCACTCAGAACTCTGACCAGATATGAATATCTGCATTAACAGTCATCTTCTGCTAAGAGGAACTTCTCTGCCCCAGATTGAGAACCATATTAGTCTATGAGTATAAAATAAATATTTAGAAGGCAGTTTGACAACATCCTTGTTCAGGGAAAACAGTGGTAATGTGTTCCTCCCTTGGGATCATGCCTTCCCCAGCCACAGGCTTTTGACCAGGTCTACAGTAGCAGTTGTGTATTCCCTCCTGTGGAGCAGGCCTCAAATCACAAAGCAATTGGCTAATCCACAAATGGTTGTGTCACTATTGTACCAGAGGGCATATCTTGCCTAGCAGTTCAGTATTGTAGTATACATGGTCTACAGCTGGTTGAGACCATTGATAAGACCCCAGAAGCTTGTACAGTTAGTACCTTTGGGTATTGTGAAAGCTATCAAGCAGGGAGGGAGTTTCCAGCTCAGTTCATCTTGATTTCACTTTGTACTGTATTCAGAGTGTGTAGTATTTTTGACAATAAGGTTGTAATGTCTTGTTCTAGTTGACAGCCAAGAGCAACTACAATAACCTGTATTCTTTTGGAGGCCCTTAAGACCTTTCTGGTCAACAACTCACAGGAGGCATCTCATACCTACCTGGTACCTGGATTCTTGTTTTAAAAGCCTATAACTTCTGGGAGCAGCATTATCTATACATTAAGGTTACCTCTGAGGAACTGAGTCTTTAACTGTATTTAGTTTGAATGAACTTAAGTAATCACCCATGCCCACTACCTGTCTTTATTTCCAGTGCAACTTTAGCTCTTAGGCAAACTAAGGATCCTTGGGTCAGATGCCTTAACTCCCCATCTGAGTTCAGGGCCCTCTGTTGTACATCATCATGGCCTTATTCTTGCCTTCGCAGCACCTATCATCTATCACATCTTCAACGTGTGGTTATTAATTGTGTCCTCTTTGCTCACTATTGTATCCACAGCATCCAGCACAGCTCCTGGAGTACAAGACCATACATGAATGAATGAGTGAACACTGTGAGAGGAAGAAGAAAGGATACAGATTAAATTGCTGCTAAGAATCTTCAGTGGTCCAAAATCAGATGACTGTACCCTTAAAATTAGGGTCAGTTGGGCAGTCTACCTCCCAGCCAGTGCCCAGGAGTGGTACCCATGGATGCAAGGATTGCTGACACCAACACACAGGCTGAAGGCAAGTGTGTGGCCCTCACTGAAGGTACCATCTTGTATTAATCACTTTTCCTATTGCTGTGGAAAAAATACCTGACAAAAGCAACCTAGGGAAGGAAGGGCTTATTTTGGTGCACAGTTTGAGGGCATAGCCTATCATGGCAGAGAAGGCATGGTGGCAGGAGTTTGAGGCAGCTGGCCGTGTTGCATCTGCACTGAGAAGGGAAAGAGAGAGGAATGCTGATGCTCAGCTCAGTTTTTCCATTTTATTTAGCCCAGGAGCCTAGCTGATGGGATGGTGCTGCCTACATTTTAGGGTGGGTCTTCCCTTCTCAATTAACCCAAACTAGAAACTCCCAGACAGAAAAGAAAGTCAGAGTTTTATCTCCTAGGCAATTCTAGATCCTGTTGAGCTGACAATCATTATTAACCATCACGCATCTCATTATCCATGTCCTATCAAGTTACCATCGGCCAAAGTGCAGATGTCAAAACAATCCATCCTCCAGCAGAACTGTGAGCTGATCATTCATTCTGGCATATGCTGGCTGCTACGTATCCTCTTCAGCTTTAAGAATACTGGGGTAATGTATTTGGAACTAAAACATGTTATTTCAACACCTGATCCACTCACTTTAACATATGGCTTATGTCTTCAATGTGTTTTTTTGAAGAATTATATATTCTAAATTTGATAGAATTATAATTTGCCCTATTTATGGGTTACATAATTGAATGTAGGAATGTAATTTTTGTGCAAACAGATGCAGCATGATCTAGAATATCCTAAAATATTCCTGCTATCTTTCTTACTGATAACCCCCTCAGGAAAAAAATAGAAAACAATTAACCCCAAGAAGGTCTTTCCACCTCTAACAACTCAATTTTTCCAGTAACAGCTTTGAGAATTCCTTTCTAATGTCAATTTTCAAGGATTCTGCATTTTATGCTAATTATACTTTTAGTGATCATTCAGTGAAGAAGCATAGTAATAAATCTTACTTAAAGCCAATAATGTTCTGAAATAGTCTACTAATCACTATAGTATTTACATATACCTAAAAAGCACCAGTAGAAATAAGTCCATCATATTATTTATTCATAATATAAACAGTGCTGTGGTAGGAATACACACTTTTGCCCCTACCCCACTCCATAATGCTCCACTGTTTACTTGTTTTACATATATATATATATTTGGCAATTCAGCTTCTCAGAAATGCACCCAATATTTAGAATAGGAAATGGAATCACTAAATGGGAATAGTCTTAGACAAAATATCAAATGATCACAATACACACACTCAACAAAAGAGACACAGAACTTGGAGATACTTTAAGTTTATGTGGAGTGTTTCTACAGGGCAGTAGAGCTACATTTGGACCTTAACAGAAACAGCTGATGGTTTAGGTGTTATTTGGCAATGAGGCAATGTGACTGTTCTTCACAGGCTTGAACATAGTCAAATAAGTCAATAGATCAGTGTTACAGAGAAGCTACCATATGAGCATTGCTATCGAGATTTTCAACCTCCAATAAGACACTTTGGTTTGGCTCCACTATGTATAGGTGTATTAAGTACAAACATCCAGCGTCTATTTTATAATAGATTAGTCTATTATGCCAATTTCTACAAAGGAGTGCCAGCTTTTCAGTGATTCAAATCATATTCAGCCATGAGCATTCATTTATAACATGTTTTTTTCTATGCTTTTTATGATGGCTCATGGCAGTTTGGCTTTTGTATATAAACTCCTTCTGTGGAGAATTCTGTCTCCATATTACCTAGTTCCAATGAGTTTAACAGGAGCATTCGTGAGAACATAACCCTGAGAACTTCCCTGATATAGGTACTGCCTTAACTTTGTGAAGTATTTTCCTAGAAATATACACAGCATGTATATTTCAATAGAAACATATGGAGACTGTAATAAAAAAGAAAGCTTCCTTTGGACAGTTCATACCAGAGCGCTGCTATTGTGTTGCTCCATGTGGAGTTAATTTTCCTCCATCAGTAAACCTCCCATCTAGCTTCCTGGTTTTTCAAGGCATTTTAAATGAGTCATAGGAAACAGCTGTTGATCTAAGACCAGGTTTGCTTAGGCTGTGTTGATGCTGAACTTCTGAATCATATGCTTACCGCCTTATTAATTCTGTAAACTTGTGACCCTCTGATCAGTATGCTAAGCTCTTTCCTGCTCCTAGCCCTCTATAAACAAGTCTGTTTTTGACTGTATTCCCAAAGTAAGCCTCCTTAGGCTTTATGGCTTATATTTTGCTGATGAACTTCTTCACTCCTCTTCCAAGATGCACAGTGCCACCTGCCCAGATGGTAAAACGCATATCCATTCTATTTCCTATGGCATGCCTCAGGGAGAGCTCTGAACTACCCTTTATTTCTTATTGATTGATAATTCATATTTTGCTGCTATTTCAACAATTAATACTAATTTGTTACACATTGCAACTCAGATTATTTCCAAGACTGTTTTGGCATAATAGGTACTCAATAAATTTTATTGACAGAATGAATAAATTAAGAACCTATGACCTTGAATTGGAAAGCCAAATGCTGAGCTCTCCTACCACCATAGTATTAGAAGGTGTCATGGTTAATATCTGTGGTCAACTTTACAGGATACAGAATCACCTAAGAGACAAATCTCTGTGTATGCCATTGAGACACTTTCTTGATCAGGTTAACGGAGATGGGAAGACCCACTCTAAATGCGGGTGGCATCATCCCATGGGATGTGGCTCTGGACTGAATAGAAAAGAGAAAGTGAGTTGAGCTGAGCGCATTCACTTCTTTCTGCTTCCTGGCTGTAGATGCGGTATGACCAGCTGCCCTCCACTCCTGCTGCCATGCCTGTCCCGCCCTGATCGGCTGTGCCCTCAAACTGTGAGCCAAAAGAAACCTTCCTTAAGTGGCTTTTGCTAAGAATTCTGTCACAGCAACAAGGAAAATAACTAATGCAGAAGGGAATGTCACCTTCCACAGAGTTCTGTCACTGCCTCTCCTAGCATCCCAATGTGAAATCAGCATGGACCAAGGAAGGAGCTGTTTTGCACACCCTGTACTGTGTAATATATGTTGCTAATCTGTTTTTCTGAAACAATTTTATTTAAGATATGTGACGATCAAAACTAATCTCTGATGCCATCCATGCTGTAATCTTCCACTACAGTCTCAGACTCTGATTCCTGCCGCTTTGTGATTCTCCTATTCTCCACTCTTCTGACACTTCTGACCAAAATATAAGCTAATTCAGTAGTGTTCCAGTATACACACACACACACACACACACACACACACACACACAATAGATGCACCTTAATTTTAATGGAATTATGTCCTGACAAAATGTCATTAAGTCAATTATATTATCAGTTACAAATACATTTAAAACACTGTACTTACTGGGCATTGTTTTAGCAATGTAACATTGTCAGTTGTTTGTCCTCCTGGTCACATGACTAACTAGGATCTGTGGCTTACTGCCTCCACCCAGCACCATGAGAGAGCATTGTTATACACAGTTCCAGTTCAGGAAAAGATTAAAATTCAAAATGTGAATTATGGACTTTTTTGTACATGTATCATTTTTGCCTCATTATGAAGCCAAGAAATTACAGTAACTTGTGTTCTTCTCTCTGTGTCTCTCACTGTCTCTCTCTCCCTGGCTCTCTCTCTCTCTATATATATCTTACCTCTAATGAAAAACACATGGGACATATCAATCCATCCTATCTCACTCTACAAATACCAATCTAAAGGATAATTGACAAAGAATTATTATATTTTATCATTATTTATTTACTTTAAAAATATTTTATTTATAATTTTTCATTTTATGTGTATTCATGTATTGCCTGCATGTAGGTAAGTGCACCTGTATCATGCAATGCCCACAGAGGACAGAATAGGCCATTGGATCCCCTGGAACTGGAGTTACGGACAGTTGTTAGCTGCCATGTGGGTGCTGGGATTCGAACCCAAGTCTTCTGCAAGAACAACCAGTGTTCTTAACTGCTGAGCCCTCTCTCCAGCCCCTTACCATTATTTATTATGTTTATGGGTATGATGTGTGTGAGTGCAGATGCACATGTGCCGCAGTACATGTACACAGTACATAGAGATCAGAGGACAACTAGTGGAGTCTGTTCTCCCCTTCTACCTTTACAGCCAGTACCTTTGCCCCCTCAGCCATCTCCCTGTCCCCCAAGGAATCATTAAAATACACATAACAATTCCAATTGAAGAGACTGGGGAGTACACGGGAAGAAAAGGTAGCAGTGGGATAGGAAGGATGAGGGGGTAGGGTAATCACTAAAAACATACTTTATTTGCAAGTGCCATAATGATACCTAATGCCTTCTATGCTAATTTAAAAGATACAAAGAATCCCCACTGCACTCCAATGAGATTTTAAGAATTGAAAACATCCATGTTTCACAAGGTGAGGAAAACCCTACTATGTGATTTTTGGCAGGGATAAACAGACATCTCAGATCCCTCAACTTGAGCTGTTGACATTTTTGTATAGCTACACATTTTTTTTGTTGTGTTTGGTTGGGTTTTTATTTGTTTATTGTTGTTGTTTGAGACAGGGTCTCACATCACCCAGTCTGTCCTCAAACTCATCAAAGATGTAGCCAAGGATGACCTTGTTTCTGCTCCTCCTCCTTCCATCTCCTCAGTGCTGGAATCACAGGTCTGTGCCTTTGTATCTGGTTTTTAGGGTGATGGGTATTGAACCCAGAGCCTTGTGCATGCTAGGTAAGCACTCTACCAACTGAATCAATCCTCAACAGCATATTTTTCATTTACTTAATTTATTTTTTTCTTTTAAAATATTTTACTATTTATTTTATTTTATTTTTTGTCTTTTTGAAGCAGGGTCTCCCTGTAGCCCCAGCTGTCCTGGAACTCACTGTGTTTACCCAGGCTGGCCTTGAACTCACAGAGATCCACCTGCCTCTGCCTCCCAAGTGCTGGGACTACAGGTGTGTGCCACCACGCCCAGCTTATTATTTTAATTTTATGTGTATGTGTGTATTGCCTGCATGTAGGTAAGTGCACCCATGTCATGCACTTAGGACAGAAGAGGCTGTTGGATCCCCTGAAACTGGAGTTATGGACAGTTGTTAGCTGCCATGTGGGTGCTGGGATTTGATCCCGGGTTTTCTGCAAGAATAGCCAGTGTTCTTAACTGCTGAGCCATCTCTCCAGCCCCTTAATTTATTATTTTCTTAAGCTACATTCTGCATTCACTTGGCATAAAATGTCATCATTCCTAGAAAATATTTTTGTGTTCTGTATACTAACTGATACATTTTACCATCATGTAAAGTTATGCTTTTGAAACTAATTTGGCACCTTGTGATCAAATTGATATAAGTAAATAAACATATATACACATTTCATCTTATTAACAGTCTACCTTATTAACAAATCTTTGTATAACTGACTTATGAACAAGTCCCAGCCAGCAATCTACTTCTAGGTAGTGTTAAAGAAACCATACTCTAGTTTGGCCAATGAGCTTCCATAATTCCCGGGAGTTTTCAGCTATCTCAGTTGTAACAGAATGAAAAACTTTCTATTGTAGAATTTCAGGGCAATTAAAACTCTTAATAATTATCTTTTCCCATGACTCTACCTTTATTGGTTGGCAATTAATGATTTGACTTTTGACCAGTGTACAAAAAAGAAAAAAAGCTTCTTTCTCAGAAACTAGTGATAACAGATGTCATTTTCCAGCTCTAAGATGCTAATGGGAATTGACCCCAATAGTCATGAGCTGTAAAGTTTGTACAGATAAAACCTACTAGAAAGTCATTCCAGTAAGAAACAACAGGAAGCTACTTACCATTTTCTTTATCTGGGAACTGGTCCTATAGTGGTCCTCATTGCAGGCCTTCCTGTGGTGACCTCTCCATTCTAGGTACCAGCCCACCAGAGGGGTGACAGAAGCCATAAGCGATGGCTGTGGTGGGGACCTTGGTACCAGGACCATCCTGCCTTCCCCTCTGTTCCTCCATCCTTGTGAGTTCTATGGAATGAATTCAGACATGACACATAGAGTGTGGTGTAGAAGACACACAGAGTTTACTACAGAGTAAAGTGGGCCGTACTCAAGAGATGAGAATCGCCAAAGTGACCTTAGGGGAAAACACTCTCACCAGGAGAGAGTAGACAGTGGCCAAAGAGATGACGCAGAGGAAAACATTCTCAACATGTGAGAGATGAGAATGGCCAGAAAGACTATTGTGCCAACTCACACTTTAAGGTAGGCTTTATACTTTTTTTCTTTTTCTTTTACTTTTTCTGAGCTGGGTCTCATGTAGCCCAGGTTGACCCCAAACTCCATAATGTAGCATAAGATGACCTTGAACTTCTTGAACTTCGGTATCTCACAGGTACTGGGATTACAGATACACACCTGGTTTTATATGGTGCTGGGGATCAAACCCAGGGTTTGTGCGTGTTAGGCAAGCATACTACCAACTATATCCGTAGCCCCCACTTGGATTGACTTTCTTAAGGGAAGGGACAATAAATAGTATATCTTAGTTCTTTACTGGAAAGTCTCTGCTTAGATAATAATCTTATGATCTTCTGAGCAGTTTAGAATGTCATGTCTCCACCCAGGGCCAGAGATACTGACTCAGATTCCATTCTTTTGACCAGCAATCAGAGTCCTGCAGGCTAATTACAGTTCCTAGTTTTACAAGTTGCTGATCAGAGAGGAGTCCACCACCATGGCTTTTAAGCCTGCTATTAACCTTTTCAATCTACCAACAACTCACTAGAAGGGCGACAGAAGCCCAGAGCCTGGAATGACTCAGCAAATTTCAAGTTGTCCCCATGTTGCCAAGGCCACTCCAAAGTTGTAGGCACTTGGGAGGTCTGTCTGACTCTTTCACTGTATTCTTTCTCAGTCTCTTTAAAGAGCATAAGCCAGGACATATGAAAACTAGAAGTTGTTTTAGGGCATTTAACCTCTTAAAAATACAGGTGTTATCTACTATCCCCAATGCAGCTGTTCACCAGCTTTGAATGTATGAAAACAATACACACAAAAGATGAAGGGCAACTTTGAATAATTAGCAGTGTCCTCAGGACTAATGAGAAGATTATTAAAGTTGTGATTTAGTCTACACAAGGCAAACATTTTCTTATAAAGGAGTTGAGAAGTGTCATTGTCCAGTGAAGCATTTATTTTCAAACTAAAGTCAATTAAGATGCTGAGCTGAGGGCCATAACTCCTACAGAAACCAACATACATTTCTTCCACACCTCTGACAGGCATCCCAGTGATGAGTACATGGAAGTAATTGAATTGTGTTTAATATTATTCACACTTACATGGTACTGAGCTTGGGAGCAGACCACAGCTCTGCAGAGTAGAGATGAAGCCTGCTCTGCCCACTGTTGTGGGTGGAGGGTCTGTCCTTGCTGCCACAACCTGCCCAAGGCTTTATCACCTCTCTGACTCGCAGTCAGCATTCAACAGCAAGATGGATACATCAACAATGAGAACCTGGAAGCAGGCCAGTCTATTGGTGCTAAAGCAATGCCTGCCTCAGCACAGTCCACCGGGCCAGGCATTTACAGGAAACGTCTGGCAGCAGGACCAATGCAGCTCCTTGTTTGGTGAGCTGCAGAGGAAGCGGCTGGACAGGATGAAGTCGTAAGACAGTTCCTCAGAGGGTTCTGGAGCTATGGCTAATAGAAAGCAGCTCAGGACATAGACCATCCCAGCGCATTTGGAGATAGTGCGGCTCAACTCCAGCAGCAGTTCCCACACCATCACAGAACATGAGGGAACTTTTCCTGGGAAGACGTGAACAAATATCTGTTGTACCACATAGGGCACCAATGATAGACAAAATAACAATTCCACCAAAGTCCAGCTTGGCAACCAGTGAGTCTATTGAAGGTTATTTACAAAAACACGAGTAAGGGAGTAAGGGATTACTTACAATAGGATCATGGGTAACCCCAAACCAGGTGCACAACCACCAAGTCCCATCCTTCATGGATGATGGCCTCATAGAAGCTGCATCTTTGGAGGTTACCCCTTTCAGTTAACTTCCGCTTCCTATTGCTTTAGCATCTCTCAAGATCGCTTGCAGCTGGGGCTGGAGAGATGGCTCAACAGTTAAGAGCACTGGCTGCTTTTGCAGAGGACTGGGGTTTGATTCCCAGCACCCACATGGTGGCTAACAACCATCTATAACTTCAGTTCCAAGGTAGTCTGACGCCACCTTCTGACCTCCACAGGCGTTGCACAACATGAGTGCAGTTACATACATGCAGGCAATACACTCATACACATAAAATAAAAATAATAATAAATAAAATCTTAAAAAAATAATTTGTTATTTTAAATTTTTTTTAAAAAAGATCACTTGCAGCTGAGAGAGGACAGGAAGGAGTAATGGCTGGGCTCTCTCCTTCCTTCTACTAGGAAATAACAATAGCTTCACTACTATTACCATAGACCTAACTATCCCTATAATGTTCTGCTCAATTAGTTGCCATGGCTATTGGGCAAAAGTAATTTATACCCTAAAATGGCATGGGATGATCATGTTATACCCAGAGGAAAAAGCCATTCTTCAACAGAGGAAGAGGCAGAGTGTTGAACAGTGCTGGCCCACAGAGCAGGCCAGAGGCCGGGTTTTGTGGACACATCAGGTGTGATAGGCAACTAACAGGGACCTCTCAGTTCCTCCACAGTCCCATTCAGAGTCAAGGAAGGCCCTGTATGTACAGTACCTCCTCACCTGGTGTGGCGAAATTATGATCACCATTGAGAAATAGCAGGAACCAAAACCCTCCTTTTTTATAACTTTTTCCTTCAGGCATACTATGATCATCTCATTGCACCTCAGAGCAGAAATAACTTTGGCTTTGTAGTCATAGCAACAAAATAAGCAAACCAGTGCTGTAATGGGGCAGATAACACTCCTCAGTAGAGAGGGGAGGTGGATCACTTGTCCCTCACCTGGGGTTCTGCCCACCACTTCCTCCTGCCCCTCAGTTGCATGTGGCCTTAAGAGGTGATGCTAGTTAGAGTATATAGTAGAAGGAACACTATGATGGAGCTTTGATGGAGTACTTTCCCTTGCTGAAGTTGGACTTTACAGCACCGCATGTTTTTGAGTCATTTGTGCCCCTGTAAAAAACTACAATAAACTTCTTAGTTCACCACAATGGACTTGGGTGAAATTGTCTCTTTGGTTTGTTTATAGTCTGGGTAAATAGAAGTTTGTTCCTGTCTCCCCAGGAAAAGTAATAGAACACTTCCAAACAGAGAGAGACTGAAATCCAAAAGGTAGTTCTGTGGTGGCACAAGACTGACAAGAGGGAAGAAATGGGGCATAGGTATGTGTGCTTCCCTCCCTTACCCTTAACTAAGAGTACCACTCATTGAGCTCAGTTTAGGTTTTAAGGCTGCTCTGGTATCTGAAATAGATAAGCTTAGTATCAAGTAAGCAAGAATTACAAACGCTTTCATTCATATGACTTTTCAGAGCAATGAAATGTGCACAGTATCAGCAAACAGCAGTCAACTGATAGAGGCACAAATGCCCTGTGCCAGGAAGGCAAGGGCAAGCCTGAGCAGGAGCAGGAAGGCAAAATCACACACACACACACACACACATTCACATATACTCATACACACACTCACACACATTCACATATCCATACATATATTCATACACATTCACACACATTGACACATATACACACACTCTCACACACACACCTACATACACACACATTCACACACATTTTCACAAGCGTATGCACACTCATGTGAACACACGTGTCCGCATGAACATGCACACACACACAAGCATGACACAGTTTGTAGCACCTATCATGCCTAATGTGTCCCTCCAAACCCTGCTGCTTTGCCTGGAACCCAACTCTGCAAACTATGGCTGACAGGGAGACAGGGATACCATGGATTCTGGGTTAAACCCTTCTGCCTATCACTCTGTACTCCTGGGTTAGAGCCAGGCCTGCCCCAGCCCTGCAACAAGAGGAAAGCCAATGGGTTCAGACTCAATAGCAGGGATTAGACCTAAAGAGATTACTAGAACAATGGTCTCTGTTTCTGATTGGGAAACTTTGAGAGTCATTGACTCTCAGGAAAACCAGGGAAATCTTGTGCATGACTTTGACTTGAGGTAGTCATTTTCAGCCCTTTCCATGAGAGCCTGATTTGTGATCAGAAGCCCCTAGGTATAGCTTTTCAACAGGGGTTCTTGTTTTGGGAGGTTTCACATGGGCTAGGCTGACATAGGCTGAGGTTGCATGAATGAATGAGTGGATGAATATATGAATGAATCAATGTAGGGTCACAGAGGAATCTGCTACACAGATCTTGACAGTCCAAATGTGTCAGCACCTAGACAGGTACCTTTGGTCTTCTACCTCTGTTCTCTTCTCAGGGTCTCTCTTCCTTAGTGGAGTAGAACAAAAGAGACCAGCCTTTCTGTAAGTGGGATCATTCATGGAGACACACTTTGGTTTTGTGGGTAGCGTACATGAGGACTGATGGGTGGAGTGAGTTATAGCTCAGCTTCCACATGACTTTCCCAGGATCTATAACCCCAGTGCCACAGTGACAGAAATTATGGCACTTGCAGTGTGCAAGGGTTGGTACTGTGCTGGTCACTTTTTGTGTGTTGTCTTCATGAATATTCTTAGAAACCCTAAAAGCAGAAACTGTTCCACAGAGGAAGGATTTAAGTTTTAGGGTACCAGTTGAGGTACCTGGCTCTAGGTGCAGGAAGAGTCAGGCTTCTTGCAGATGTGGGAATGTCACTGTGACTCACTTCCCCACACAACCTCTTGTGTCTACTGTGCAGTTAGAGAGAGTTCAGATTGGTTCACATGTCTTCAAGTAATCTAATGCCTGCTAAATACAGAGTCTTGTGGGGGACAAGAGAAGACCAAGACCATGGTCTCAAGGGGCTCACAAGAAAAACCCAGAGAAGAAACCGATGCCTGCAAAGGGAAAGGAAACTTTCTGAGAAAAGCATTTTGCATACACAAAACACACCAGTTTAGCACTCTGTGACCCTGTCCTTGAAGAAGATCCGAGCTTCGGGGGCTTAGACTGTACAGTGTTTCAGATTTAGATCCCCCTCTTCTTTGATCAGGCCCGGCTGTCTTTCCAAAGCTCATACTATACATATAATTTCTATTCAGATTCAAAAATCTTTCCGATTATTATAGTGAATGCAATGTTATTCAAGGATTTTTTTTCTGAAAGTGCACCTATCTGACATGCATTTTTAATTTTATGTGCAATATGCAAATGTCATCACTGTAGTTGTTAGCCGCAGCACAGGATTGCAATTAACTATGGAACTGTGCATTTTAGTTATATGCTAATGCTAATGAGATTTTCATAAAGCAAGTCCAATTACCAGCCCTATTTTTTTAGGTGCAACAGCTACTGCAAAAGCGAAGGTGTTGCCTTCTTTTGGAATAAATTACCCTTTGTCCTTGGCTCCCTCATCATATTCAATCATCCTAAAAAGTAACTCCTGCTTCTTTGACTATTTTATGCTGCCTCACTCTCCTGTATATTAATGGAAACTGTGGACAGGCTGTTTAGAAACCAATTTGCACTGCACAGGCAGTGGGGAAACTATCTCCCAATGCAAACTGGAGCATCAGAGCTTTGAGCCGTCCAAGTAAACAGGACCTAGAGGAGACTGAAACTCAGACAGTGAGTTAGTAAAAATAAACCACAAGAGAGCACACAGCAGTGCAATCTTGGACGGAGGACACACAGGCTATGAATGGTATTTAAGCTTGGATTTATGATTTGATGCACCACTGGTTGATAACAACTACTTTGGGAAGATAGCCATTCTGTCATTCATTCCAGTCCAGGCCAGCAAGAAGACTAAGCAGGTAAAGGTGCTTGCCAGGCAAGCCTACAGACCTGAGTTTGATCCCCCAATTCCATGGCGGAAAGAGAGGGATTCCTGAAAGCTGTCCCTTTGTGCCCGCACTTGCATACATACAACATATTCACACACATAATAAATGAAATACAAAATTTAAAGGGTGGGAAAGCAGTCCTGTTGTGGTCTGGTGATGTGGCTCAGTTGGTAGAGTGCTTCTGTAGCATGCACAAAGCCTGGTTCGATTCCTAGCACTATGCAGCCAAGGATGGCCTTGAACTTCTGATCTTCCTGCCTCCACCACCCGAGTGTTGGGATTGTAGCTATGCGCCACCATGCCCATGTGTATGCAGTGCTCAGGATGGAACGCAGAGCTTTGTGCATGTCGGTGAAGCGCTCTACTGACTGAACCAAATCCCCAGTCCAGAAGGGGGTTTAAGAAGGATATCAATCAGGCCTTTCGCCCACAACTGCCACTTAGACAGCAAAGTAGAGGAGGGGCAAGGTCCGGGAGGGAGAACAAACCACTCAGGTTCAGCAATACCCTTTCCCTCTGTTCAAGTCAGATCTAGAAACTAATGAAGATTTTTGTTTTGTTTTCCCTTTGTGCAAAGTTTTCTGGGTCCCTGTGGGAGGCAATGAAATAAAAAAGTACTCTTGTTTTTTGAATATTTTCATTTAGAAGAAAATATGAGAAACAAGAATGAATGCTTTAGGATACTAACATATAGGTTGAGAGTCTTTCCCACTCTTAGTCAGCTTTCAATAAAACAAAAACTGTGTAGAAACCAATACACCAGAGAGGAAAGAGAGAAAAAAATAAGGGAGGAAAGGGAGTTAAAAATACCTCAAGCCAGGCATGGTGGCACACGCCCATAGTCTCAGCACTTGGGAGGCAGATCTCTGTGAGTTCAAGGCCAGCCTGGTCTACATAGTGAGTTCCAGGCCAGCTGGGGCTACAGGGAAACCCTGTCTCAAAAAGACCAAAAAAACCTCCCAAAACCAAAACCAAAATCAAACAAAAAAACCCCAGAAAAACCAAAAAACAACAAAAACCAAAAACCCTCAAAACTGTCAAAACTGGCCTGGAATTACTTATGGGTGAGAGGTCCACCTTTTCTTCTTTCCACACTAGCCTGCCCATCAAACTCCTTCCTGATTTACCAGGGAGAGGAAAGCCAGGAATTGAGAAAGGGCAATGGGGCATGGAATTTTCCATAGCCAAGTTAAAGAATGCCAACTTCGGGGCTGGAAAAATAGCTTAGTGGTTAAGAGCACTGGCTGTTCTTGCAGAAGACTCAGGTTCGATTCCCAGCATCCACATGGCAGTTAGCAATTGTTTGTAACTCCAGTTCCATGGGAATCCAACACCCTCTTCTGACCTCCATGGGCATTTTATAACAAGGGTTCACTTACATGCATGCAGGTAATACACACATAAAATTAGAAAAAAAAGAATGCCCACTTCTATTAGATATGAAAGTGTAAGGATGAGATATTCAGCATCTCAGGACATGGACAAGTAGTTGAGGGTCAGGAAGCTGAGGGGTGTCTGTTAAGGTCTTCTAGTTTACATGAATTTTGAATGTGAAGAAGCCAGAAGTTTGAGGAAGGAGACATCAGGGAGTCATTCAGGACAGGGGTGTTGCTAGATGACTTTAATAGAAGAACCAAGGGTCAGGCTGATGGGTGGCAGGAGCCAAGAACAAGTATGGCCTGTGCACCTGAGAGCAAGCTGGAAAGGTAGAAGTCTTGTCAGAGTACCAGGTGTCACAACGGCAATTCAGAGGAGGTGATGTTCTGGACCAGGGTGAAATTGTAATGGAAGGTGGAGGTGGTATTTAAAGTCACTAGACAATGACAAGCTCAAAGAGCTCAGTGGTCACTGAGAGATGGACCACACAGAAAGAAGCTGATGCAGATGCCAAAGTCCTCCATGCTGTGGAAGAGTACCCAGTGACGTGGTCATTAGTTCTCACCCTTTGCCATTTTTCTTGCTAACAAGGTCTTCCTCCTCATGGAGACTGCATGCTGTGTTCATAAGCCTAGCCCTGTCAGTAGGTCTGGGGAACAGACTCTGAGGGCTTCCAGTAAAGGTTTTCTTCTTATTAAGAAATTCTAGATGAAGGGGACTGGGGATGTGACTCAGTTGATAGTCACAATTTAACTTGCTTGACATACATAAAGTGTTAAGTTCAGTCTCCATCATTACATAAACCCGGCTTGGTGCATACAAGTATAATTCCAGCACTTGGGAAGTAGAAGCAAGGGAATCAAGATGTTCAAGGTACTTTTTTGCTATTTTGCAAGTTCAAAGCCAACTTAGGCTGCATGAGACCCTGTCTTAAAGGAAACAGAAGAAAAAAGAGAAGAACCTGCCCATCCTTAGTGTAGGGAGTTATATTAGGCTGGACATAGCCCCCCAAGGATTGGCACCTAAGGTTACTTTGAATGGGAAAGGGTCTTTGCAAACACGATTATGTTTGGGATCATGGGATGGTGACATTCTCCCAAACTGTCCAGGTGGGCTCTAGTGCAATAACAAGGTTCCTGTAAAAGAAGGGAGATGATTTGATAGGCAGAAGACACACAGAGATACGAAATGCAGCAATGGAGAAAGATTGGAGAGATGCAGCCATGACCAAGGAATGTTGGAAGAGGCAGGAGCACCTTCTCCTACAGAAAAGTAGATCCCAGCTGAGACTTTCATTTCACCCCATGACACTGATTTCAGAACTCCGATCTCAGACCAGCAGGAGAATAAATTTCTGTTATTCTAAGTACTTTGTGTTATTTGTTACAGAAGCTGCAGGAGATCAATACAGACATAGCTGTGAGGGATATGGCATCTGGAGTTGCTGCAGCTAACTTGTAACCATGAAGGAACAAGCTTGAAGATAAAATTTAACATCCTGGATGAAACTGAGCTGAGAGACTTGTTGAACTAGCCAATTATCACTCAACCGTTCAATTTGCCATGTATTAAATGTCCCATTGTTAGGTCCTGGCAGTTGGACATTGTGGAACTTACAGTCAAAGTATCCTAATTGATAAAGCTTAACCTAATCAAAGTTGTGAAGACTAAGGAAGAGACAATCCACTTTCCAACCCTGAAGAGAGCATCCACTGAGCTGCTCTCGTTTGAGAAGAACTAGCAGCCCAGGAGAGAGCCAGAAGACTGAGAAAATGGTCTGGGAAAGTGCTCAGGACTTGGGGAGGGGGCATTGGTGATTATGCAACAGGCTTTACAGGGGGCAAAGGGTTCAGGAAAAAGGGAGTGTTCTTCTGAAAGGATTCTGCAAATCTGTGTGGGGTATTATTGTGATAAGATTGTGCAGCTCACGGATGGAGTAAGGAACGGGCAGGTTCAGTCTTTGGACAGTGATCAAAGAAAATAGGTATGAAGCTTGGTGGTTTAAACAGCCCCAGGAAACATTTCTACTAATGCCAAGCTGGAAGTGGTTTTTCAACCTTAATGCTCATATGATTTCTCTACGAAGTTTGTTAAACATGTTGAACTTCCTAGGCTCCATGATCCTGATTCAGTAGGTCTTGGTAGGATCTGGACGTTTATAATTTATATGAACATCTGGAATAGTTCAACTGTGGCTGATCTGGGGCTGTATTTTTAAGTACAGTGTCTAAGAACAGTTGCTTTCTAATGTTTTTGACCAAAATCTGACAGTAAAAGTATACCTTTTGATATAAGCCACATGTATGCTCCCTGGCATTCACACATGTACACACACACATACACACACACACACACACACACACACACACACCACAATCCGACTTAAGAAAACAGAAGCTCATTTTTTGTTCACATAGAACCTAGAGCAGATGTTCCTGGCCAGGTGACTCAGGTGACTCTAGGAGTGTACTCTTCTAAATCATCCTCAGGGACCCAGGCTGCTTCTACTTTGACTCTCTGAGATCTTGCAGCTTCAAGGCTGCCCTCGTGTCACCCAGCAGTCATATGGAAAGAAAAGAGGCTGGAAGATGGGCTGGGGCAAGGCTCAGTGGTAAAGCACTTGCCTAGCATGCATGAGGTCCTAGGTTTGAACCCCAGCAATACAAAAATAGCTCCTGTGCTTGGACAAGACACAGTGTTTACCAGATATACTAACCTGGCCAGGCTGGAGACCAGAAACTAATAAATAAATAAATGTAAGTGTTAGAAATAGCTCAATCAATAGCATGATTGCCTTGCTACTTGTCTGAATTCAAGCCCTAAAACCCAAGTTAAAAAAAGCAAGGCATGGTGGTGTGAGCATGGTAATCCTAGTACTAGAGATAGGAGGATCCCTGGGGCTTGCTGGGATCCAGCCATTCTAACCTAATCAGCAAACTCCAGGTCAGTGAGAGACACTGCCTCAAAAGATAAAGGTGACTGGCACCTGAGAAATGACACCTGATGTTGACTTCTGGCTTCCACAAGCTTCACATACATATGCACATGTACACACACACACACACACACACACACACACACACACAGAGTTGCCCATGTGAAAGGGCCTAGGCACCGTATTGGAGTGTGCATGTGACCCATGGTCAAACTCCAGCAAGCAGATCTCAGTCACATAGCCAGTTGAAAAGGAGGCTGGGAAACAGAAGAGCTCACACTGGCAATGCTGTTTGACTCTCCACTTTAGATGGGTGGAGACGTGTACATTTAATGAACCAAAGTTTTATAAAACAGTACACCACATCAATGTCATCTGAAATTTAAATATTTTGTTCTCTCGCATTCTATATTATTTTTCAGGGTTCCAGTCTCCACACTAACTTGGTTTTATGTTCCTCTAAATACCTAAATATCCTGTCTTTACTGTCTGTCTGAGCTTTTGATATAAGCCACATGTATGCTCCCTGGTGTTCACACATGTACATGCACACACACACACATGCTCACATAATCTGACTTAAGAAAACAGAAGCTCATTTTTTGTTCACATAGAACCTAGAGCAGGCCAGGCGAATGTACTGTCTTTGAGGGTTCTTGTTTGTCCAAAGGGGTAGTAGGCTCATGCTATGAGGGACTCTTTTTTCTTTGCTTGTTCAGAACCCCACAGTCAGATAAGAGTAACTGGCTGTGTCCTTGATCTTAGGTCTGTGGTGGAGAAGAAGAAGGAAGGCGGGAAAGCCACAAGCATCCTTCAGCACAGAAGAAAGAGGGAATGTTTGTTAGTAATACAACAGTTTTCTTTTGGTATTTTAATTTAATATTCTGGAAGTGAAACTCATTCTTTGGGCCAAAGGAGAAACAGGACATAACATCATCAACAGAGGGACTCTACTTTGCTCACTGTGTGGTTTACTTTGCTCCTGTGCTTGGACAAGACACAGTGTTTACCAGATGTACTAACCTGGCCAGGCTGGAGACTAGAAGCCCAGTGTTGCAGAGTGTACATAGGGCTTACTGTCCATTCTGCTATACACTGACCAGATGACTGACTGTTGAGTTAATGTCTTGTCTTTCTTTGAGTTGCTATAGCACACTACCTGAGACTAGATGATTTGTAAAACACAGACATCTATTTCTCACAGTTCAGGAGGTAGAGCAGGCAGGGTTGTGTGGTGACAGCAGGAACTCTGCACATGAATGGTGAGAGCATCTGCCCATTAGAGGAGACCAGAGTATCAGCCAAAAGCAAGATTTTAGCCAAAGGCTTCCTGAAGCCTCTTTGATAAGGGCCTTGTCTAATTTACAAGAAGCCATCATGACCTCTTCACACCCATCCTCTTAATATTATCACATTGGCAGCATCTGAATTTTGGAAGGACACAGCCTTCAAATCAACTTCTGAATGAAGCCTAGGTGCTGAGAAGGAACAGACAGTCTTGGGGCCAACATCTGATCCTCCCCACAGCATGAACCTTGGTGCTTTTGTCTTGGACATCCCTTGGGAGAAGGAAAAAAAAAGACACAATGAAAGAAAAGGAAAAATGAAGACTATGAGAGGGAAAAGTGAGGTGAGGAGAGACCAGCACAATTCCTACCAGCTGCAGAGAAAGAATATTAAAGGCTGTTTACGTGTCCCCTAGCCTTACACAAGCACACAGAAAAATTCCAGGTTTGTGCATTCTGGGTCTGGGGATGTGGTTTAGTTGGTAGAGAGCTTGCCTAGCATGCACAGGGCTCTGGGTTCAATCCCCAGCACCACGTAAACCAGGAATGGTAACATATGCCAATAATCCCAGCACTGGGGAGGTAGAATCAGGAGGATCAGAAGTTCAAGGTCATCTTTGGCTATATTACAAGTTCTGGACCAGCCTGGACAACATGAGAATCTGTCTCAAAAAAGAAAATAAACCCCACATATTATGCATTCTAAAGAGATTAGGGATTAATTGGATTTCATGACTAAGAAATGCTAAATGCCATTCAGGAGTCACAGACCAAGGACGTCTCATGTGAGACAGGTTAATGTGTGGTGCTTGGATGGAAAGTTAGTGAGAGGCAGGTGTTTAGGAAGTCAGTGAAGCCTGCTGAACTGCAGAGAGGCCTGGGGCAGCTTGGCATCCATCCTCATGCCCTGTAACCCAAGCCCTGGGATTCTGGGGAAGCCAGACTGAAGCCCAGCATTCTATTTTTAATTCATAGTGTGGAGATAAGAGATAAATATAAAGGAGATTAAGGCTTCCCTTAAATCTCCTCTACAAAAGAAAAACTGGAATTAATCCACAGGAGCACTCCATGGGCAGCACAGTACCATCATTTTCTAAGAATAAAATTAGAAGCAGAAAACTGTGTCCTTATCCTTTTGACATCCAAGAATTGTTGCCATCAATAATTCTTTGACCATGAAATTACCTTCCAGGTTACAGT
Source organism: Nannospalax galili (assembly GCF_000622305.1). Lineage (NCBI taxonomy): Eukaryota > Metazoa > Chordata > Mammalia > Rodentia > Spalacidae > Nannospalax > Nannospalax galili. Next base: position 581,182 of record NW_008329035.1, read on the forward strand.
CATCTGATTGAGACCTGTGGTTTCAACAGAAAAGGAAAAGAGAAAAATCCTCCTAGGACAACTGGTCCCATACACCAGCCCGTTAACAGCATGCTAATGCATGCAGAAGGTGTGCACAGGTGTCACAGCTGTGCACCTTCGAAGTAGAGTTTAAACACACAGGAACTGTGGCTGGTCTTGGAAGTTTGGATCATGTCAGTATGGGATTCAGGTGGACCCTTAGACACATTCCCTGTACACTTCAGCTTACAAATGCACTTTGTAAAACGAGGGAATATTTTTATTATTTTATTTTTTAATATTTTATTTTTATTTTAGGTGTATGAATGTATTGCCTGCATGTGCGTAAGTGTATCTGTGCTGTGCATTGCCCGTGGAGGTCAGAAGAAGGCATCAGATTCCCTGGAACTAGAGTTACAAACAGCTGTTAGCCGCCATGTGGGTGCTGGGCATTGAACTCAGTCCTCTGCAAGAGCAGCCAGTGTTCTTATCTGTCGAGCCATCTCTCCAGCCCCCTTTAATCTAAAATTTTATTTTAAATTCTTTTATTTTGTGTGATAGTGTGTGTGGTGTATGTATGTGGTCATACATGGAGGGCAGAGGTGGTGTCCTGCTTGTCACCTTATTCTCTTGAGACAGGGAATTCAGTGAGATAGGCTGGTGGCCAGCAAGACCCAGAAATTCTCCAGTCTCTGTCCCCACAGAGCTGGATGTGCATAGAGCCACATTCAGCTTTTTACATGAGTGTTGGGGACTTGAACTCATGCCCTCCTGCTTACGAAGCAAGTACTTTTACCCACAGCCATCTCCCTAGTCACAGTTTTAAAATTTTTAAGCATATTTGCTGACATTTTCTTTATGGATTAGGTATGAAATAGGAAACTAACCTGGCCACAAGAACCTTTGTGACCGGACGTGTTTACCATATCCCACTGCAGCGCTAATGTAAGAATGAAGACAATAGGCTCAGAAACAGCTACCCTGGCTTTGAACCCCAGGCCCACCAATTACTCACTGTGTGACCTTGGGCAAGTCGGTTAATCTCTCCATGCAGGAGTTTCCACTTATGTAAAAGGAAGATAATAATAGCCCACGCCTCCAGTAAGGATTAATTGAGAAAATAAATGCAAAGTACTAAATTGGCTCCTGGCAGGAAGCAAGTGTTCATCAGCAGTTGGTGGTTGTCAGTATTGTGCTTTGCAGATGTGAGAGAAACAGGTCTGGAAGGGCTGTCCTTGCTGCTTGTTTAGCCCAAGCCTGCTGAGGTGTGCAGGCCTGGGGATATGGCAGGCCTGCAGCAGTGACACATCAGCCCACTTACTCTGAAGGCTGGCAGAGCCGATGTCTTCTATGATGTGGATCTTAGATTATTCTGTCAAGTCAGGGTGCTCTCCTGAATAGTTCTCTGCTTATATGGTGTTTTTAGGGGTGCAGAAGGAACATAAAACAAACCTCTGTCTGTGACCCACATAAAAACAAGATGGAGGGATTCCATATGCCTGAAAAATTACAGACACTCTTTGAAAGGCCTAATATGGGAAGAAATGATATGGATGAGGGGATCTGAGAATATGAAAATGAGGAAGTCCTTTATTCTAAGTTTGCAACTAGCTGAGGGACAGTTCAGAGAGATGGGCAGGTGTGCTACTATAAAAAATAAAAACAAAACAAAACAAACAAATAAACAAACAAAAAAGCTTTCACCTCAGAAGGAATAAGAAAGTGCTATTATTCTGGAGCCGAATATGAGTGGAACCATAGGCTGGGAACACAGACTCAAGTTACCTCAAATACCAGGTTCCAATAAGATAATAATTTCATGAAGTTTTTATGCTAATAGAACAAAGAAGGTTATAAATCAAGGCATATTTTCAAACACACTGGTTGGAAGCATCAGGTAGATAGGTTACAGCAAAGCAGGGAGGTCTCTGCTCTGGGCCTCAGATGATGTCTGATGGCAATCTTACCCTGTATGTTAGTGGAAGCTAGGGGGACTGCTTGTTCGTTCCCAAATGATATACCCAATAGTCACAAGGATATTAAGTTACACTCAGAGGTGGGCAATAAATGACTATTTATATGGCCAAAGCTGGCCTAAGATAATTTTGGTTCCCAACCAATGACATTCCAGCTCTCCAACAATCAGTCAATTAGCCTGATAGAATGTTTAACACATGCATAGTTTTCCTTTTCTGGGTACTTCAGTTCACAGGTGAAAAATCTTTAATAAGAACACCATGAATAAGAGCCTTTGAAACTGCCTTGTGGGGTACCATGCTAGAAACAGGCACATGCATGTCTGGGAAAATCTCAACCATGGCATTTCTTGTAGCTTTAAGTGGATACTATTTATTAAATAGCTATCTTGCATTTAGGGGCAATTACTACTATTTTATGTAAATTGTTTATTCAATTTTTGTGTATTTCATACAGAACATCTTAATCAATCTTAATCATCTTTATACCCTGCTTCCCACTCTCACCTTCCCATAGCCCCCACCCCACTGGAATGCATACATTCTGTCATTTTTGTTAAGGCCTATCATGCCAAGTTAATGTCCCCCAACATTCCTCAGTGCAAGTTCATCCATTGCCAGCCTATCTAAAGTCCCTCCTTTTAAGAAGTTCAACTCTTTCTCATCCAGCAGTAATCAACTGCCAATAATTTTTCAACTATGATTAGGGCTTGTTGCCCATTTCCACAATTCTGTGCTGGGGTTTTGTCTGCTTGAGTTTGCATATAGGCCTTGTGCATGTTGACACCATTGCTGTAAATTCATATAAGCAAGGTCTCAAGAGCTTGTAGGACTCTATTTCCATATGCTCATGAAAACATGTCTCTTGCAAATGCTAAATTACATTTGGTGTCTGATAAACCAGATTAGATTGCAAGAATAGCAGGTTAATGTACAGAAAATTTTGAAACAGTACTAATTACGTTTGCTTCAATGTCGATGCCCAACCTAACCATTAAGTCAAAGGCATCCATTGTATCAACAAGGTACCTGTCTATGGAGCTAGACTAAAGTGGCCTCAACATGACCTTCCCTCTTATTCCCTTGGGAGGTATAGAAAGGCATCTGAGGACTCCTGAACACTTTAGGGAGGGCTGGGGCCCTGAAAGGACCAGTAGGCCAGAAGAGTCCTAAATTGGGTCAAGAGATACATGTGACTTGGAGCCTTCATGCCAACTGTCAACAGTGGGATGCTATCCAGTGTCCAGAAACTAGGAAGACACCATACCTCAACCGAGAAAAGCAGACCTGAGAAGAGCACAAGGATGGGACGCAGACCTAGGCTCTCTCCTAAAGAGGAAGAGGGGGTTGTGAGGGGAAGAATCCTGTGGGTGCTCAAATGTGCAGTACATAAGAAACAAGCAATGACTTGGTTTAAAAAACAATATTTACATTGTCTACCTGTGGCATTACCATGCCAACATTACAGTTATACCTGAATAAACAACCTGACTCTTAACTTCAATTTTAAGAGTGGGCCTGAACTCTGAGGGTTCCCATTCCTCCAAATATCTCACAAAACTGTGTTGTCAAGCCAGGCCTCACCCATGCTTCTATTCAAAACGCTTTCTTCAGCATCAAATTTGGGGAAGTACAAGCTTGGATCCACCCTTCTCTTGTCAGAAAATCTTGCCTTTTCATCCCTACGCCTAACACATTTCATATATACAATGTCAACCATTCTTCCCAATCGTTGCTGCTTTCAGTGAAGACAGAAATATGAATGTACTGCCCTTCCGAGCTTTGATTTGCTAATTCTCAAGCACACCCACATTCATTCACCATCTTGGGTGGAGAGCAAATTGAATCAGGTGACAAGAGCATATGACTCAGTGGGGTTTTTTATACAGTAACTTTTGTTTGAAAGGTTAGTTTTAAAAGTCATTAGTCTGGTTTCTGCCCATAATATGAAAGTCATTCTTATACCTACCCAAACTTACAAACCAGAAAAACAAAGATATTTCTACCATATGAACAGGACTATACATTGTAAACATTCTTTACACCCCAAATCATATCTCCCAGTAAGAGAAATGGCCAGAAAAGTCACCAGCAGTTGAAATGGCTCTTTTTTTGCACTTTGAAGTATGCATGAATTTTCATATCTTAAATGCATGTATGGCACCATCTCTCCATTCTTTTCATTCCTCTACTTGTAGGCCTCCGATAAGAAGTCAGCTCAAAGAACACTGAGGTGTGCTTGGATACATAACATATAGAGTATACCCACTGAACTTTGTACCCATCAAAACTCACCCAAAGCACACAGGAAATGAGAAAACTTGGTTTTTAACTTTATTCTTTACACAAAGCCCTGGGTTCTATCCTCAGCACTGCATAAACTATTATCCCAGCACTTGGGAGGTAGATCTTGGAGTATTAGAAGTTCAAGGCTACCCTCAGCTATATAGCAAGTGTGAGGTAAGCTTGGAAAACTTTGTTCTCCAACACCCTCTAAAAACTTTTATGCTTAATAATGCTGAACACCCTCTTGGATTTTTAAAACATTTTATTTATTATTTTTATTTTTATGTGTATTTTTACTGAATTTCTATGCATTTCATATAAAACATCTTAATCATCTCTATACTCCTCCTCCATCAACACTCCCTCATAGCCCCCCAGCAGATTTCATGCATTCTGTAATATATGTTAAGGCCTATTGAGTCAAGTTAGTGTACCCTTAGTGCAAGTTCATCTACTGGGGTCTGGTCAGCCTAGCTAGAATCTCTCTCTTAAAGAAGATCAACTTTCCCTCACATAGCAGTAATCAGCTGCCAATCATTCTTTAGCTAAGGTTGGGGCCTGCTACCCATTTCCACAGTTCTATGCTGGGTTTTTGTCTGAGTTGGTTTGCATGGGCTTTATATATGCTGACACCTTTGCTGTAGGTTCATATGCGCAAGGTCTCAGGAATCTGTAAGACTGTTTACATATGGTCATACACCTCCTCCCCTGGATCTTACAATCTTTCTGCCCCCTCTTTCACAATGGTCCCTGAGCCCTGGATGGGTAAAGTTTAATATAGGAGTCCTGTCCAGGGACCCATACTCTGCAGACTCTTATTCTCTACACTTTGGCCATTTTGTAGTCTTTTGTATTCATTGCCCTCTGTTGCATGAGGAAGCTTCGCTGACGAGAGTTGAGAGATACATTAGTATTCTGTCTACTCCTTGTTCTGCTATGTTCTGTGAGCCTTAGGTGTAGAGGTTCCACTGTAGATGTGTCACTTAAGGTTGGGCATTCCACAGACACTTATTTTCTGTTGTGACCAGTTGTGGAACGCTGTAATAGTCTCTGTCTGTTGCAAAAGGAAACTTCTTTGATGAGTTGCGACTGGCATACTTGTCTGTAAACAAAATGTTCCATATTTAACATATAGTAAGACGTTACATTTGCCTAGGGATGTGACAGACTTAGGGTTTTCTCTAAGATCTATGACCTCTCCAGTCATATGTATTCGGCTGTTTATAGTGCTACACATTAGTTCTCTCTCACTGAGTGGGCTTTAAGTCCAATTAGGTAGCTGTTGATTACCCCCAAGATAAAAGTGCCACTACTGCACCAATATAGTTTTCTGTGCTTGTCATTGCTGTGGTTATTAGGCCTTAAAGCTGGGCTTGGACCATTGATTGATACTCTTCTTTAACAATTTGCAGTGTACTCCAATACTATGAGAAGTAACCTTCAGGGAGCTGCAGGTTAGTTCCAGCTCAATTGTTCCAAGTCCTGTGTCTGAAGTATATCCTGTCTTCAGCGGTAGGGTCTTACCTTGAGGTTCTGGGAGGCAACCAAGGACTGTGGCAATAGCCTGTGTTATTTTGGGAGTATCTTGGACTATGCTGACGAACAACTCAAACGAAGGTTTCTCTTGTCTGGCAATGTTCTAATTATATAGTCTTCGGCTATATATATGGACTCATGAAGAGATATTGTACGTGTAATTTTTCAGTAGGTTTTTGAACTAATACATTTCCCTTTTTTTTATAACTCTCTCCATGTCTAACCACCCCTCCTTCCTCCCCAGTTAAAGTACCCCCATTTTCCCCATTTCGCCCATACCTGTCTTCTATGATCCCCTTTCTCTTGAGCTCCTTCTTCCCCTCCAGCCCCATCGTTCCTAGTATAAGCATCCTTCTTCCCCTCCCAGTTAAATACACCCATTTTACTTATTTTCCCATATATTATTCTTCTCTCTCAGGCTCTTTCTCTCCTTTTACCTCTATATTTCCTTTCCATTTTCCTGGCTCCTGCAGTTACATCAAGATATATATTACATATAAGGATTTGGTGCTAAGATCCACAAATGCAGGAGACCATACATTGTTTGCATTTTTTGGAATATGTGTTACTTCATTTAGTATAACAGTTTCTAGTTTCATCAGTCTACCTGTAAATTTCATGATTTTGTCTTTCTTTATTGCTGAGTAGAACTCCATTGTGTAAATGTACCAAATTTTCATTGACAGTGGAGAGACACTTAGGTTGCTTCCATCTCTTAGCTATTGTGAAAAGAACAGCATCAGACATGGATGTACAAGTGTCTCTGCAATAGGATGAGTCCTTGGATATATGCCAAGGAGTAGTATAACCTATCATATGATAGTGGAGTGGTATAACCTATCATATGATAGATTCAGTTTTAATTTATTAAAAGTTCTCCACACTGTTTTCCATAGTAGTTGCATGAGTTTCAATTCCACCAGCAATGAACGAGTATTCCCCTTTCTCCATATCCTCATCAGCATTTGATATCATTTCTTCTCTTGATCTTAGCCAATCTGACCAGGATAAGATGAAATCTTAAAGTGGTTTTGATTTGCATTTCCCTAATTACTAAGGATGTTGAACACTTTTTAAGGTGTTTCTTAACCATTTTTATTTCTTCTTTTAAGAACTCTTTTTACTGGATCATTTGTTTTCTTGTTTCTTTGTTTATTGAGTTCTTTGTATAGTCTGGATATTAATCCTCTGTCAGATGTGTAGCAGGTGAAGATTTTCTCCCACTTTATTTTATTTTATTTTATTTTATTTTATTTTATTTTATTTTTTATGTGTGTGAATGTATTGCCTGCATGTATGTAAGTGCACCCTTGTCATCCAATGCCCATGAAAGTCAGAAGAGGGCATTAGATCCCCTCTTTGGTGTTAGCCGCCATGTGGATGCTGGGAATCTAACCTGGCCCCTCTACAAGTACAGCAGGTGCTCTTAACTACTGAGCCAACTCTAATCCCCCCTTCTGGATATTTTCTAAAAGAAAAGAGACTGGGATTCTATGTTGCCCACGGTGGTTGCAAACTCCTTGGCATACTCACATGGTCTTTGTGCCTTAGCCTCTGGAGGAGCTGGGACTACAGGCTTTCAATGAAACTCAGTCTACTGTCATTTAGGTTCTCTACATTTCTAGCTCCAAAGGTTATTCTAAAATCACATTACAGTCTATCTTGTCACCTAGCTGTTCAACAAAGATTTGTTGATTAAAAGGCTATGGTTTATAAGCTGAACTGGTCAACTGGAACTGGGGTAGTATAATCATATCTTGATAGAAGCAACAGAGCACAGGAAGATTTAGTTGGATCATGTGGTATAGAGATCCTCCCTGACTCTAAATTCTCAGGATTTTGAGTCTAAACCACTGAGCATAAGTGCAGCTTCACCTTCAGGGATAAAAAACTATGGTTCGCTGGGCATGTCGCTCACCTTTAATCCCAGCATTTGGGAGGCAGAGGCAGGTGGATCTCTGTGAGTTCAAGGCCAGCCTGGTCTACATAGTGAGTTCCAGGGCAGCTGGGGCTACAGAGAGACCCTGTCTCAAAAATACCAAAAA
>NW_008329035.1:589612-605870 GCF_000622305.1 Nannospalax galili
GAGAAACAACATTATCCTTGACCATTTCAGCCCTGATCTCCAGAATGCTGTTATGGAAAGCCTTGGGTGGAAAGCAAGCAGCAGGTGGGTTGCATCTGGTGTTGGAAAGTTGGAACTATATTGTCCCCCTTTCTTGCTCAGAACTACTCAATTAGGTAGAGCAGGAGGCAAAAATCATTTGCGCTGCCCATGACATTGCTAGACTGTTAAAAGGCTGAAACTGAGAACAAATCTGTTACAATAACTCAATTAGCTTCCAAGAGCAGTGTTCCAAAGCCATCTCCACAGGCAGGAGGCAGCTTCTCCCAGTGGCCTGGACACAGTGGCACAGCTGCTCAGGCCTCCAGGGCCTAGAGGAGAGAAAATGAGAGAAGTGAGCAGAGCAAGCTCCTGGTTGGTGATGCCTGTGTCCAGAGAGCATGTCCTGAGTTCACATAGTGGCAGGCTGCCCAAAAGGAGCCAGTCTAGCTGCTGGGTCTATGGCTGTCTGTTTAACATGCTGACACTGGGAGCAAAATTCTAGCTCTCTAGTCAGAAAAGCATTTTTCAAGGTAAAGCTCTTGCAAGCTTTTGTTTCAGTGATCATTGCCAATCAGGCAGGGCTGAAAGGACAGCAGGCTGGTGCAGTCACACCTTCAAGAAGAGCCAGTTTGGAAGCAATGGAGATATCATAGCCTTTCAAGCATAAGGACCCAAGTTCAAGCCCCAGAACTCATGTTAAAAAGCTAGGTGTGGTGGTACACACTTGTAATCCCAGCGCTGGGGAAGCAGAGATGGGTGGATCCCTGGGGCTCACTGGTCAGCAACCAAATTCCAGGCAAATTAGAGACTGTCTTAAAAATAAACTGGACATCATTCCTGAGAAATGACATTTGAGATTGACCTCTATCTTCTACAAGCACAAGTGCACAGATGCCCACACATGAAACATTACGGCTAGACATACTTGTTACTAGAGTCATAGGGCTAACTAAGAATATTGAAATCACACTCAGTTTATGATTCCAGAGCTGAGCCTGGAGATGTTTAGCTTGATGAGAGAATCATGAATTGGAGGCTGAAGATATTTGTCTAAGCTGCACATCTGTTTCTTGGCAAAGCTAGTGACAAAGCCCAAAGGGCCTAAGTGTTCATCCAGGGATCTCTTCATTGCATTTGACAACTTTCTGAGAACATGTAAGTCATCTTTCCCTTGTTCCCTGTTCTGTAATCTCAGTCCCTGCTCCAAGTGTCTGAAAAAGACGTTCTGCCAACATTTGTCATTTTTGGACATTTTGCTAAAAATATCTTTTCTTTTTGTCTTTTTGAGACGGGGTCTCCCTGCAGCCCCAGCTGTCCTGGAACTCACAATGTGGACCAGGCTGGCCTTGATCTCACAGAGATCTACCTGCCTCTGCCCCCTGAATGCTGGAATTAAAGGCCTATGCAACCACATGCAGCATAAAAATATTTATTTTCTAATTTAAATACCTTTTTAATTCTAAAGATTTAGAAATGTCTTGTCATGGTAATGCACACACACACACACACACACACACACACACACACACGCACTACTCAATGAACTGCTGCAAGTTCAAGGCCAAACCTGATCTATGTAGCAAGTTCCAGGCTAGTCACAGCAAGACCCTATCTCATAAAAACAGTGAGAAAGATTGCTCAGCAGGTTAAAGGCACCTCCTGCCAAGAAGCTACCATGCCTGAAGACTTGATTTGATCTCTGGAACTCACATGGTGGAAGGAGAGAATTGACTCCTGAAAACTGTCCTTTGATCTTCACAGATGAGCTGTGGCATGTGTGTGTGTGGGGAGAGCAAAAACATACACACAGGCACACACACAAATCAATAAATGTAATAACAAATTTAAAACAAAGAGAAGTAAAAGACTGAAGTCTTCCTTATTCCCAGCTTTTGGAGATAGCCACATTAAATACTTGGTATTGTTCCCAGCTACCTGGAAAACGGTTTCCTTGTGGTTATCTACCACCCCTGGCTCTTACAGTCTTTCTGTTTCCTCTTCTGCAATGGTCCCTGAGCTCTGGGTAGCAGAGGTTTAATACAGGAGTGCTATCCAGGGATAGATACTCCACAGTCTCTTATTTTCTACATTTTGGCCAGTGGTGGCTTTCTGTGTTAATCACCATCTGTTGCATGATGAAGCATCACTGGTGAGAGTTAAAAGATGCATTAATATTCTCTCTACCCCTGTTTTGCTGTGTTCCCCAAGGCTTACATGTAGAGGTTTCACTGTGGATGTGTCACTTAAGACTAGGCATCTCACAGACACTTATTCTTTATGTTTGACCAGTTTTGGAACTCTGTAATAGTCTCCATCTGTTGCAAAAAGATGCTTCTTTGATGACTGGTAAGAGGTATACTTGTCTGTAAATATAAGGATCCATATTTAGCATATGCTAAGAAATTACACTTGTCTAGGGAAGTGACAGACGTAGGGTTTTCTCTAAGATCTATGGCCTCTCCTGCCATGTGAATTTGGCTATATTTACAATGACACACAAGAGTTCCCTCCCAGTTTGCAGGCTTTAAGTCTAATTAGATAAAAGTACCACTTTTGCACCAATAGAGATAGTTTTCTGTGTTGGTCATTGTTGTGGTTATTAGGCTTTACAGCAGGGTTGGACCATTAATGAATTTTCTTCCTTAGCAGCTTACATAGTATTGTCTGATTCTATGATTGTCTTCAAGGAAGGGGGCTACCAGGTCAGTTCCAGCTCCGTTGCTCTAAGTCCTATGCCTGAAGTATGTCCTGTCTTCAGCAATAGGGTCTTACTGTCAAGTTCTGGGAGGAAATCAAGGGCTGTGTCAATAGCCTGTATTACTATTTGGGGAGTCTCTTGGACTACCCCGAAGGGATATTTCCCTTGTTGACACTGAGTTTCTTGTTATATAGCCTTCACCTATACACATGAACTCATATACGTATATCATATGTGTATTTTTCAGTATGCTTTTGAACTAATACATTTCCCTCTGTTTTTTTTCACATCACCTAAGCATTGCTTATCCCTCCTCTCCCCCCACCCCGTCTAACCTTCCCTCTTCCCTCTCCAGTTAAAGTACTTCCATTTTCCCCTGATAATATGTGCTTACTATTATCCCTTTCTCTCAAGATCCTTCTTTCCCTTTACCCCCATATTTCCTTGTATACCCCTCCCTCCTCCCTTCCTAGTTAAATACCTCCATTTCCCCTATTTCCCCCTCGATAACACCTGTCTCCTACTATCTCCCTCTCTCGGGCTCCTTCTTCCCCTTTACCTTCATGGTTCCTTTCCATTTTCCTGACTCCTGTGATTACCTCAGAATATACACTCACATAGAATGATTTGGTGCTAAAATCCACAAATAAGAGAGAACATACAACACTTGTTTTTCTGAGTTTGTGTTACTTCACTGGGGACAGGAACATGACTCAATAGACCTTAACATATACGACAGAACTCATGAAATCTGGCAAGGGGATGGCGGTACAGATAGGGGAGGGGCTCTAAATATGATTAAGATGTAGTGCACATAAAATGCACAAAATTTCAATAAAATAGTTTTAAAAAGAATTTCATACATGTACATAATCTATTTTGATCAACTCTATCCCTCAATCCTGCCTTTCCAATTTCTCTCCTATACTCCCCACCATTTCCCCTCCCAACCTCATGTGCTCTATTTTAAAACAAACCAAGTCGACTTAGTGTGGCCTGCATGTGCATGGTTATAGAATCATCTGCTGGAGCATGGATAACCTCCCAGTGACCACATCCTTGAAGAAAACTGACTCTCCCTCTCCCAGCAACCATCAATTGTCAATAGCACCTCAGCTAGTGGTGGGGCTTCATGACCCCTTTGTTCACATTGGGATTTTTGTTGACCTGATCTTGTGCATGTATTATGTATGCAGGAACAGCCACTGTGAGTTCATGCTGTTTCTTTTTTTTTTTTAACTGAAATTTTAAAATTTCATATATTTCCCACTCAAATCCAGACCCCCTTTCCCAGTGATGCCTCCTCCTATCCCCCCAACTAACCCTATGCACTCTGACATACATGCTGAGTCCTATTCATTTAGGTGTTTATGGCCAAATGTCCTTCAATGTAAATGAATCCACTGGAGTCTAGTCAGCCTATCCAGTGGTTGTGTGTAAGTCACACTTTCCCTCATCCAGCAGCAATAAGTCTCAAATGGTTCTCAATCTAGGTGCTAGCCTGCCACCTATTTCTCACCTCCCCTTTGGGCCCTTGTTTAATTGAGCTAACATGGGTCAAATGATCGATGTCACTGTTGCAACAGGCTTGCATGAGCAAGCCTCCAGTGGTCTGGAGGCCTCCACCTCCCTGTGTTCATGAACCAGTCCTGGCTCTTACAGTCTTTCTACCTCCCCTTCCAAAATGGTCTCTGAGGCATGGGTGGGCAAGGTTCCATATAGGAGTCCCATCCTACACTCTACAGTCTCTTACTCTCCAGAACTTGGCCAGTTGTGGCCTTCTATGTGCATCACACTCCCATGTTCATGGAAGTCTCACTAGTGAGAGTTGAAGGGTGCATTATCCCTCTTTCTACCCCTTATTCTGTTATGTTCCATGAGCCTTACTTGTAGAGATTTGAGTGCAGATGTGTCACCTCGTACTGGGCATCTCCCAGGCATATGTTCTTTGTGCCTGACTAGATGTTCAACTCCGCAGTAGCCTCCATCTGTTGCAAAAAGCTTATTTGATGAGTGCTGTATGGCATGCTTGTCACTCTAAGGGAGGTCTTTTCTGTCTGGCACTGCATTCCCTGCCAAGCAGCTCCCAGGTATACATATGCATTAATGTTCAGACACTCTATGTGCATTTCTCATAGGGTTTCTAGGGCATCACTTTTCCCTCTAGGTTTCCTAGCCCCCCGAGAGTCACTCATCTCCATTCTTTTTTCTCCCATCTGCCTTCCCTCCTCCCTCTCTAGTCACAGTGCCACATTATTTCCACCTGGCCCCCAATACCTCCCGACCCCTGCCGTCTTTCCTCTCCTGACTTTCCTTCCTCCCCCACACCATGGTCCTTTACATGTCCCTCCCTCCTCTCCTCCCTGCCCATTACTCTCATTTTTTTTCCACCTCTCTCAGGTAACAACTGTTCCCTACTATCCCCCTTTGGATTGTTTATTATCCTTTATCTCCATGTATCCTTTCCCTTTCCCTGGCTCCTAGTGTTACATCAGAATTTATACACTCACATATAAGGGATTGATACTACAATCCATAAATGAGGGAGAACATATGTCACTTACTTTTCTGCATTTATGTTTCTTCACTTAGTATAACAGTCTCTAGTTCCATCCATTTACCTGAAAATTTCATCATTTCATCTTTTCTTACTGCTGAGTAGAACTCCATTGAGTAAATGTACCACATTTTCATTAACCATTCAGCAGTTGAGGAACTTTTAGGTTGTTTCCATTTCTTAGCTATTGTGATGACAGCAGCAACCAACATAGATATATAGTATATATTAGTATATACAGTATAGATCTCTGCAGTGTAGTGAGTCCTTTGGGTATATGCCAAGGAGTGGTATCACTGGTAGGTTCATTTTTAGTTTTTTGAGGGTTCTCCAGACTGCTTTCCATAGTAATTGCACGAGTTTATATTCCCACCAGCAGACCAGCAGTAAATGAGCATTCCTCTTTCTCCACATCTTGTCCAGCATTTGTAGTCTTTCACTCTCTTGATCTTTGCCAATCTGACTGAGGTAAGATCGAATCTTAAGGTGGTTTTTATCTGCATTTCTATAATTACTAAAGATGTTGAGCACTTTTTAAGGTGCTTCTTAGCCATTTTTATTTCTTCATTAGAGAACTTTCTGTTTACATCTATTGCCAATCTTTTTATCAGGTTGTTTATTTTCTTATTTCTTTCTTTCTTGAGTTCTTTCTATATTCTGGATATTAATCCTCTATCAGATGTATAGCTGGTGAAGATTTTCTTCTACTCAGTGGTTTCCTCTTCCTTTCCTTAGTTGTTTCTTTTGCTGTACAGAAGTTTTGTAATTTAATGAGATCCCACTTATTGTTGACCTTAGGGCCTGATCAGCTGGTATTTGATTTAGAAAGTGCTTTTCTATGCCTGTATCTTGGAGGGTGCTGCCTATGTTTTCTTCTAACAGTTTCCAAGTTTCAGGTTTTATATTGAGGTCTTTGAACTGTTTGGAGTTGACTTTTGTGCAGGGTGAAAGATAAGGGTCAAGTTTCATTTTTCTGCAGGTGGAGATCAGGTTTTGCTAGAACCATTTGTTGAAGATGCTGTCTTTCCTCCACTGAGAGTTCTTGGCACCTTTGTTGAATATCAGGTGGCTGAAATTATATGAACTCATCTTTAGGTCTTCTATTGTGTTCCATTGATCTACGTGTCTTTTTCGTGCCAGTACTGTACTGTTTTTATGACTATAGCTCTGTAATATAATCTGAGATCTGGTGTGGTGATTCCCCAGCATTGTTATTTTTGCCCAGGATTGCTTTGGCTATCCAGGGTCTTTTGTGATTCCATTTGAATTTTAGGATGATTTTGTCAAGCTCTTTGAAGAATGTCATGGATATTTTTATTGGGATTGCATTAAATCTATAAATTGCTTTTGGTAAGATGGTCATTTTCACAATATTGAGTCTACCAATCCATGAGCATGGTAGGTCTTTCCATCTCCTAGTGTCTTCCCCTGTCTCTTTCTTTACAGTTTTGAAATTTTCATTGTAAAGATCTTTAATGCCTTTGGTTAGGTTTATTCTTAAATATTTTATTGTTTTAAAGGCTATTCATAATGGGAGGGTTTATTTGGGTGCTCTTTCTGATTGTTTGTTTCTGATTGCTGATATATAGAAGAACTACTGATTTTTGTAAGTTGATTTTGTATCCTGCCACTTTACTGAAAGTAGTAATCAATTCTAGCAGTTTTCTAGTGGAATTTTTGGGCTCTCTTATGTATACTATCATATCATTTGCAAATAGAGATAATTTGACCTCTTCTTTTCCAGTCAGTACTCCTTTAATTTCCTTCTCTTGTCTGATTGCTCTTGCAAGAGTTTCAAGCACTATATTGAAAAGGAGTAGAGCTAGTGGGAATGCTTTCAGTTTTTCTTCATTTAGGATGATGTTGGCAATGGGTTTGTTGCATATACCTTTAATTATGTTGAGGTACATTCCCTCCAGTCCAATTCCTTCTAGGACTTTTAACATGAATGCATGTTGGATTTTGTCAATTGCATTCTTGCATCTATTGAGATGACCATGTGGTTTTTGTCTTAAGTCCATTTACATATTTTGTTACATTTATTGACTTATGTATGTTGAGCCATCCCTGCACCTCCGGAATAAAACCAACTTGATCATGGTGGCAGATCTTTTTGATGTGTGTCTGTATGCAGTTTGCAAGTATTTTGTTGAGTATCTTTACATCAACATTCATTAAGAATATGGGTCTAGAATTTTCTCTTTATGTTGTATCTTTACCTGGTTTTGGTATTAGGGTGATAACTGGCTTCATAGAAGGACTTTGGGAGTTCTCCCTCTGTTTCTATCTTTTTGAATAATTTAAGCAGTATTGTCGTAGATTTTCTTTGAATGTCTGGTAGAATTGAGCTGTGAATCCATCTGGGCCTGAATTTTTTTTTTTTTTTTTAGCCGAAAAGTTTTCTATTACTGTTTCAATTTCCTTCTTTGTTATGGGTCTGTTTAGGCTGTTGATCTCTTGTTTTAACTTTTGTGGTGGCCATGATTTTAGAAATTCATCCGTTTCTTTTGGGTTTCCAAATTTAATGGAGTATAGGTTTTTGTTTTGTTTTGTTTTTTGGTCTTTTTGAGACAGGGTCTTTCTGTAGCCCCAGCTGGCCTGGAACTCACTATGTAGACCAGGCTGGCCTTGAACACACAGAGATCCACCTGCCTCTGCCTCCTAAGTGCTGGGATAAAAGGCGTGTGCCACCATGCCTGGCAGAGTATAGGTTTTTAAAGTAGTTCCTTACAGTGTTTTGGATTTTTTAAAGCATCTGTTGTGATGTTTTCCCTTTCGTCTCTGATTTTGTTGATTTGGATTTTCTTTCTTTCTTTCTTTCTTTCTTTCTTTCTTTCTTTCTTTCTTTCTTTCTTTCTTTCTTTCTTTCTTTCTTTCTTTTGGTTAACTGGGCTAAGGGTCTATCTATTTTGTTTAATCTTTCAAAGAACCAGCTCTTAGATTCATTGATTTTTTTTAATGTTTTCTTTGTTCCTATTTCATTAACTTCTGCTCTGAGTTTTGTTATTTCTTCTTCTCTATTATGTTTGGGGTTGGTTTGTTCTTGCCTTTTCAGAGTCTTGAGCTGTAATGTCAAGTCATTTACATGTGCTCCTTCTGATTTTTAAATGTAGGCACTAAGAGCTATAAACTTCCATCTTAGGACTGCTTTTAGGGTGTCCCAGAGGTTTTGTTGTGTTGTGTTCTCATTTTTATTTTGTTCCAGGAATACTTTTATTTCTTTCTTAATTTCTTTTTTGACCAATTCCCGATTCAGGAGTGTATTGTTTAATCTCCATGAGTTCTCTTATTTACTAGAGCTTTTTTGTTGTTGATTTTAAGTTTTCTGCATTGTGGTCTGATAGAAGGCATGGAAAATTTTTCTATTTTTTGTATTTATTGAGATTTGTTTTGTGCCCCAGAATGTGGTCAATTTTAAAATAACTTGCATGAGCTGCTGAGTAGAAAGTGTATTCTTTGGTGATTGGGTGGAATATTCTGTATATACCTGTTAGGTCAATTTCATGTAGTATGTCATTTAATCCAGATGCGTCTTTGTTTATTCTTTGTTCAGTTAACTTATTGAAGAAAGTGGGGTATTAAAGTCACCCACTATCACTGTGATGGTGTCAATCTCTGTTTTATAGTCCTGGACTACTGATTTTATGAAATTGGGTGCTCCAGAGTTTGGTGCATAAATATTCATGATTGTAATATCTTTTTGGTCAATTGTTTCTTTGATTAGAATGAAGTAACCCTCCTTATTTGAAGTCTATTTTTTCAGATATTAAAATTGTGACACCTAGTTGCTTCTTAGGGTCATTTGCTTGGAATATTTTTTTCCATTCTTTCACCCTAAGATAGTGTCTGTCCTTAAAACTGAGATGAATTTCTTGAAGACAACAAAATGATGGGTTTTCTTTCTTGATCCTTTGCACCAGCCTTTGTCTTTTGACAGGGGAGCTGAAGTCACTGACATTTAGTGTTATTTTTGAAAGGTGTGTATTGTATACTGTCATTTTAATTTCTTTGTGTTTGTGGCCCTATTTTGTGTTTCTGTTGTTATACCTTTTATTGTCTTCTATTACTTTCTATTTTCTTTCTGTAGCCTCCTGGGCATACTTATTTTTTTTTTTTTCAGTTCTTTGTATTGCTTCAAGTATACTCTGTAGTGCTGGTTTAGAAGACATGAATTCTTTCAACCTATTTCTGTCATGGAAATTTTTCTGCTCCCCTTCAACCATCATAGATAGTTTTGCTGGATAAAGTATTTGGGGTTGGCATCCATGGCTGTTTAGAACTGGTAATACTTTGCTCCATGCTCTTCTGGCTTTCACAGTTTGCATTGAAAAGTCACTGTAATACGGATGGGTTTTCCTTTATATGGAACTTGTTATTTTTCTCTGGCAGCTTTTAGTAACCTCTCTTTGTTTTGTAGATTTCATGTTTTTACTGTGATATGTCGTGGGGACTTTCTGTTCTGATCATGTCTTCATGGTGTTCTCTGTGCTTCTTGAATCTCTATAGGTATGTCTTTACTTAATTTAGGGACATTTTCTTCTATAATCTTATTGAAGGTCTGTTCAATGCCATTGGTTTGATTTTCTTCTCCTTCCTATATGCCTATAATATGTAGATTTGGTCATTTCATGTTGTCCCACATTTTCTGAGTATTCCTGTGTTTTTTTGAAAATTTTTTCAGTTTATTATTTATTTAATAACCACATACTTAGAAGAAGCATTTCATTACAACAGCATTGACATATTCAATAACAATTTTCTGAGCTAAGATGCATCTTTTTCAAAACTGGCTGTAAATTTTTAGGTTTACAGTTGAATTGTTACAGTTATACAATATTTTACTCAGTATAAACCCTATAAGACATAAAATTAAATGAGGTTTTAACCTTTAAAAAAGACCTCCATTTCATTATTAAAATCTGCATAGTCTTTGCTTAAGGAGTCCAGATCTTCAACCTTACCCTCCAGTCTTGATAGTCTGTTTTCCATTTCATTCATTCTGCTTGTGAAACTTTCTCCTGTTGTTTCTAATTGGTTTATTGATTTTTTTTTCAGGTTGTCTTCATTTCCAATTGGTTTTTCTTCACTATTTCTATCTCTTTAGTGAGTTTGCTTTTCAAGTTATGAATTATTTTTTATATTTCACTAATCCACGTATTTGTATATTCTTGGGTTTCCATCAAAAGTTTATGCCTTTTTTCCTTGTGTTCTTTGTTTGTCTGTGTTTTCTTGAAGTTTTTTTTTAAAATCATATTTATTATTGTTTATTTAAATTCTTTGTCCTGGTCTTCTACATGGTGGTTCTCAATGCTGTGCACTTCTGTAGGACTCATGGGTATTGTTGGGGACATATTTTCCTGGTGTTTCATATTGTTTGTGTTTTTGCATTGCTATTTGGGCATATGGATGTTCTTTGTTGGTTATGTCTTCAACAGGAACTTCTACTCTGTTTTTGTTTAATTTAATTTTGGTTCTGTTAATACTGTTTATGTAGCTTAGTTACTTTTTGTTTAGGTATGGAAGACAAATTGGTGGGTATTTCAGGTTCTTGCTGAGCTGCAGACTGTCAGCATTCTGACTGAGCAGGTCTGTCTCCCTGATTGGGATGCTGGGAAGTTGGCAGTGAGGGGACTGCCTGTGGGACAGCCAAGGAAGAAGGCTGGTCTCAGGTATGCAAAGGCAAGTTGGGGGTGGGAGCAGGCTGTGACGTCTCTAGGGAAGTAGACTGAAGAACTGGGTTGGTCTGGGTGCAAGGGGTCAGGAAGCAGTGGGGGGATCTGGGCCAAGAAGTTAGTCCAGAGGTCTGGGGTGCCAAAAGAAGAAGTGGGCTTGTGCCCAGGGCTAGAAGGAAAATGGGATATCTCATGCTGTTTCTTAAGATAGCTAGAATCTACCCCTCAGAATAAAAATACAGGAAAATTATTGAGGAAAGGGGATCAGGGTCCATGGTTTTAAAGTGGGGATGATGTAAAAAATCATGCAGTCTTCTGTGTCATAAAAACAAAGTGGCAAAGGAAAGAATTTGAGAGTGAAGCTTCGGGCGGGGGGAATGGTCAATGGTCTTGAAGGTAGAATAAAGTAGAATATTTCCTGCTACACTGTCATGTTCTTGAAAAATAAATGGAATGAGAATAGGAAAAAAATGGCATTGTAAGATATGGTGGTACAAGCCTATATTTCTAGCACTCAGGAGGCTGAGGCAGGAAGATTATGATTTCAAAGTTAACCTGAGCTACTTAGTGAATTTCAGGCCATTCTGGGCTACAGAAAAAGAACCTGTATCAAACAAACAACAAATAAATACTACCCAACAATAAGGGAAAAACAGAAAAGAGTCTGATGTTCCACGAAGAATACATAGAAGCACACATATATACATACATGTGAATGATATATGAGCTATTGACAATTTGTTAAACTTTTGTTATTTTAGAGGAAGCATGCTATTCATTTTTGGTAGATGGGAGATCAGTTATTGAGTATCTAAAGTGTGAGATTTTTCACCCAGAAAAATATTTACTCTTTGTTCATTAAGACTATGTTCTCTTCAACAACACTGCACTGCACCCTTCTGCTTCACAACCCCACTGTTACCATACTTGCTTTTTAATGGATATTTTATTGAGTTTTTGTGCATTTCATATAATAAATCTTAATCAAATGTAGACTCCCTCCCCCACCTGTACTCCCTAGCCACCCCTCAACTTGCTTTCATGCATTCTGTCATATTTTAAGGGCTATCCCATAAAGAATTTGTACTCAGATGTCCCTCAGTGAAAGTTCATCCACTGGAGTCTAGTCAGCCTATCTAGAGTCACTCCCTTGAAGAAGATCTACTCTCCCTCACCCTGCAGTAATCAGTTGCCAATAGTTCCTCAGCTAAGGTTGGGGGCCTGTTGCCCATTCCCATAGTTCTATTCTGGGTTTTTGTCTGAGTCAGTATGGGTCTTCTGCATGCTGTCACCATTGCTGCAAGTTCATATGAGTAAGTTCTCACAAGCCTGAAAGTCTCTGTTGTTTTTTATGTTCATGCACCAGCCCTGTCTTACAATCTTTCTGCCCCCTCTTCTAAAATGGTCTCTGAACCATGGGTGGGTGAGGTTTAATATCAGAGTCCTATCCAGGGACGTGCTTTCTACAATCTCTTCTTCTCCAAAACTTGGCCAGTTGTGGCCTTCTGTGTGCATTGCACCAGAAAGTTTCACTGGTGACAGATGTATTAGTATTCTCTCTACCCTCTGTGCCACTGTGTTCCATGAACCTTAGGTGTGGAGGTTCCACTGTAGATGTGTCACTTAGGGCTGGGCATCTCTCAGATATATATTCTCTGTATGTGAACAGTTGTGGAACTCTGTAATAGCCTCTATCTGTTGCAAAAAGAAGCTTCTTTGATGAGTGGTATACAGTATACTTGTGTATAAATATGGATGCATATTTAGCATACAGTAAGAAATTTCATTTGTCTGAAGATATGACAGAAATAGGATTTTCCCTAGGATCTATGTCCTCTCCAGCCATGTATATTTGGTTATATTTACAGTGCCATACGTGAGTTTCCTGCTATTGAGAATTTTAAGTCCAATTAAGTAGCTGTTCATTGTGATTACTCCCAAGAAAAAGTGCCACTATTATACCTATAGAGATAGTTTGCTATGGCAGTCATTGTAGTTATTAGGCTTTAGAGCTGGGTTGGAAATTGATTGGTTTTCTCCTGTTAGGGTCCGTGACTCGATGGGTCCCCTCCAGATAACAAATACACGCTATTGAGAATTTTAAGTCCAATTAAGTAGCTGTTCATTGTGATTACTCCCAAGAAAAAGTGCCACTATTATACCTATAGAGATAGTTTGCTATGGCAGTCATTGTAGTTATTAGGCTTTAGAGCTGGGTTGGAAATTGATTGGTTTTCTCCTGTTAGGGTCCGTGACTCGATGGGTCCCCTCCAGATAACAAATACACGGGATTGGAGATGTAAAAATCAAGCAGAGTCTTTACTTTCCAGCCGGCTGGGGTCGACCGGTTTCCCAAGACATGTAAGTCTGGTCAGAACGATCGACCCCCATTCAGTTTCAGATACAGATTATATAGGCCCACATAGTCATTACACAAAAAGCATTCCTCAGCAGACACTTTGATCAAACATCTTCTAAAAGCTATAGTTTCGGTTAAACATCTTTTCCAGGAAGGCTAGATCTGGTGTAAGCCTGGTGCAACTTCCTTCTCTTTGTTCCTTATCGGTTATCTGGTATGTGCAAACAGGCCTACAGGACACATTGTAAATCAACTGAGTCTGGGGTCCAGGGTCCAGGGTCCAGGAAGGAGGTTTACAGCACTTCAATTCTTAGCATTTCAACTAGGTTAATCATCCATGTGTGGTAGATACAAATCAGGCAGAACAGGCAAGCTTAGCAAGTAAATCTAAATCAACATTTTAAACAGAGTTTTCTATCAAAATGCAGAGTTCTTACAGCATTCATCAAGGTATTTCATTTTTTTTTCCCAACATTTTGTTTTTTTTAATCTCTCTCGTATCTTTGCCATGTTATTTTTTATTATACCTGAATGGTCTCTGTAAAAACAACATTCCTCCTTCAGGGCAATACACAGTCCCCCTTGTTGTAGAAACAGGAGGTCCAGCCTTCTGTGATTTTGTAACGTGACTTTAGCCAGGGATCTTATAGAGTCCTGTAGTTTGGTTATGGATTTTTCTATTCTTTGTAGATCTAAATCTAGGCTAGTGCGCAAAGCATTATATTGGTCCCTCTCTTGTATCAGGGCAGTGGCTCCAGTGCCAACTTCTGTTGCTACACCCGTACTAATTAAGGTTGCAAGTGTCACGGCTAAAAGCACTGGGGTTCTCTTAGAACGCATCGGGAAAGGAAGAGAGGGAGTGTAAGTCTGCAGAAACTCTTCCTCTGAGTGATAAACCAAATGGGGAAGAAGAATTGTAAGAACACAAAAACCTCCTTTCTTAAGAACATTCACTGAAATACAAGGGGTTAATCCTGAGGAGCATGCCCACCAAGTATTTGGAGGGGGAATAAGGAAGGCCCCTCTTGACTCAGAGAGATTCTTGGTCTGGTTACAGAGGGAAGAGTATTGTAGTGGAATCTCACCGAGGCATAGTCCCGATCCTGAAATCTGCTCCAAAGTAATTTTAGGTATCGTACCCCATGCACATTGGGAGACATTATGGGAAACGTTGTAGGAACCCATAGTAGCAATCCCCTCTAAATAGGGAGGGGTAACAGTATAGCAGAGCCAACAAGATCTGGCCAATTCAGGGCTAGTTACATTTAAGAGGCTATAAGTTTGATTTATGATTTTAACAAATTCCTGTGACCGCCTGTAATAGCGGATCTGAGACAAAGGCTTAGGAGGCCTTTTGGTAAATCCTGTAGGTAGAGTTGGGCCAGGAGGAGGAGAGGGAGGGGCTCCCTTGGGCGTATCCATGGTAACTCTTGGGACTAGCACTGGGTTGGGCCCTACTGCCGTGACGAAAGGCACCTGGCGCCTAGTGATTGTAAACAAAATTGCAGACCCATAGTTATGCAATCGCAGGCCCCAGGTGTTAACCCCTTCCCATCCGGAGAACTTTTTTCCTTTCTCTGTGAATCTGATAAGCAAAGGGTTGCAGGCTTGTGGTTCGAGCCCCCAAGTTGGCTTACAAGGGGGGCCTGTCACATCTCGTTTGAGGGTGATGTAGTCCCCACGGGCATTACTTAACCAGTATGTCTGACCCGTGGTCTCACAGCCCCATCGTGGGCAGTAGTACTGGTCTGGTCTCCCACAACTGGGCTCATACTGTGGCCCTGGGCAAACATAGAATTGTTTTTGTCTAAGGTAGCGAACTCCCGACTCAAACTTGCAATTGTATCCGTAGGAGGAGTCTTCCACATCTCGGGTAATCGCTACCCATTCCCGGTCCCAGGCCCCGTCTACCAAAGTACAGAGATCCATATCTAAAGGTGGCCACCAGGTATTGGGGAGATACACGGCCGACCACGTTAACACTGGGGACCCAGTTTCCAAGTTAGTGACAACCCAAGTAACTTGCACTGGTATGTGCGGGTTGGTCCCATCTGCAAAATGTCCACAGTTAGTTGCTAAATAATATATTACCAGCAGCATCCTCACCCATCCAGTCTGCGTGGAGAGCTTCATAAGGGAGTGTCTTTATGTCGAGCTCTGAGTCTTGGTGAGGTGATGCTTTACGAACGTGGGTGTGATGTACCCAAGAAGCAATACCGTCAACCTTCAAGGCAGTGGGAGTAACAGACAACACAACATGAGGTCCCTTCCACCTGGGTTTAAGGGTCTTTATTCTGTGTCTTTTTACCTAGACTGTGTTCTCTGGGGAGATACCATGCTCTATATTAAGCACCTTTCTTTCTCCATAGTAAGCTCTGATTAGGGGCCAAATTTTTTTGCTGTATTTTAGTGAGAGATTGTAATACACTCAGGTAGTCAGGTGCTGATCCCTCTTCTCCCGGGGGCAACGCCCGCCTGGTTATCGGTGGCGGGGCTCCAAACATTATCTCGAAGGGAGTCAGTCCATGCACATAGGGGGAATTCCTGACACGGAAAATGGCTAAGGGAAGGAGAGTCACCCAGTCACCGCCAGTCTCAGCGACCAATTTAGAAAGGGTCTCCTTTAAAGTCTGATTCATCCTTTTTACCTGTCCAGAACTTTGTGGGTTATAAGCACAATGTAATTTTTAATCTGTTTTCAGAGTCTGGGCTAGTCTTTGTAGGACTTTGTTAACAAAAGCCGGGCCGTTATCAGAACCTATGACTTCAGGGACTCCATATCTGGGAATTATTTTTTTAATTAGCTTTTTTGCTATTATCTGGCTAGTTTTATTTTTAGTGGGAAAGCCCTCTACCCATCCCGAGAAGGTATCTACCATTACTAACAAGTACTTATAACCAAATTTACCTGGCTTTACCTCAGTGAAGTCTATCTCTTAATACCTTCCCGG
>NW_008329035.1:606526-619617 GCF_000622305.1 Nannospalax galili
CGGAGGTACCTGGAGGTAGGGCAGCACTCCAGATGACGTCTCCTTCTTGTGTTACCACCGCTGCCCCTGCTCTTCTGACCCCATCCTTCACAAAGCTGCTTCCATCAGTGTACCAATCCACCTCACTGTTTGGTATCCTTGTGTCCTTTAGATCTATCCGAGTCTGGGAGACTTCAGATAGGACATCTCTACAATCATGGACCGGGGCGGACAGGTCTGGGTTTGGCAAGAGTGTGGCTGGATTTAAAGTTACTGGGGCCGAGAAGGTAATTCGGGGCGAGTCTAATAGAAGCCCCTGATAATGGGTGAGTCGGGCATTCGTCATCCACTTCCCGGGAGGGTGTCGGAGGATTCCCTCCACTGTATGTGGTGCTGTTACCTTCAAGTCTTGTCCAAATGTCAGCTTGTCGGCTTCCTTGACCAACAGGGCGATGGCTGCCAGGATGCGTAGGCAGGATGGCCATCCTGAGGCCACAGGGTCCAGTCGCTTAGATAAATAAGCCACCGGTCTTTTCCATGGACCCAACTGCTGGGCCAAGACCCCTTTAGCAACTCCCTTTCTTTTATCTATGAAAAGGGTGAAAGGTTTCTCTGGGTCTGGCAGAGACAGGGCTGCAAGTCTGGTCAGAACGATCGACCCCCATTTAGTTTCAGATACAGATTATATAGGCCCACATAGTCATTACACAAAAAGCATTTCTCAGCAGACACTTTGATCAAACATCTTCTAAAAGCTATAGTTTCGGTTAAACATCTTTTCCAGGAAGGCTAGATCTGGTGTAAGCCTGGTGCAACTTCCTTCTTTTTGTTCCTTATCGGTTATCTGGTATGTGCAAACAGGCCTACAGGACACATTGTAAATCAACTGAGTCTGGGGTCCAGGGTCCAGGAAGGAGGTTTACAGCACTTCAATTCTTAGCATTTCAACTAGGTTAATCATCCATGTGTGGTAGATACAAATCAGGCAGAACAGGCAAGCTTAGCAAGTAAATCTAAATCAACATTTTAAACAGAGTTTTCTATCAAAATGCAGAGTTCTTACAACATTCATCAAGGTATTTCATTTTTTTTCCCAACACTCCCTTAGCAGCTTACATAGTATCCTCTAGAACTGTGAGAGCTAGTCTTCAGCGGTGAGGTTTTCAGGAGAGTTCCAACTCCTTTGCTCCAATCCTGTGTCTGAAGTATGTCCTGTGTTCAGTAACAGGATCTTACCTTCAAGTTCTGGGAGGTAATCAAGGTTGGTGGCGATAGCCTCTGTTATTTTGGGAGTCTCTAGGGACAACTCAAAGGGAGGTTCTCCTGTCTGGCACTGTGTTTCTTGTTATATAGCCTTCAGGTATATACCTGCACTCATGTTCAGATATTGTATGTGTATTTTTCAGAGGGTTTTTGAATGAATATATTTCCCTCTGGCTCTTCATACTGCCTAAGCTTTATTTAGCTCTCTCTCCTCTCTCTCTCCCTGTCTAACCTCCCTCCCTCCTCCCCAGCTAAAATACCCCCATTTTCCCATTTCCCCCTTGATAATTCCTGTCTCCTATTATCCCCCCTCTCTTGAGCTCCTTCTTTTCTTTTATCCCCGCCCCCCATGGTTCCTCGTATGTGTTGGAAATGATCAATACTCTCAATAAAGTGGTAGGTTACAAAATCAACTTACAAAAATGAGTTAGCCTTTCTACATGCCAATAACAAGAAACTGAAGAAAGTATTCAATTCCCATTCACAATAGCCTCAAAAATATACAATATCTATGAATAAATCTAACCAAAGACATTATAGATCTCTGAAATGAAAATTTTCAATCTTTGAAGAAAGAGAAGACTCCAGGCAATGGAAGGGCCTCCCATGCTCATAGGTTGGTATAATCAATATTTTGACAATAACCTTCCTACCAATCCCCATGACATTCTTCACAGAGCTAGGAAAAAACATCCTAAAATTCATATGGAATCACAAAAGACCCCAGATAGCCAAAGCAATCTTGAGCAAAAAGAGTGATGCTGGGGATTCATCATATCAGATCTCAAATTATATTACAGAGCTATAGTCATAAAAACACCATGGTACTGGCACAAAAACAGACACATAGACCAGTGGCACACAATAGAAGACCCATCAGTGCATGCAATTTCAGCCACCTGATATTTGGCAACGGTGCCAAGAACACACAATGGAGGAAAGATAGCATCTTCAGCAAATGGTGCTGGCAAAACTGAATCTCCACCTGTAGAAGTATAAAGTTGGATCCTTATCTTACCATGCATGAAAGTTAACTCCAAATGCATCAAAGACCCCAATTTGAAAGAAATTCTGAAACTGCTAGAAGAAAACATAAGCAGTACCCTGCAAGATGTAGGTGTAGAAAAGGACTTTCTAAGTGGGACAAAATACAAATGTTGGGACTGAAGAGATGACTCAGCAGTTAAGAGCACTGGCTGCTATTGAAGAGGACCCTCCCTGACTCGATTCCCAGCACCTGCATGATGGCTAACAGAACTGTCTGTAACTCCAGTTCCAGGGGATACAATGCCATCTTCTGACCTCCAAGGGCATTGCATGATACAAGTGCACTTACACACATATACATAAAATAAAATAATAAAATATTTTTAAAATGCAAGTGTTGTTGGGTGTGGTGGTACATGCCTTTAGTCCTAGCACACAGGAGGCAGAGGCAAGCCTCTGTGAGATTGAGGTCAGACTGGCTTACATAGTGAAATCCTGGCCAGCTGGGGCTACAGGGAGACCCCATCTCAGAAAAACAAAACAACAAAAATGTGTTAAATTAGAGGAAAGTTGGCACAGACATGTCAGATAAGGGTTAGTATTAGTAAAGCGAATAAGACCTATAGATTAGTAAGAAATAGACAATGCAAAAACATAAATGAAAATAATAGGATAGAAAATTCACAGATGAGCACATGTAAATGACAATTAAATCCATTAAAGATGCTCATTCTCCAGCTGTCAGGGAAATGTAAGCTAAATTAACAATGATATATTCCTTCTCATTCTTCAGATGGACAGTTTTTTGTTTTGAAAGGGACTCACATATTGGTGTTAGAAATTTAAGCAAAAATTAAACACAGGCACAAATACTCTTTAACCCAGAGTCCCTACCTCTGGGAATCTGTTACACAGAAATATGAGCCATCTCTTCATGACTTCAGGGGTGGGGAAAGGTTCCTTAACAAGACACAGATAAAACATGAACTGCAAGGAAATTGGGGATAAACTGGCCATTCAGTCGTCCCAGATCCCTGGGGACTGGGTCCTCCCCAACCCCTCCAGGATACCAGTACCTGCAGATGCTCAAGTCCTTTCTATAAACAGCATATAATCTTCATATTGTCGATGATCTCTAGATAGTGCACAAAAGCTAACATAAACACAATACGTTTGTCATATCTTATTGTTTGGAGAATAATGACAAAAAAAGAAGTCTGTATGTGTTTAGCCCACTTGAAATTTTACCTTGAGATATATTCTATTTGTAACGACTGAAATTTCAAATGCAGAACCCACGGATATGGAAGGACAACTGTAATAATATTTTCTTTCACATGCCAAAAGTTGCTGTAAATACATTTAAAAGAAAAGTCATAAACTGGAAGAAGGCAGCTGCCACTCACAAAAGGATCAAAAGATTAATATCCAGAAATACTTATCTATATGGAGTTGCCAATATACAGTTTCTGACCTACAAAAATGACAATTTCATATGTCTTAGCCCAATGCAAAGAATACTTCCAAATCAATAAGAAAAAGACAACTAACCCCAGAGAAGGAAATATACAAATATACGAATTTAAAGTTAGAGAAAACCAATGACAGATAAATGTTTAAGAATAAACTCACTAGAGAGATCTGAGGGTAAAATAAAAATCACAATTGAGATAGTAATTCATATTAGCAAATTGGTGAAAAATAAAAATGTGGGAAAATGGGAAGTCTTTTTTGTTGTTTTTATTTGTTTTCTGTTTTAAGATGGGTCTCCTGTAGCCCAGGATGGCCTTGAAGTCACTGCAGCAAAGCTGACCTTGAACTCCTGATTTGCCTGCCTCTACCGCCCATAAGGATAGAATTACAGACATGTGCCCATGTCTGGGTGTGACATGGTAGTTCTTATACTTTATAGGAGTGTAAATTGGTGCATATTAAATTGTTGAGATGGCATGTAAATTGGTGCGTATTAAATTGCTGAGATGGCATGTTAAATTAAATTACTGAGATGACCCTTCAGCTTCACTCCTGGCTGTATATCCCATTTAGAACCTCATGGAAACACATATAAGAAAGATTTCTGGGAGCCAGAGAGATGGCTCAGTGGTTAAGAACACTGGTTGTTCTTGAAGAAGACCTGGGTTCGAATCCCAGCACCCACATGGTGGCTAACAACTGTCTGTGACTCCAGTCCCAAGGGATCCGACAGCCTCTTCTGACCTCTGCCAGCATGGCATGACACGGGTGCACTTACCTACGTTCAGGCAATACATGCATACACATAAAATAAAAATAATAAATTTTAAAAAAGAAAGATTTCTGAAACATCATTTAAAATAGTGAATATTTGGGATAAATGTGAATGTCATCAGATTTTATAAGAGCAGATAAATGAAGTAGATTCCTATCATTTAAAATTAAAGGATTGGTGTAATAAAATATGAATGGGGTCTATTTAAGATAGTGATAAGGGAGAGAAAGAAAGGGAGCGAAAAAGAAATAGAAGAAGTATTTGTAATTATAAACTTATTTAAACAAATGTGAAGTAAATATGACAAAATGTTAACAATTCCTTAAAAATAATGTTGCAGCCAGTTGTGGTGGCACATGCCTTTAGTCCCAGCACTCAGGAGGCAGAGACAGGCGGATCTCTGTGAGTTCGAGGCCAGCCTGGTCTACATAGTGAGTTCCAGGCCAGCTGGGGCTACAGGGAGACCCTGTCTCAAAAAGACCAAAAAGAAAATAATGTTGCATACCTCTGTGCCTTTGAAGTATCCTGGGTTTTGTATGTTTGAAATATTATATATAATATTTTAATTTATTCTTTGAGAATTTCACACACATATACAATGTATGTTAATTATATACATTTCCCACTCCTCCTTCCAACTTCCTGCAGACATTCCCCCAACATCCAACATGTCCTCCTTCCAACTTCATAACTTCATGCCCTCTTTTTTTTTTTTTTTAGCAACCCACTGAGTCTCATTAGTGCTGCTGGTATGCAAATGGGCATGGGACCAGTCACTGGAGCATGGGCAACCTACCTTCAGCCACACCCCCAAGGAAAAATGACTCTGCCTCCCCTAGTAGCCATCAACTGTCAAAACTTCTCAGGTAGTGGTGGGGTCTCGTGGTCCCCTCCCCAACCGTGTTGGAATGTTGACTAGCTGATCTTGTGCAGGTAACCATAGCTGCTGTGGGTTCATGAGTCAACTGTTTTGTCACGTCCAGTGAAATATTTATAATTTTAAATATCAACAATTTCAGTCTACCTAGAAAGTTCCATGAATATGATGCCTGCTGCAGTATCATTTCTAGAACCGGGCCCGGTGACCACTGCTAGAGAAGTTATGGACATCAATGGTACCTGCAAACCACGTGCTTCACTCAACTATGGCTTGCTTGTAATAGACAGAATTGAGCTCTAAATTTGTTTAAAAGAATGACACCAGTTTAGTGCCCCATATTGATGAAGTGATAAATCATGGGATCACATGATACACACTGCTCTGAAACTGGTTGTATTATTTCCTCATGCAGAATCAGATGACATCATAGGTGAACACTCTCCCGTTTGTCTTACCCTGTCTATTAATGATCCATCTTCTTCCCTCTACCCTTCCTGTTCCTTTGAAGGTTTGATTCAGAGTCACTGGTGTACCTCCAATTCCTCCATGGTTATAGCTGGACCCTGTAGGTCACAGAATTTTGAAGGAGAGTGAATTATGGCATCAGGGTCTTTTGCTTTGATTTCTAATGAAACGGAACAGCTCTTAATAATGAGCTTCCTCATCCTTTTATGTGAGTGGGCAGCATCAGAAAACACTTTGGGACGGCAGCCTTTGCAGTTTCTCATCAGGAAGGGACATGCCACTCCTCTGTCCTGCACCTTTGTGTATGCAGCCCCTTTCTTCAAGAGTTCCGTTAGTTGCCTGTCACCACACTTCTAGGGAATGCCAGGCAGGATAAGAGGTTACACAAATTCTAACACCTCTCTTCTAGATGTCCAGGGACTGGACAAGAAGTGCGTAGCCTGTGCCTAGCAACACTAACAATACCAACAATAGACATCTGGCCAACAAAGGCCTCTACACCCAGTGTACCATTTTTATGAACTCTTTTTTACCGGGGGTGGCTAGTGAAGAGAGTTGCCCTGCCTTTACAGCTTTGTTAGGGATTCAGCAACACACATGCAGTTCCTTAAGGATGTTCTGCTCTCTCTAAGGGCTTCCTTTGGCTGATATTTTAAGAATTGCCTGTATACATTGAACGTATAGCCTGCTGGTGTTGAACAGTTGTGAAAGATCATTTCTGGCCTTCTTTCCAAAGCCCTTGTCATCCAGAAATAAAATCTTTCTTAGGAGAAAAATGAAAGATTTTTTTTTTCCTTTTTTGCCCTTGTAATGTTGAGAGCTTCTCACTGCAGCAGATTGGATCAAAATCTCCTGGAGGGGCATAGAGACAAAGGGAAGCGGTCTGAGGTGTTCTGAAAGCTGGCCACACTGTTCTGTTATCCTTCCTCCTTCTTTCCCATCAACACCTCTGCGGGAGGCACACCTTCAGACAGGTGATGTTAGGAGACGGCACAGGCACAGGCTTCTCCAGCCAGGGAAATGGGGTCAAACTGATAACTGCCATCTCCACAGTACCATTTGCAAACTGCTCCTGCTTGAGTGTTTTAAAGCATTTTTTTTTTTTTTTTTTTTTGTCAATTGAGAACAAAGAGAATGCCCTTTTCTGTGTTAGAAGAAAACAAGTTAACAACTTCAATTGCTTCCCCTGCAGTGCCTGGCTGATTTCTGAGGTCTCTTTTTACCCATAATGGTTTGGATGCCAGGGCATGTTACTGGGAAGCTGGCCTATCTGAGCCAGTGTCACTTTGGGGGTCACTAAAGGACAAAGACTTTTCAGGAGGACCCATAAAACCCAGAATTGAGTCCACAAAGCCAGATTAGCAGTAGATATCAAAAGTATCATATTAAAGAATAGAGATATTTTGATTTAAACTATTCTAATACATAATATAAATGCACACCAAATGTTAAAATTACCCCCGTGGCTGTGGAAGTCATTTATTGTCCTTAGAGATACTCTTTTAAACTCCACCTTGTGATAGCTCTGGCTTCTGTATAGCACAGAACCCCCAGGTTGCATACCCTGCCCATCAGTACTCACTTGGGAAAGCCTGAAACCTTTCAGGAAAGGAATATTACCTATTTTTGGTTTGTATTTAGATAAGTGTACTGAAAGGTCACAGAGAAGGGCCTTGTCTATTCTGCACCGGGAAGTCAACTCCCCAAAGAATAAGGATGGAGAGCTGCTGTAGACTGAACTGAGGTCCTTACCCAACCTCATGCACTGAAGCCCTCCTCAGTGGGATGCTGCTTTGAGAGAAGTCCTATGAGGAAGCAATAGAAGACAAGCAAGGTCACGAGTAGGGACTCTGATATGACACAGTTTGTGTCATTAGAGAAGAAACTGCAAAGAGCTAGCTATCTCCTTGAACAAAGAAGTTGTGAGAGCACATAGCAAGAAGGTAAGAGGCCCAAGAAGGAAGCCTATCAGTGGCACTTTGATCTTGAACTCCCCAGCTTTCAGGACTGCAAGGAACAGATTCCTATTGCATGTATAACAGCAGCCTGTGTAATTTTGGTTGTGGCAGTCCAAGCTGACTGATACAGGAACATACCTTCAGGTGTGTGCAGCAGCTGAGCATTCTCTGTAAGATGTATTAATTCTTTTGAGGTGAAGGTGACTGAAAAACAGCCAATGTAAGAGAAGACTTTCTCTGAGCTTTCCCAATCCTCCTGAAGACAGATTCTCCGAACTGGATTGAGGCTAGTGAGATGGATCAGTGGATAAAGGAGCTTGCCATAAAGTCTGATGACCTGAGTTTGATCCCCAAGAAGCACATAGTGGAAGGAGAACTCTGATTCCTGAAAGCCGTCCTCTGATCTCCACATGCACATTGTGGCATGGCGTGCACACAAAGAAATTCTGAGGCGCTTAAGACCCACCAGTGCTTTACGGTGGGTTTGGTTTTGCCATCTCCCTGATTATATTTGGGGAGATATGGAAAGTGAAGGCTGAAGTGCTAGACACGGGTTCGAAGGGGGAAAGACCCCCCAGGAGGTCTTTTGCACAGTGCTGTGAGGACTTTATGGACTTCATCGTTTGTCTTTGGGATGAATTCTCCTTCTTGTATTTTCATATTCTATCGTTATTCATAATAATCATGCTATCAAGGCACTCAGCCATTTCATTAGCCTTAACACAACTGACTCACGACTCAGCTGCCCAAATTATGTAAATTTGCTGTTTTTTCTTTATTCAGCATGGAGTAGAGGGAAAGGGTTTCTTTCTAGAAAGTGAGCAGACCATTGTTATTACTCTCCCTCACAGACCCTGGCATTTCTTGTTTGTTAAAGACAAGTGCAAAGTGGAATTTCAATAATTAATGAAATATTTAAGTCACTTATTCTGATCTTGAATAACAAAGATGAATAGCACAGTCTTGAACATTTTCTT
Source organism: Nannospalax galili (assembly GCF_000622305.1). NCBI lineage: Eukaryota > Metazoa > Chordata > Mammalia > Rodentia > Spalacidae > Nannospalax > Nannospalax galili. Next base: position 615,284 of record NW_008329035.1, read on the forward strand.
TTCAATTGATGAAATCTGTCTAAATTTTGGAGAGAAACCCAGTACTGTACTGTGATGAAATCAGGACTACCTACAAGAATTACACTGAGTTGGGGCTGAGGGTGTAGTTCTATTGATAAGAGTATTTGCCTAGGGTGCACAAAATCCTGGATTTGATCCCCAGCATCACATATAAGAGGTTTGGTAGTGCTCACCTGTAATCCCAGCGCTCAGGAGAAGGGAGGATAAAGAGTTCAAGGTCATCTGCTGCATAGCAAGTTCTCTAATACAAGAGATCTTGTTTTAAAAAATACACTTAGTTGGCATAATCTATTCCGCCCTTAGTCTACTCAACGCGGGTGGTTCTTATCGGGAGCCAGACACAGCTCTTTGGCTCTATCATTTAGGAAACTTAAAACACCTACAGGGAAATGTCAACTGCCCCCTGCTGGTGAATATGGGTCTATACTATGACCCCTTGCATAGCCTTAAAGGTCTTTTTAAACAGCTTGAAACCAGTGTATCAACTTCAAAATAAAGGAATTAAAAAATTTAGCTTTTTAAAAATGAGACTGAGGAGCTGGAGCGATGACTCAGCAGTTATGAGTGCTTCCTGCTCTTCCAGAGGACCCGAGTTTGTTTTCCAGCACCCATGTCCAGCAGCTCACAACCACCTATAACTCCAGCTCCAGGGGGATCCAATGCCCTCTTCTAACAATGGTGCACATGTTGCATACATACATTTAAAAAAACTTAAAAAAAGAAACTGAGGAGTTTAAAAAAGGAATAATCTTTAAAAATTTTTAAAGATTTTATTTTTCTATTTTAAATTGTGTGTGTGTGTGTGTGTGTGTGTGTGTGTGTGTGTGTGTGTATGTATGTATGTATACACTTGAAGTGGATGCAGGTGGCCACAGAGGCCAGAGGCATAAGATCACCTGGAACTGCAATTACAGGCAGTTGTGAGCCTCCCAGCGTGGATGCTGTGAAGCAACGTGGGTCCTCTGGATGAGAGGTATGCACTTTTAACCACTGAGCCATTTCTCCAGCCCCTGGAGTATCTTCATCTGTGGTTATACTCCTTGTCCTTCATCTTCCTAGTGGTCTTCCCAGTCACGTCGATCATTATGTCATTAAAATCTAGGGCCCTTTACACCACACAACTGTTGCCCCTCAAGTACATGAGAATGTGTCTTGTGGGTGACAAGGCTATACAGCAAGTGCTGAAGCTCATGAGTCCTACACTGCCCTGCTCTCTGCTTTGACATTTGGTTAGCTGTGAGATTAGCCAAATTGCCTAATCTCTAGGCTCTCAATTGTGAACATGATAATAATGCACAACACACAGGTTGTCATGAAGAGCGGATGAGATTATTTCAATGAAAGTATTTCTCCAAGTGCGTTTCAATGGGAAGGGAGTACAACTGAAGATGTGGGTGAGAGCGAGTCACCTGTTCAGCTGTTATTAGACATATATTTGAGCCAAACCTCCTGAAGGTTAGTTAGACTAAAACGTTAACTTTTAGATACTCATCACAGATATTAGCACTATTTCCATTGTTTAATATTTAATTCTTAGTGTTCTGTAGGGGACCAGACCCTGTGGAGAAGTAGATTTAGGCATCACTGACTCCTTGATTCCCAAAGTAAAATGCATACACAGTAAAAGCTTCTCACAGGCTTGATGGAAGAGTCACTTGCATGCAGCAATCTCAGAATGCACGGTTTCCAATAAAGTGAACATTGCTTTAAAATGGGTCCGCTGGGGAGCTTCTGGGCCATCTAAGCCCACTGGGAAGGATGAAAACATGTTATGTTAAAGGTTAGTTTGTCAGTTGTGCTCTCTGTTCTAAATTTTTATGCTGTAAAGACTTCATTTTTGACAAAACTTAAGAGTTGAAATTCCTGGAAATTCTCCAAAATTCATTGTATGTCTGTGCAGACTAGCAAATTTTCAATCAATGTTTTGTAGCTCATATTTTAGAATTTTCTTAGGTCCTTCAGTCTTTAGTCCCATTTTGAGCACTGCTCTGTCCCTATTGAGTATGTAAGGAATATTTTGGAATTTTAACAGATTCACAACATGTCAAACTGAGGACACTGGTTTTTGGTTGGTTTTGCTTGTTTGGGAGGAAGGGCTGTATGTCTTGTTTTGCATTTATTTTGTTTCCAGCAGGTTTTTCTTTGCTCACATCTCAAACTGAGTATATTTAATTTAGTGAATTGATTTGGTTACATGGTAAACACCACAGAGAACCCAAGAAAGAATGTCGAAATCATAGAAAAGGTCTTTCAAAAATGCATGCAGCTGTTCAAATACTTTAGTTTTTCTGTGTTTTTGAAAGTGAAAACACAGTTGAGAAGAAAGCAGCTTCCTGCAGGCTATGAGAAGCGTGATAGCCATTTCGCACCATGTAAGAAAAAGTGGGTAAAACATGAGATCTTGAAACCACGACAGCAAAGAGTGAGTGCACCCCTTATCTTGGGAGCATCATTATAACTGGGTTGTATGAGCCTGCCCCCAGAGAGCAGCCACTTGGTCTAAACCATGCCTCACCTCCCTTCTTAGTAGGAATAAGCAGCAAAGAGAACTGGGGCAGCAGGTTCTTGCAGGAGTCTGATGGGAACTAAGCCATGGAGGCCCTGAGAAGAATGAGCTGGTGTCTCCCAGGCCAGAGAGTGATGTTCATGGATAGGATTGGTGGACCAATATGGATGCACAAACAGCTGGTTTCCCTATGTTGGCCACAGTAGTGCCAGTGGAAAACCCACAGGCCTGCCACTAGAGGATCCCCTGGATTCACAAGCTGGTTGTATCTTCATTCACCCTCAGTCCAGCCTCTTTGTGACTTCCATTATGGTTACAAATGAATCCCATTTCCCCACTCTCCCTGTGGATCTAAGAATGAAAGACTTGGCAACCTCTTCATCATTGAATCATTTTACTGACTACTTTATAGTTGCCTACTCTCCTGATTTAATAAAGTCTATTCAAAATAGAACTATGAATGACCATATATTTATACATTTAAAACGGTACATATGAAACATATAAAACAGGTTTTACATATAAAACGTATAAAATGCATTTCTTATTCACAAAAACTTCAGTAGATTTTTCTCTGTATTTTGATAATACAAACTTTTGTATTTGTTAAAAACTAATGTCAAGATCTTAGCAAACAGCCTGAGAGAGCGGGTTCCGACCTCCATCTTTGTACTGTGGTCTCAGCAGACTGCCAGAGAGTGCCTGTTTCTGGCCTCCCTCTGGCATAGGGGCTGAGAACACAGGGGACTGCCTGAGAGTGCAGTATCCTAGTATCCTGCCTCCACATGGTGGTGAACCTCCCCTAATTGTGCAGTACCCAACCCCCTAACTGGGATTGCCTGAGGCCCCTCTCAAGGCCCTGGGAAGACCTGACTTTGCTAGAATAAGGCTGAGATCTTAGCAGACAGCATGAGAGGGCAGGTTCAGACCTCCATCTGTGTAGCAGCTTTGATATCAGCAGACCGCCATAGAGTGCCTGTTTCTGGCTTCCCTCTGGCATAGGGGCTGAGAACTCAGTAGACTGACTGAGAGTTCCAAAATCACCCCTCCACATACTTAGGGAACTTCCCAAATTTTGCTCTGAGTTCCCACTAGTAGGGGTCCAAACTTTAGAAGCAAGGCTGAGAGTACCTGACTGGAATCTGACATGGGCTTCTGTGGGTGCTCCCAAGTAGCTGATCTGAAACCGTCAGCTCCCTCCAAAATAAAGCCTGAGAGAACCTGAAACCTGGACCAACTAGCTTTATATAAACAATAAGAAAAGGACCAAGGCATAGGCATTGGATCAAAGGACCAATAATACAAACAGAAGCATATTTCAACTTAATTCTCATATCAGAATCACAAACAACAAAAGAAATTCACATGCCAAAATCACAATGAAAGACCAATAAAATGGAAAGCCAAAACACTATGTCCCCACCAAACTCCACCAGCTCTGTAGAAGAGTTCTAAAAGGAGAAGCCCCTAGAGATAACCCAGGACACTGAATTTAAAAGAACAATCATAAATATGATCAAAAAATTCAACAAATTTAAAGAACACACAAACAAACAAATCAAAGAACTGAAAGAAGATAGGGATAAACTTCTGAATGAATTCACAAAAGAGATAGAAACATTGAAAATGTGGGCAGAAAGGAAGAAGGAAGTGCAAAACTCAATAAGCCAACTTGAAACATCAAGGGAAAGCCTCACCACTAGAATGAATGAAATGGAAAACAGAATATCAACACTGAAGGATAAAGTTGAAGAAATGGACCACCCAAGCAAAGGTTATGAAAATTAAAAAAAAACCCACAGGAATG
>NW_008329035.1:619631-621083 GCF_000622305.1 Nannospalax galili
ATGCAAGAGATGTGAGGCACCATGAAAAGACCAAATCTACACATCATAGGACTAGAGGAAGGAGAAGAATTTCAGGTTAATGGTGTTGACCAGATCTTAAACAGGATTGTAGAAGAGAATTTCCCGAAATTAAGGAAAGACATCCCCATACAAATACAGGAAGCCCATAGAACATCAAATAGACAGGATCAGAAAAGAAACTCCCCATGACATCATAGTAAAAACACTAAATGTACAGAACAAAGAGAGAAAACTGGAAGCAGCAAAAGAAAAACAACAAGTCACATATGAAGGAAAACCCATTAGAATTATAGCTGATTATGCAAACTATGAAAGCCAGAAGAGCATGGACCAAGGTATTTCCAGTTCTAAATGACAATAGATGCCAACCTAGAATACTTTACCCAGCAAAATGTGTATTATAGTTCAGGAGGAAAGAAAAATCTTCCATGACATGAAAAGCCTGAAAGAATATATGTCCACAAAAACAGACCTTCAAAGATCATTTGAAGCAATACAAAGAGGAAAAAGGAACAACTATACCCTGGGGCAACAAAAGAAAATAAATAGAGGTATAATTGAGGGAAAACAAAATTAGACAAAGAACACAAACAGGAATCAAAATGATGGCAACCAATACACATCTTTCAATAATAACCTTAAATATCAATGGACTGAACTCCACGGTCAAAAGACACAAGCTAAGTGAATGGATTAAGAAACAAAATCCATCTCTTTGCTGTCTGCAAGAAACCCATCTCACCTTCAAGGACAGGCACTACCTTAAGGTGAAAGGATGGAAAAGAATAGTCCAAGTAAATGGCACTAAGAAATAGTCAGGGTTTGCAATTATAATATTTGACAAAATAGACGTTGAAGTAAAACTAGTCAGAAGATATCAGGAGGGTCACTTCATTCTGATCAAAGGAACAATTAACCAAGAAGATATTACAATCCTTAACATATGTGCACCAAACTCTGGCTCACCCAAATTGATAAAAACAATACTACAGGACTTTAAGACACAGATTAGCCCCAACTCAGTAATAGTAGGGGACTTAAATACCCTACTGTCTACATTAGACAGGTCAACTAGACAAAGAATAAACAGAGAGATGTTTGAATTAAATAATACCATACATCAAATGGACCTAACAGACATCTTTCAAATATTCCACCTAAGCACCAAAGAATACACTTTCTACTCAGCACCCCATGGAACTTTTTCAAAAATTGTCCACATACTGGGCCACAAAACAAACCTCAAGAAACACACACACAAAAAAAATTGAAATAATTCCATGCATTTTATCAGGCCACAATGTAATAAAGCTCAAAATCAACACTGGATGAAGCCTTAGTCACCACAGGAACTCATGGAGATTAAACAACACACTTCTGAACAATGAGTGGTTCAAAGGAGAAATTAAGAAAGAAATAAAAGAATTCCTG
>NW_008329035.1:621612-622311 GCF_000622305.1 Nannospalax galili
CCCAGGCCCAGATGGATTTACAGCAGAATTCTACCAGACATTTAACAAAGACCTACAGCCAATACTTCTTAACTTATTAGAAAAGATAGAAATAGTTGGAGAGCTCACAAGCCACATCGAGAAACCCAGAACTACTCTATTTGCCAAAATCAGGCAAAGATACAAGAAAAGAAAATTTTAGGACCATATCCTTAATGAACTTAGATGCAAAAACTCTCAACAAAATACTTGCAAACCGCATACAGACACACATTAAAAAGATCATTCACCATGATCAAGTAGGTTTTATTCCAGCAGGGAATGTTGCAGGGATTGTTCAATATACACAAGTCAATAAATGTCATTGATCATATAAATGGACTCAAAGACAAAAATCGTCATCTTAATAGATGCAGAAAAGGCTTTTTACAAAATTCAACATACATTTATGTTCAAAGTACTAGAGGGAATTGGACTGGAGGGAATATACCTCAACATAATTAAAGCTATATACGACAAACCCACAGTCAAATGAAAGAAAACTGGAAGCATTCCCATTAAAATCAGGAGCCACTGGGTGTGGTGGCTCACACCTTTAATCCCAGCACTCTGGAGGCAGAGGCAGGTGGATCTCTGTGAGTTCAAGGCCAGCCTGGTCTACATAGTAAGTTCCAGGACAGCTGAGGCTACAGGGAGACCCTGTCTTAAAAAGACCAAAAA
>NW_008329035.1:622639-663958 GCF_000622305.1 Nannospalax galili
GAATTGCTGCAGAAAAATATAATATAATATCTTGGAATAAATCTGATCAAAGACACGAAAGATCTCTACAATGAAAAATTTAAATCATTAAAGAAAGAGATTGAGGAAGACACCAGGAAATGGAAGGACCTCCCAAGCTCATCAATTGGAAGAATTAATATTGTGAAAGTGACTATCCTACCAAAAGCAATATATAGATTCAATGCAATCCTAATCAAAACCCCCATGACATACTTCACAGAATTAGAAAGAATCCGTCCTTAAATTCATATGGAAGCACAAAAGACCCCGGATAGCCAAAGCAATCCTGAGCACAAAGAGCAACGCTGGGGGGGATTACTATACCAGATCTCAAAGTATACTACAGAGCTATAGTCATAAAAACAGCACGGTACAGGCAGGAGCTCCTTCCAAACCCATGTCACTTCTGAGGAACAGCTCCTCAAATGACCTTAAGTGCAAAAATAAATTGGTTTATTTGGGCCAACTGTATGGTCTTAAAAACCCAAAAGGAAAGTATAACCAAAGAGTAAAGTCATCAGTATATTTCTTTAAGAGTTCAAGGGATTACAAGTCCCAGACATTAGGCTTAAGTCAATATAAAAAATTATTTAGACAATTATTTCTCAGTGATGTTTTTGTACCTAACTAAAAAGTGCTGCTCAGATGTAAGACTTCAAATCTTGGTCTCCAATACTGTAGTGCCCACCTCTAGCTAAGGGAGACAACCAGCTATTGTTCTAAAATGATGGATAAATTTGTTTTCTCCCCCTATCTTGAAGCCTTTGAGAAGGAATTGACACTGATTCTAACCACTCCAATAGCTCCCAAAATGCCTGAAAGCAAATCCTGAATCCATCACTCTTGAGTCCAGCCTTGGCAGACAAAAGAAAAATGAGGAAGATCCCAATAGAGGGATGCTTTTGGAAGCTCTCATCAAGAAACTCCAATGGACTCTCATTTGAACATTTGAAATTTGCCCTGTTCTGACTTTTTTCTAGTTCCCTGTTTGGAACTTGTAATGCTAATTGGCAATTTTTGAGTAACCTCTTCAGTGGATGGTGTGATAAGAATAGGATGTAGGAATTGGCTAGGTAGTTAGTGTAAAAAGACCCCAAAGAAAAGTAGCCAGCTTCTTGGCTAAAAGTCAAAATGCCCTTGGGCCTCTTAGCAACCTACTCCATTCCAAAGGCCAAAAATGTTGAAAGTATTTGGGAGCTCTTATCTAATCCTTAAAGAATTTAGGGCTACCTCTTCAGAGGGGGAAATGTTAGAGTAGCAAAAGGCCCCATTAAAAAAAAAAAAAAAGAAGAAAAGAAAAAGGAAAGAGCACATGAAGTTATCAGAAAAAAAGTGATGGGGAGATATGGGAGGAGTTGGAGGGGAGGGAGGGGGCATGGATTTGATCAAAACACCTTATATGCCTATATCCCTGTATGAAATGTTTAATAAATTATTTTTAAAGATCTATCTAATGTATGTTAGTCATATTACTAACATAGATTTACTTAGTAAATATAGAAAAGTAATAAACCTTATTAATGCTGTTTGTTTACCCTTTGAATGATATTTAATTTCTCTGAGTTTGCAAGAAAATTCATTAATTATTAACAAGTAAGTGCAAGATTGAATTTCCAAAAGGTTTGAATTTTACAGTTCAGCATTTCTCAGAAAGGAAACACTCAGCCAGTCTTTTCTGGCTTCACTGTTTCCTTGAAGATTCCTTTTATCTCAGAAATGATTAATATAGAGTTACTATAAATAGCATAAGTTTAAATAGAATAGTTAAACATTTTCTGTTTAGTTATTTCACTCTTGGGTTTATTAAACTTTACACTGATGTGAAAGAACTGTAACAATCCCTTCAGCCTGGAATATATTTTTAATTATTCATTTATTATTTTAATTTTATGTGTGTGAGTGTATTGCCTGCATGTATGTAAGTGCATCTGTGTTGTGCAATGCCCTTGGAGATCAGAAGAGGGCTTCAGATCCCCTGGGACTGGAGTTATGGATGACTGTTCTCTGCCACATGGGTGCTGAGGACCAAATCCAGGTCCTCTGTAAGAGAAGCCAGTGCCCTTAACTGCTGAGTCATCTCTCCAGTCCAGCCTGAAATATTTTTATTAAAAAATTTCTTCTATTCTTTCAAGAAGGAACAATTAGACAGAAGTCTTGGATTATTCATTCCTCAAGAGACTAGATAAGCCAGTACCATCTGAAGCAACAGTCTTAGGTCAGTTAAATCCTGTGGTCTGTTGTTTGATGGCCCCAGGCAGACAGCCATAGTATTAATATCTCCTGACCTTTTTTTGACTTGCAAACAGAAGCAACTTTGTAGCCTTTTTTTTTCTCTTTGTCCCTAAAAAACTAAGGACCTAAGGTTTGAAATAAAAATATTTAACTTAGGACTTTTGTACAGTAAATGATCTGTTTACTTCATAAAATTTTATGTGCAAGTTACCATGCCAGGTCTTAGGGAAACACAGACGAAGAAGTCAAATATACCCTCAAGGACATACATACTACTACATTATGACATATGACAAGATACTATAAGGCAGGGTGAAAGCTACCTAAGAAGGATCACAAGAGGTATGTAGGCAAGAGTATTCAGGGACCAGAAAGGAGAGGTTAGTGAACTTTGTGCATTGGTGGCAGAGAGAGAGGGTGGTGACTAATTTTTGAAGATGACACTTGAGCTTACTCTTGATGGATAGAATTCAGACATGGAGAGGGAATGTGAAAGTAGTCCCTTCAGATGGAGGGAGCAACATGTTCAAGTGCATGGAAATCAGAGAGCATGGGGTAGGAAAAAAAGTTTGAGTAGTTCAGTTTGGGCAGAGAACAGGATATGCAAATGAAGATTATAGGCATTAAAATGGGAAATTGGTTTGAGGGTGAATCTACAGGGCTATTAATGCCAGTGAGAGACTGAAGCCTCTTTTGACAGACCACAGGGGGCCACGTACGCTACAGGCATGTGTTAGACTAAATTGGCAAGAGGCATACCTTGAAGTAAAAATACCACCCCATGGCATGTTCTTTAACCATCTGAAGAGGGGTCATCTAGATTTTCCAGAAAACAAAGTCTAAATCAAGGATGAAAGTGCCAGTATTTTTCCTGGGAAGTAAAAACCCAGATCAGTGAGGCCAATGAAAAAGGAAGGAAGAGAAGAAATGTGGTGAAGCAATGGGAAGGGATGTCTTCTAGAACTGACTTCCTCTTTACAGCAAGTCTTGGCAATGAGGCAGAGTCCATCATCAGATCCAGTGCCCCCTGGCATGTGGGGGCAGCTTGGAATAGAATACAAGAAACATACTCCTAACTCTCCGGGAAAAATGAAGGAGCTAGGTGGCAATTCTTACCTACCATCTATTGCCTATTTCTCATCAGTCAAGATTTGTCCCACCAGGAATTAGCTGTCATATTTACAAGTTACATCATGTGACTGCCCCAACTACAAGGGATGCCAGGCCCTACAATACAACCTAATGCATAATGTTTCATCCAAGCCTATAATTGATGGGAAGAGCCAAAAACTCAAAGTAAGTGCTAGTTGTCTTGGCAGTGTGTGTGTGTGTGTGTGTGTGTGTGTGTGTGTGTGTGTGATCATTTAATATGATAGGAATTCATTCGGAGAAAACATTGTTATTTTTGTCAAAGTATGAACATTATAGTGTGCACTTACACAAACCTACATGGCATAGGTCAGTCACTGCTGTGGCCTCTTAACATGATCAAGAGTTGTAAACACAAGATATAAGAAGTTGCTACTGGCATCAACACATCATTGTGCCTTGCAATAAACTTCTATTGTAAATAGAAGGAGTATACTGTAATATAACAAAAGCCAGGCCTGGTGGTGCAGGCTTGTAATCCCAGCTACTTGAAAGGCTAAGATAAGAGGATCCCAAGTTCAAGGCCAGACTGTGCTACAGAGTTCATGGTCAATCTAGGAAACTTAACAGAAATCTGCCTCAAAACAAAAGCTTAAAAAGAGGGTTAGGTAGTCATCTATATTTCTCCTAAAGGACAGACCCCATGTGTTGCACTACCAACATACCAAACAAGTTGTTCCTGCTGGTGCAATAGTGGAGCATCTAGTGTGTGTACAACCAACAAATTTTCGATTGGATATAATGCCAGCTCCTAGGGGTGGAACACCCATCTGATACTGTAGACCTGGCTAAACCCTGTAGCAGGGGAGAATATAGGCTCCAGTGGGAAGTCACTGCAATTGCTTTGTTAGATGGAAATGATGCACTTGTTAAAGTACCAACCAAGCATTTTTGTTTACACCCATAGGTTATTATAGCAGTCACTGTTTAGATGTTATTCCTTCTTGCTGTTTGTGTTTTTATAGTAGATGGAATTCCATTGAAATGGGCCAACAGCCCATGGAAAACTGACTATGCAGAGACCTAAAAGTTCAGTCAGACCTGAAAGTTCAGTGCCTTGCCACAATGGAAAGAAGAGCCAGAGGAAAGGGTGGAGTGTTAACTGGAAATATCCTCTGCCCACTATGCTGGCAAGCTATAGTCACATCTCTTTCCCATGCTCATCAAGGAGTTGAGGGGGGAGTCAGTTACCCCTCCCACCCAGTCAGTTGACCTTAGCTGCATGTGGGGGGAAGGACAAAGATATATAAGCCGAGAACACCAAGAGGCACCTCTCTCACCATTTTGTGTGGCTGTCAGGAGTTCACAGGATCTGTAATTGAGTGTGGACTTTATAGCACAGCCATTAATGTGGGGCATCCACTCTTCTGTAAATAAAAGAAGAGTGGATGCCCCACATTTCTCTGTTAAATATATTAATAATAAATAAAATATTTTTTTAAAAAGAGGGCTGGAGATTTAGCTCAGTGATAGAGTCCAGGGGCCTGAGGCCAGGGGCAAGGCAGGATGGCACCGAGAGGAAATGGCCAGGGCGTGATCAGACTTGTTTGGCACCTAGAGGAAATGGCCAGGGCGTGATCAGACTTGTTTGGCACCTAGAGGAAACAGCTGGGGCATGATCAGACTTGTTTGGCACCTAGAGGAAACAGCCGGAACATGGCCAGACTTGTTTTGAAGAATCGCTGATTGGCTCCTGCCATTTCCGTGCATCTTGGCAGTGTGTGATCACCTCACGAACGCTATGCTGTGCTATGGAGAGGAGACTGCATACTCAAATTCACCTTTAATATGATTGGACACTCAGTTGGGGAGGGGATTTTCCTTTGTGGTTTTTGTCTTCATAAGCCCTGTAAAGCCTGCAATAAACAAGTTCCTGCTTGACTGGCTCCCTGTCGCATCTGACTGTCTCCTGGGGAGGCTGTGGGTAACAGGCAGACAGCTCACCTCCCTTTCCCCGGCTCCTGTGTCAGGGCAGGATCCCAGACATCTGGCACCCAACGTGGGGCTCGAAGACCACTCGGATCCACTACAGGAGCTGATCGCCGGCACTAATTGGGTGAGTACCAAGGGAAGTGAGACCCCAAGAGATGGGTAATGCAACAAGTAAAAGTGAGGACCCGGCGCTCACGGTGCTGAGACATATGCTGAGATCCAGGGGGTTAGAACAGTCTGATTCCTCATCAAAAAGAGTTTGGGAGGCCGCCCTGCATCTCACTCCCTGGCTGCCCGCCGGAAATTTATTCCAGTGGGCTACCTGGGACCGGCTTGAACAACTGGCTTGCAAGGCAGAGATCAATAGAGGGGAGGAACCACACTTGGGGTTTTACCCCACAATCTCAGCCCTTAAGTCATGTTTTCAACCTGATCTGACCCCTGGGCATACCAGCCTTTGCTGGGTGGATAAGGTCACAGGGGAAGATCAATGGGTCACATTTGATGAGGAGAGAGCCCAACGATTGAAAGTGAAACCAAAGCGTATACTATGGAGAGATCTGGAAAGGGGGAATGACGAGAAAGGGGGAGAAAAAGGGGGGACCCTGGGTGGTTGGGATGAGCATGAGGGAAAGGACCCTTGGGGGGGCCCCCAATCTAGTCCATTGGATCCCTCTGCTCCCACAGGACTGGTCCAAGCTTTCCCCATAAACATCAACCCCGGGCCCCAGCTCCTGGCCACCTGGTACCCTTGGGAGGCTAAAGATCTTGAAGAATTAAAGAAGGCAGTGGCCAAGGACAGCGCCAGGTCCCCCTGGGTCGACACCCTTCTCCAGGGCTTGGTATATCAACCCTGTACGGCCCAAGACTGGATGGATCTAGCCAAGGCAATCCTCCCCAGCCCCTTGTTTATTAAATGGGCAGCACTATACTGAGAGGAATGCCGGATCCAGGGGGAAAATAACCGTGCCGCCAACCCCCCCGTCACTATCACTTTCAGCATGCTGACAGGGACCACAGATGCCTTTGCCATGGGCACCCAGCAGGCAGCACTTCCACCACTGTATACGGAACAGGGCAGGGCCCTTGGCCTCAAGGCCTGGGATAAGTTGGAGATGGGCCTTATGGAGCTGCCCATATCAGGGATCCATCAAAGCTCAGGGGAGCCATTACATGAGTTTTTAGATACAGTTGAAAAGAGTCTAAAGAGAAAGTTTCCCCCAGGCCACTCAGAGAACAGTTCATAAAAATGCTAGTATGGGATGGTATGAACGCTGACCATAAGGTCACCTGAGTGGGGTTAAAGGACCATGAGCAGGTGGATCGTGGCCTCAAAGGACATAGAGACCAAAACAAAGGCAACTGAGGCTATGGCCGCGGTCTTTAAGACAGACAGAGGCTCTAGCTACAGCCTTTAGAGAAGCCCTCACAGGTCTTGGGCTGCAGGATAGGTGCCCCAGGGCTGAGGAGTGGAGATGTTTTGGGTGCGGCCAGCCCAGGCACCTAAAGAGAGACTGCCTGCAAGGGAAAGCCCCTCTCAAGGTTGAGGGGAACAAGCCCAGGGCCCCATGCCCATGCTGCTGCAAGGGGTTTCGTTGGAAAAAGGACTGCCGGTCCAGGTATGATGTGGAGGGAAAACCTTTAAACTAGGTTTGGGGCAACCCCCAGCCCCATCACCAAAAGGGGGAGGGCGCACAGGCCCTGGAGGGCCCACTGCCCATTGGATGGTCCCTATCATCCCGGGGCTCTGCCCTAAGATAGACATCTTGATAGATGGGCAGAGGTTCTGGGGCATTATCGACATGGGGGTAGATAGGACCATCCTGAAGAAGGAAGAAGTCCCCAGAAGGTGGCCCCCCTGAGCCTGGCCCACAGGTGATGGGTGTCGGCAGCACCATGCCATCATGGGAGCTTAAGAACTGGCTTTGCTGGCAGGACCCAGATGGTACTAGGGGGGAAATTAGACCTTTGGTGGCTGAGGGGCTTTCCTACAACCTCTTCAGGAGAGATCTCCTGGGGAGGTGGATGTTTTTGTGACCACAGATAATAGGGAGTTTATCGAAGGGCTCCTCGATGATGAGGAAATGAACAGGGTTAGACACCCCCTTGACCGCCTCTCAAACTACAGGGGAGAGGAATCCAAGTCTCCCCAGGTCCACCCCCAATCCTAGAGGCTGCTATTCCTCAAGCTCCTGCAATCTGATGGTCCCTAGGGAGCCCAGTTTGTGTGGAACAGTGGCCCTTGCCCGAGACAAAGCTCCAGGCTTTGAGGCATATTATACAGGAACAACTTATGCTGGGGTATATCTGCCCCTCCATGAGCCCTTGGAACACCCCTGTTTTTGTCATAAAAATGTCATCTGGCCAATGGAGGATGCTACAGGACCTCCGCAAGGTCAACGCCAGAATGATGCTGGAGGGAGTCCCCTTGAGGGGGCTGCCCTGGATACCTGCTATCCCCTCATATCTATTTCTAATAGTTATAGATATCAAAGACTGCTTTTTCTCCACCCCCCTACAACCCCAAGATTGCGAGAAGTTCACCTTCTCTGTGCCTTCCATCAAATTTAGTATGCCCGATGAAAGGTACGAATGGACAGTCTTGCCCCAAGGCATGGTCAATAGCCAAGCTTTCTGTCAGAGCTACGTGAGGGCTCTCTTGAGCTCAATGGAATCTTTGCCACATGCTACTGTATATGACTACATGGATGATATAACTTTGGGGGCACCAAATCTCTACCAATTGCAGGAATTATATGAGGTCACTCAAAAATGCCTCCAGGCAGGAAGGCTTCAAGTATCTGCTGACAAAATGTAGACTGTTGCCCCCTTTAAGATTCTGGGGACCACACTTTTCATGGAGGGGGTGAGTCCCTTAAAGCCACAACTGGCTATTAAACCTAATATGACCCTGACAGGACCTCAAAAACTATTGGGGGAGATTAATTGGCTATGGTCCTGGATGCTCATCTCTACTGAGACACTGGAGCCCCTGTTCCAATTGTTGGTAGGCAAACAGCCATCAAAGCTAATCCATCTGAACCCGCAACACCTAGACATTTTACAGGGAGTCCAGGAGGCCCTGGACCAAGCCCAACTGGCCCACTATATGCCTGGAAAGGACCTCGAACTATGGGTGCTCCCCAGCAAGGCCCTGATGACATCCGTCCTCATGCAAGGGGGGAGGCCCCTCCGTGGGTGCATACCTCCCTAGGGGGCACTCCACGGGAGTATACACCCATGGACCAGTTGACTGACCTAATTGAGAAAGGATGGGATATAGCCCTGAGACATTATGGCATTGACCGCCACAAGATTATTATCCCTTATCGGCTAAAGGACTTTGAATGGCTCTGCAGAAACAACAGCAGAATGGCCATAGCCTTGGAGGGCTTTCTAGGAAAGCTGGACTGTCATTATGGCCCTCACAAATGGGTAACCTCCTTTTGTACCCTCCACTGGGGGGCCTCAGGCTTTTTGTCAAAAACCCTCTGATGGAGGCATATAATGTGTTTACTGATGGAGGAAAATTTGGAGCCACTGTAGTAATTTACCCGGTGTTAGGAACAGAACCAAAAACACGTTTACACTTGCAAGGGCTCTGCTCAATTTAAAGAACTCATGGCCATTGCCCTAGCCTTGTCCAAAGCAGATGACCCCATGAACTTGTTCTCTGACAGCCTATATGTAGTCAACCTTCTCCCGGGATTATTAAATTCTCATATTCGCCTAGATGATAACCCTATTACCCCCCCAATGATCCAGGTTTGAACATTGTTAAAAGAAAGAAAGGCCCCCATTTTCTTACAGCACCTTAGGGGCCACCAAGGACTGCCTGGGTTCCTCTCCCAAGGCAATGCAGAGGCAGACAAAATGGCTTCTACCCATATCCTATCAGCAGACCTGAAAAAAAATCATACAAACCTGTAAATCTTGTCAACCCCTTCTACAGGTGCCACCTCTACAACAACCAGGTGTAAACCCCAGGGGACTCAAACCTAACTCTCTATGGCAAACAGATGTCACACATTAAGCTCCCTTTGGAAAACTTAAATATATTTTTGTATCTATTGATACATTCTCACATGCCTGCTGGGCCACTGCCCATGCAGGGGAAAAATCCAAACATGCTCAATCTCATTTCCTCCAATGCTTTGCTACGTTAGGACTTCCCACAAAAATTAAAACTGATAATGGCCCATGTTTTGTGAGTAAGAGCTTACAGGAGTTTTTTCTGATTTGGAACATTCAACATACTATGGGGATTCCTTATAATCCCCAAGGCCAAGCCATTATAGAACGCAACCATCAAAACCTTAAAATTCAATTACAAAAACAAAAAGGGGGAGTAAGCCCCCACCAACAGCTAGGTTCAGCCTTATTTACCATCAATATCCTCAATTTTCAAAAAGGTCAATTGGAATCTTGATTCTAAAAACATTGGGGGTGTCAGGAGCAAAGACAAGAGGTATGGGTCAGATGGAAGGATCCAACAATGGGACAATGGCAAGGACCCAACCCGCTCCTTACTATGGGCAGGGAGTTTGGATGCGTCTTTCCCATGGATGAACCCCAACCTATCTGGGTACCTGCAAGGAATCTAAAGATGCAGGAATAACCCTGTCCCAAAGGTAACAGCCCTTTGAGGAGGATTTCTATGTCTTACAGGATGAAAAAATTACCATCATTATTCAAGATCTGATCAATAGATGGCTGACCAAAATCTGTCAATAATGGTATTCCTTCTCCTGCTAGCCATCTGTTAGATAAAACCGAGGACCTCTGGGCCTTGGTCCCTTCCCTGCCTATACTCTTGCCCTTCTCTTAAGTGAAGAGTTGGCAATTACCAAAGACATGCCTCTGTTAGTTTGTGACCCTCGCTTTAGGTCACTTTGTCTCACACCTTACAGTGTTCAAAATATTACTAAGTAGCGCCTACAACTCGTGGACTATATTCACCAACAATTTCTTAATTATTCCATATTGCTGACCAAGCAGATTATTGCTCTAAATTATACCCGAGCCCCAGTCCTATCGATGGACTCCTCCTTTTTTAGTAAGATATGGGAGCATATCAAGGGGTTCTTGGACCCAACTTGGTTACTCACCTATGGGAGCATGTTTCTAATGCTTGTGCTAGCTTTTGTTCTCCTCAGGCGTCTCTGCTCGATTATCAAAAGACAGAAACAGACAAAGAAAGTCCTGGTCCAACTCACCCTGGCCACCCAGTCACCCTCAGGCCCCTCCCCAAGACAGGTCCAGGCATGGATGCTTGAGCTAGCCGGAGATCTAAATGCATGTCTAATCCCAATGATGGGTAAGACCCTCCCAGACTGATGAACCCAAGACAGGGGCCATGAGGGCAATCATGGTTACCCAAGGACGGGCAACTTCAGCACCTGAGGAGAGGCAACCTAAGACAGGGAGGCCATAGCAGTGGAGGGGGATGGGGACAGTGCACCCCGTCCCCAGGGGCTATCCTTAAGGAACCTCACTTTTAAAACAAAGTACAGGGAGAGATGCGGGGGCCTGAGGCCAGGGGCGAGGCAGGATGGCACCTAGAGGAAACAGCCAGGGTGTGATCAGACTTGTTTGGCACCTAGAGGAAACGGCCAGAACATGGCCAGACTTGTTTTGAAGAATCGCTGATTGGCTCCTGGTATTTCCGTGCATCTTGGCAGCGCGTGATCACCTTGCGAATGCTATGCTGTGCTATGGAGAGGAGACTGCATGCTCACATTCACCTTTAATATGATTGGACACTCAGTTGGGGAGGGGATTTTCCTTTGTGGTTTTTGCCTTCATAAGCCCTATAACACCTGCAATAAACGAGTTCTTGCTTGACTGGCTCCCTGTCACGTCTGATTGTCTCCCGGGGAGGCTGCAGGTAACAGGGGGACAGCTCACCACCTCCCTTTCCCTGGCTCCTGTGTTGGGGCAGGATCCCCGACAATAGAGTACTTGCCTAAAGTATATAAGGTCCTAGATTCAATCCCCAGTACCACAGCACAGAAGTAACAAAAAGTAGTATAGTAAGTGGATAAGTCAGGAACACAGTTATTAAAAAGTTTCACAGACTATATATAATTGCAAATGCTATATTTTTTCAATAAAATTTATTATTATGTTTGTGTGTATGTGTGTGTGCACATGCCACAGAGCACATGGAGTTCAGTGTACAACTTGCAGGAGTCAGTTGTCTCCTTCTAACTTGTAGGCCTCAAGAATCCAACTCAAGTTGTCAGGCTTGGTAGCAAGCACCTTTTCTGACTGGATTATCTCATTGGCACATGTTATGCAACTGTTATGTGTTATACAACTGGCAGCACAGGTTTGTTAACACCAATACTGCATACAGGCATGACTGAGGAGTTGTATGGTGTTACAGTGGCTATGATGCCATCATAAAGGGACTATATTGTCAGTCCTAGGCAGTGGCACTGTGTTAGGTGGGCTGAAAGCTCACTAGCTGAGAGTCCTGGAGAGGGCAGTGACTGTATCATCTAAGGAGGTATTTAGGTATTGTGATGGGGATAATAACCCAGGAGAAGAGGAGCATCCATGCTGTACAAAAGGAATGGTTCTCTGGTTGGTAACAACGCACCTGGGGTTAAATTCTTTTCTCTGTAACAGTGTTTAGAGAACTGCCCCCCTCTCCACACAAACACAGAACCACTATCATAAGGAGAGTTCATTATATTATCTGAGTTGGCGGAGCTGGAGCATCACATTTCTTTCATTCCAGTCTGATGACTCCTTATAAAGCCTTGGTATATGCAGCCCAGTCTTGGAAGAGGGGTTTAGCACTGTGTAACATCATATTCCACGGCATTAACATCCATCAACCAAAGATGGGACTATAAACACCAGTCTGGACATAATAGACAAAACTTGGCCCACTTGTTTGGAACATCAAGGAAAATAAGGTTACATAAAGGACCTTCTGGCCTCAAGAAAGAATTTTCAATTGCAAATCACTTTTGAATACCAAGGCTGAAATGTAATAGTTCGTCCTCAAAACCAAAAAGGGGAAAAGGGAAAGGAACTCCATGTGTTTGTGTGTGTGTGTGTGTGTGTGTGTGTGTGTGTGTGTGTGTTCTGCCCACAGTTAATACTAGACATTTCATCTCTTCCCCCTCCCCCCAGATACTTTTTCTTAATTTAAACCAGGCTTGGTACATTGGAAAAAGAATTAGAATTGTGACCAAAGAGTCAGGCTTCAAGACGCTTCTGCCTCTGTGTGAAGCAAATGGTAGCAACAACTTGCTTTGAAACTCAGTCTCCCCTATTGTAAAATGAGAATAATGATTCTCAGCCACCAACTCCAGAGACTGAAGAATGAAATGAGATAGATCTCTGCTGATGTGGAAGTGCTTTTCAGGGCAGAGTTACTGTCCTCTCCACAGCAGCCAATGTAGCCTCTGCAATGGGGCAAAGTCAAGGTGTGGACAAGGCCTGACCTCAAGATAGGCTCCAGGGCTGAACAGAGAAGAAAATGTCTCAAGTTGCTTCACTCACAGAGTGAAAAGTGTCCACACTGCACTGGGTATGGTTAAATTGATCCTAAATGTTTTAGGAAGTTTTAATTCCTTTTTACAAGACTTAATCTGCCAAAAGTATGTGCCCAGCCTTCTATTTAGCAGTCTCCTGGGCTCTGTCAGCATTTGTCTTGGTTTGCTTCTAAGTTCCTGATTATCCATTTATTTAATGTATGATCTTGAACTTTTAAAACTGATTTGAGCCTCAGTTTCCTCATCTATAAATTCTAAGAGAGCTTATTGTGGGATTATTAGAATATTTAGAAAATGGGGTGAATGGGGCTGGAGAGATAGCACAGAGGTTAAGAACAGTGACTGTTCTTGCTGAAGACCCAGTTTCAAATCCCAGCACCTACATGGCAGCTAACAACTGTCCGTAACTCCAGTTCCAGGGGATCTGACAGCCTCTTCTGTCTTCCGTGGGCATTGCACAACACAGGTACACTTACCTACATGCAGGCAATACATGCATGCACATAAAATAAAAATAATAAATAAAATATTTAAAAAGAAAAGAAAAGGGGGGATGTCATTCAGTTTGTAGAGTCCTTGCCTAGCATTAAGTCCTAAATTCAGTCCCCAGCACCAAATAATGCTTGTAATCCCAGCAATCAAGAGGTAGAAGCAGAAGAATCAAGAGTTCAAGTTCATCCTTGGCTATATGGCTACACAGTGAGTTTGAGGCCAGCCTGGGATACATGAGAACTTGTCAGAAAGAAGGGAAGGAAGCTGGAAGGAAGGAAGGAAGGAAGGAAGGAAGGAAGGAAGGAAGGAAGGAAGGAAGGAAGGAAGGGAGGGAGGGAGGGAGAGAGTTTTGTTTTAGAACACTTTTTTAGTGCATACAAGACAATATGGTTCATATACAGAGAGGGAGGAGAAGAGAGGTCAGAAGAAGGGAGGGAGGGAGGGAGGAAGGGAGAAAGAAAGAACATTTAGACATAATACTTTAAATTTCTTTCTTATTTATGAGGTTGGAAAGATGATTCAGTGGTTAAGAGCACTTGAATTGTTGCTCTTGAAGAGGATCTGGGTTCGATTTCTAGCACCCACATGGCAGCTAATAACTACCCATAACTCCAGTTCCAGGGGATCTGACACCCTGGCACCTTCTTCTGATCTCTGCAGGCACTGCACAACAGGGGTACACTTACATGCAGGCAATACACTCATACACATAAAAATAAAATATTTTAAAATTTTAAAATGAAAACAAGATTTCTCACAAGTAAATCTTAGAAAACACTGCAGTGTCTCAGCAATACAAGTTCAAGCTGGGTCACCTTGGAGGCCCACACCTACAATCCCAGCACTTGTACTAGGGGGTCTGAGGCAGGAGGACTGTAGTATTCATACCAGCCTGGGCCACACAGTGAGTTTCAGAGCTTTCAAGTTGCCATCTAAATATGTACTCTAAACCCACAGATTGATGTAACTCTCAGTGAGAAGCTTCTTTATACAGTAGACAATGATTAATATCAAGACTCACAACTGATCAAAGCACAGAGAATAAGTGTCTGCTCAGCCATAAATGATAACATCTATATCACACCTTCTCCCCACAAGGCCCAGGAAACATGGAAGAAGAAGAGGTAGAAAGATTGTAAGAGCTAGAGAGTCAGGGATGAGTGAGTCAAAACTGACTTCTGGACAGGACAGCACAGCTGCACTCATGAACTCACAGCGGCTGTGGTTGCCTGCACAAGACCTGCACAAGACCAAGCTGGTCAACATTCCAGTACAGGTAGAAAAGAAGTACACAGGCACCCCACCCCTAGCTGAGGCATTAAGGACAGTTGATAGCTGCTAGAGGAGAGAGTCAGTTTTCTTTAGGGCTGTGGTACCCTCCAAGTGGACAGCCCACACCCATCCATATATGGATATTACTAATTGAACTCAGTGGGTTAAGAAAAAAGAGGACAGAAATTTGGGAGAGAGATATGGAGGGATCCAGGAGAAGTTGGGGAGAGTAGGGGGTGGGTGAACATGATCAAAATAAATTGTATACATGTATGAAGTTCACAAAGAATAATTTTTTTAAAAAGAAATGTAACCATTAAGAAAAGTTTCAGAAACTGAATTTAGGAACAATGACAGACAATTCCAAAATGTAGCTGTGAGAATGTCACAGGTAATTGCAGTAGGCTAGATGGTGACCTCCCAAACGACAGATCCGTGCCCTGGGCCCAGAACCTGTGAACATAAACTTATTTAGAAAAAGCGTCTTTATAGATGTCATTAAGGATCCTGAGATGAGGGCATCCTGGATGATCTGATGGGCCCTCAATATAGTAAGAAATGTTACTCCAAGAGACAAGAGAGGAGAGAGCAAGGTGACAACAAGCTAGTGACATCACCATGAATCAAGGAACACCTGGAGTCACAGGAAACTGGAGGAGGCAAAGAAGGATTTCTCTCTAGCTTCTGAGTGAACACAGTTCTGGCAACATGTTGACTTCTTGACTTTGGTCTTCTAGACTGCAGGATGCTCAGAGAATAAAGTTCTATGGTTTTGACCCTCTGGATTTATAGTGTAGGGTTTCACTTGATGTTTGGAATGATGTTGATGTGTATATGGCAAGCACTCAGTCAATGGCTCTGACAGACTGGATTTCTCAACCATCCTCCCCAGTTCTCCAATAAGCAAATGCCTGAGAGTCTGCCACCAAAGGGGGAAGGAGTGCTGAGCTGGGCAATGACTGCAGTTTGGTTAACAGCATGCTCTGCTCTAGGCTGTCGACACCAGGGCTTTCCCATATTATATTTGCACAGATTTGGTCTCTTTTTGCATTGAAGAGCTTTTTCTCCTAAACTCTGACTGCTTTAAATGTTTAGAATTTAAAAATAATGTGCACAAATTTCTGTTCAAATGAATGTATATTTCTAGGTTCTTCTTGTAACAATAGCCTGTCTCTTCCTAAAGTGCTATAAAAATTCAGGGGGCAACTTTACCCAGTTGTGCAAGATAAAAACAACTAAAACAGTCAGACCAAAGCAGGGAGCAGTCTGTTGTATGTGTTGAAAATGGCCCTGAATACTAAAAGAAGCCACTCTAAAGACAGGGTTGTGTGTCTCTTGCCTGTGTTTCTGATCTTAGCTTCCTAAAGGAAACAAGATTCTCTCTCTCTCTCTCTCTCTCTCTCTCCTCTCTCAGTGTGTACATGTATGCATGTGTATGCAGGTGCACATGCATGTGTATAGCATATGTGTGGAGGCAAGCTCAGGTGTCATTCCTCAGATACCACCTTGTGTTTTCAGACAGGGTCTCCCTCTGGTCTGGGACTCACTAGGTGGGCTAGACTAGCTGGCCAGCAAGCTCTGGGGATCTACCTGTCTCTATCTCCTCAGCACTGGCATTACAAGTACATGCAGTCCTGCTTTTCTACATGAGTTCTGTGGATCAAACTCAGATCCTCTTACTCTATGGGTTGAGCCATCTCCCCAGTCCTGAAAGAAGCAGAACTTTTTCCATACTTCCGCCAGGGTCATGTCTCAGGTGTTAAGCTGTTGGAGCCAACCATCTGTCTGTGGTGGGGTCCAAAATTTACCCACTCTGGAAGAAATGGGGTAAATGCACGACACTTGATTCTTTGATTGCTTCTTTAATGAACTTTGAGATCCTTATGAATCTTCATCTTGACAGCAAGCCTCACATGACAGTCGCTTTGAAGACACGTTAATCCCCAAGCATCCGAAAAAGGATATCAGGATCCCATTTCACAGATAAGCAACTAATGATAGTGAAGGGAGAGTCAATTCAACTGGCTCATCTGAGGGAGGAGTTCATGTTCTCTGTCATTGTGCTAAATTGTGAAAAACGAAATTAAAGTTGCCAATTAAAATGATCTGTCCATCTTAGACTTCAACATTTCACATGAGAAATAATCAGTTTCTTTGGGTTAAACTCTCAGACAGGTCCTTGTATGTATGGGACAGGACCTCTGGTGGCCTTGGTGGTTCTTGGGCCTCTGCCTGGTGGCCATCCACTATTGAAAGTTGCTGGGAAGTTCTGGCATCTGTTCTGTTCTGGTGTCTGCACTGGTAGCATCTTGCACTTGGCTCTCTCATGCTATGAGACAGCAGTCATAAGTGCCCAGCAGAGCCTCTCTTCTGCAGTCTGCTGGCACTGGGGATCCTATGGAGGAATGTCACACTCTACCACAACTGCCCCTTCCTTCAGCTTTAGCACTAAGTCCAACTGAGAGGACTTTTGATCTTTTCTTCCTCCATCAGAAACCCAAGAATCCTTACAAAGCCCTTCTCAGCTCCCAAGCAAAGGGAAGGATCCCCTTAGCTCGTCCCTGCCTCTTGCATCCTTTATAGACTCCCACTCTGCTATCAGTCCACTTCCAAACCACACAACAAGCTGCTCCAAAGGTGCTTACAGTTTCCTCAGCCCAGACCCAGGAAACTGCAACTTAGAGATATAAAAAAAATGTACTTTTCTATTTTCTATTACATATCTCAATTTGTTATGGGGCCCTTGGTGGCTAAAAGATGGACCTCAGTCTCTTTAAACTTTGAGGAAAAATCTTTTTGGGGTTAATGTATGGGGAGGGGGTTGAGTTCAAATTTAAGCCTCCTACTGGTGTGGATTTTTCCAAATCCCTCAAGGAAACAGTCACTTACTCATATTTTCCAAGCTGGCCTCTAGGAAGTAACAGAGGTTGGCAGTAGAACTCCAGCTACCAGGTCTCTGTTAGTCTGGGGGCCAGTGAGTGCCCTTTATGGTATTGGTCAGTGTGTGGTTGGCTAATCTGTTAAACCTTTAGGGGATAATGCCAGAACTCACTGCCTGGGAGCCCTATCATTTGTCCGGGTATGAGGCCTCCATCCTCGGCTTCTTTGTCTTATTCCTAGGCCTTTGTCTAAAAACCTCAGTGTAACCCATTCTAGTTCATGTGGGACCCTGCAGGTGGTCACTTGTAGGTTTTAGAAATCAGTGTTAAAGAAAAATTCATCTGACACTTGTTAAAATGGTAAGAAAGACTTTATTCAAGACTAGTACAGTAAAGGTCATGTCTGTTGCAATAGGAGGGAGGGATTGGCCTCAAATCTGAAAGCAGCAAAGGACGGTGGTGATGAACAACCAATAAGCAGAGCCAAGGACTCAGTGAATGGAAAATGAGTAAGAAGAGTTTGGCATGGTGGTGCGTGTTTAGAATCTCAGCACTCAGGACATGAAGGCAGGGAGTTCAGGAATTCAAGGCTAGGCTAAGCTACATGGCAAGTTTGAGCCAGCCTGGGCTACATGAAGTCTTTGGGGGAGGGAGAGGGAGAGAGAGATTGAGATTAAGAGAAGGGGATTCTTGTTAAACTGGCCTAACAGGGTTCTTGTTGAAGATAGGCTAGGGTGAGGAATTGGATCAGATACTGGGAGGTGTCTTAGCAAAAGTCTTTTGGACAGGTAAACCAAAGTCATGGCCTATCGAAGAGGGCTCAGGGAAGCCATAGCAAAGTTTGGTCAAAGACAGAACCTTCGTCACCAGGCATTCACTCAAGCCAGTCTATCTGGGCACCTCTGTCAGACTCTCTTTTCTTTAAACTATCTGTAGTTTTCTGTCATCTTCATCTTTGTCTCCCTCTGCCTGAGGCCTGGAAGGTCGGAGATGCTGGGTGAATTTCCAAAAATGTAAACAGCATGTTACCCAAATGAATCCCTTCCAAACCTCTGCTTCCTCTCACAGAAGCTCACTTACTTCCTGTCTGGTAGAAATCCTTCTTAAATGTTTTATTTACTCCATACTGTGTTTACAGAACAACTCCAATCCAACTTGGTGTTTAATACGTGTAAGAGAGGTGGGGCAATGAAACAGAACTCCTTTTCTCTCACAATAAAGGCTGTCTTTCAAGACTATCGTCCTTACTCGAATTTGATTATTTAGGGAGTAAAAAAGCAAGAACTTAACATTATTTGTTTCCTTTTTACTCTAGCATTCTCGATCATTCCTCACATGACAGATGTCTTTAACTGTAAAAAAGAGGTTACACAAAAATAAGCACAAAAAAGAAAAAATATATTCATGGTTTCTTAAACTAATTATTCCCATTGCAAATTGCTCAGTGTTTACTGACCCCTACTCTGTTCTCTGCTGACTGCTCTCCCTGCACACATGTGAGTATGCATGCAGCTCTCACAGTCTGGAAGGTATCTGGAGAATTTCACTTTCCTTCAGTTCTAACTCTGTTGCGGTTTTCCTTCCTATACCACTCCAGACTGGAAGGCAAAAGAGTTACACCTCTTCTAATTTGGATGCTACATGTGACTGGAGTTCTACCTCACCCCTACTCTGCCCCAGAGAGAGACTGGAGGTGGAAGTGAGTAAAAGGGGGCTGGGGCTGTGCTCTCATGTGGTGGTGGGGTGTCTTCAATAAACAGAGTCGAAGAAACATTAGGTTCATCCTGGGGAGCTGTGGAAAAGAAGTAGTCTGTCCTTCTGTCCGTCTGTCCCTGACACAGCAAGTGCTATAAGAACTGTCGTACAGTATAACTGTTCTGGGTATGTTATACTTGGCCGAACTGTTTTCAGTCCCGTAGCTCCTAAGACTGGTTCTGTTCTGTGAGTTATGTGAGTTTCTTTAATTTTTCCTGTTCTGCTCAGACTGGCTCCAGTGGACTGCTGTCTGCACCCATGATGCTGATCGGTGCAGTAACGGTAGGTAACACTCTCTCCACTACACCATTTCTTCTTTCACAATGTAAGTTTGCACAATTCACATAAACTATCATAAGAAATACTATAAAGCAATCATCATCAAAGTTACCTTGGTTTTAAGTATAGGATATCTGTGACTGGTGGTGCAGCTGAGTGAGAGAGGAAGTGTTTAGCATGTTCCAGGCCCTGGGTCCAATCCCCTGCATCAATAAAATAAAATAATATGACATAAAACACAATGAAAAATAAGTTTAAGGTTATCAACTTGAGCTACCTTTTGAGACAGTATCTTGCTGTTACCCAAGCTGGTCTAAAACTCACTATGTAGTCAAGGCTGACCTCTCACTTGCTGTCCTTAGCCTCCCAAGTACTGGGATTATAGTCCGTGCACCACCAAGCCTGGCTTTGGGCTACACCTAAAAGGAACATTCGCTAGCAGAGTATCAAGAGCTGTGTAGTGCTCTGGGAGCCTGTAAACCACCAGAATTCAAGGAAGTAGGCCTCATTTCTTGTCTTCTGTGCTTCCCATGAATAGTGCTTCAGTTTCTATCAGTTACGTTTTAGCAAGAAGTACAAGTTATTTCCTAAAGCCAAGTCCAAATTTTTAAAGGATGGAAAGTAGAAGTTAAGTGGCCTACCTCAATCTAGTAAATTAGGGTAAAAAAAATTACATAGCATAAAAATGTGGCTGTGGCGTGTCAGGGAATACTTCAAACTGTTACACCCTCAGAGGTCTGTGTTTGGTGAGCTATCTGCACCCCAAGCAGTTCTAGAGTTCAATAACACTTGAGTGGTGGGTAGGTGCCTACAACATAGCTCAGTGTGGGTAGAAGCTGCCAAAGCCTTCCAGAACACTTCTGGGAAGCCTTTGGGTGGGGATATTGGTTTGACTGTCAGATACCATCAATTTTGACTGCAGTAGCCTTTATCCTGACTCCCCAAGAGTGCTTTTTCCATTCAAACTACCTTCTCCAATGTCATTACTATTAAATCCATGTAACATACAACTTGTCTGGGAGGAAGTCTAAAACCAAGGTAAAGCAATTTCCAAAGTTGCCATGGAAATGTCCCCACGCTATGCTCTAAATTGTTAATCCCTTTAAGAAGACACCAGAAACCTCAAGTTAAACACATAGCAAATTTTTCCCAACTAAAGTTCTTCCTTAGCATGGCAGTACAGACCTGTAATCCCAGTACATAGGAGGCTGAGTCAGAAGGACTGAGGATTCAAGACCTATCTTGTCTACAGAGCAAGACACTGTCTTTTAAAAAAATTCTGTCTTCCCACCCCCAACTTAATAGTGGTAGGGTTCAGGTCATGAGTAAGGCTGGCTTAAGTGGTACCTAAGAGATGCTGAATATAGCTAAGATCAATGAACTAAAATACCAGGTTAGTGACAAATCCTACAGAACAATGAAATATGGGAGAACAAATTAGGAGAGTGAGTCATTTATGTTGCTATTTCTATCTGATCACAATGCCAAATAGTCCTAGGTAATATGCATATATGTACATATGTATGCATTTGCAATGCAGAGATTGAGTTTAGGGTTTTGTGCAAGGCACATGCCCTACCATTGAACTCCATTCTTAAGCCAGGACCATATCTAAAGGATGGATAAAACCCAAGGTTAATGTGATTGAAATGAATTAAAGCCATCATAAATCAATGGGCTTCAGACTATTGTCTAGTAATGTATCACAAAATGTATATGCTCTTTTCTTTGTAGAACTAGATGTTGAACCAAAAGCCATTTCAATGGAATATTTCATATTCAGAACTATTTTGTTTCCTCCAAATGTGGCTTCACTTTTAGCAGTTTGTTACCTGCAATCAGTCCTGGTCTGAAAATACTTAAATGGAAGGTTCCAGAATTACACAATTCTTAAGCTTTACATTCTATCAGTTCTAGGCAGCATGGTGAGCTCTTGCATCTTTATAGTGTATCCTACCAGGGATGTGATATATCTTTTTTTTTCACTTTTTTAAATTGAGATTTTTAAATTTCATACATTTTCCACTCAAATCCAGACCCCCATCCCCCACCCATGCCTCCCATTAGTCCCTTACCAAACCCTATGCACTCTGCCATCCATGCTGAGTCCTATTCATTCAGGTGTTTGTGTCCAAATGCCCTTCAGTGTAAATGCATCCACTGGAGGCTAGTTAGCCCATCCAGGGCCCACACATAAGTCATACTCTCCCTCACCCAGCAGGAATCTCAACTATATCTCAGTCTAGTGATGGCCCCCCACATATTTCTCACCTCCCGTTTGGGTCTTTGTTTAATTGAGCTGACATGCCATAGCTGCCACAGGATCACATGAGCAAGCCTCCAGTGTCCTGGAGGCCTCCACTGCCCTGTGTTCATGAACCATCCCTTGCTCTTACAATCTTTCTACCTCCTCTTCTGCAATGGTCTTAAGCCGTGGGTATGTGAGGTTCCATATAGGAGCCCCATTCTACACTCTATAGTCTTTTGTTCTCAAAAATTGGCCAGTTGTGACCTTCTGTGTGCATCACACTCCACTGTACACGGAAGCCTCACTGGTGAGAGTTGAGGAGTGCATTAGCCCTCTCTCTACCCCTTATTCTATTATGTTCTGTGAGCCTTAGTTGTAGAGATTCGACTACAGATGTGTCACCTAGTACTGGGCATCCCCCAGGTGTACGTTCTCTGTGCCTGAGCAGATGTGTAACTCTGTAGTAGCCTCCATTTGTTGCAAAAAGAAGCTTCTTCAATGAGTGCTGTATGGAATGCTTGTCACTCTAAGGGAGCTCTCTTCTATCTGGCACTGCATTCCCTTCCAAGCAGCTCCCAGGTATACATATGCATTAATGTTCAGACACTCTATGTGCATTTCTCATAGGGTTTCTAGGGCATCACTTTTACCTCTAGGTTTCCTAGGCCCCGATATTCACTCATCTTCACTTTTTTTTCTCCCATCTGGCTTCCCTCCTCCCTCCCTCCCTAGTCACAGTGACCCCATTATCCCCATCTTCCCCCCAATACCTCCAGACTCCCGCCATCTTCCCTCTTCTGACATCCCTCCTTCCCCCACACCATGGTCCCTTACCTGTCCCTCCCTCTTCTCCTCCCCGCCAAAGTAAAAAGCTTTCCACCTCCCTCAAGTAACATCTGTTCCCTACTATCTCCCTTTCAAGTTGTTTCTTGTCCTTTACCTCCACGTGTCCTTTCCCTTTCCCTAGCTCCTGGTGTTATATCAGAATTTATATACTCACATATAAGGGATTGGTGCTACAATCCACAAATGATGGAGAACATACATTGCTTGCTTTTCTGCATTTGTGTTACTTCACTTACTATAACACTCTCTAGCTCCATCCATTTGCCTGAAAATTTCATCATTTCATCTTTTCTTACTGCTGAGTAAAGACTCCATTGAGCAGTTGTACCACATTTTCATTAACCATTTGGCAGCTGAGGGACTTTTAGGTTGTTTCCATTTCTTAGCTATTATGACAAGAGCAGCAACCAACATGAATGTACAGGTATCTCTACAGATGATAAGTCCTTTGGGTATATGCCAAGGAGTGATATCACTGGACTGTATGGTGGATTCATTTTTAGTTTTTTGAGGGTTCTCCACACTGCTTTCCATAGTGGTTGCACGAGTTTGCATTCCCACCAGCAGTGAATGAGTATTCCTCTTTCTCCACATCCTCTCCAGCATCTGAAGTCTTTCATCTTCTTGATCTTTGCCAATCTGACTGGGGTAAGATGGAATCTTAAAGTGGTTTTTATCTGCATTTCTCTAATTACTGAGGATGTTGAGCACTTTTTAAGGTGCTTCTTAGCCATTTTTATTTCTTTGTTTGAGAACTCTTTGTTGAGGTCTATTATCCATCTTTTTATTGGGTCGTTTATTTTCTAATTTCTTTCTTTTTTGAGTTCTTTGTATATTCTGGATATTAATCCTCTGTCAGATATGTAGCTGGTGAAGATTTAATGTTTTTACTATGATATGTCGTGGGGACTTTCTGTTCTGAGCATGTCTTCATGGTGTTCTCTGTGCTTCTTGAATCTCTATAGGTATATTTAGGGAAGTTTTCTTCTATAATCCTATTGAAGATCTGTTCAATGCCATTGGTTTGATTTTCTTCTCCTTCCTGTATGCCTATAATATATAGATTTGGTCGTTTCATATTATCCCACATTTCCCAAGTATTCCATTCCTGTGTTTTTTGAATTTTGCATGGTCTTTGTTTAAGGAGTCCAGATCTTCAACTTTATCCTACAGTCTTGATAGTCTGTTTTCCATTTCATTCATTCTGCTTGTGAGACTTTCTCCTGCTGTTTCTAATTGGTTTATTGAGTTTTCCAGTCCCATGTTCATTTCCATTTGAGTTTTCTTCACTATTTCTATCTCTTTAGTAAATCTGCTCTTCAAGTTCTGAATTGTTTTTGATATTTTATTAGGCCACATATTTGTATATTCTTGGGCTTCTGAATAAAGTTTATGCCTTTCCTCTTTGAGTTCTTTGAGTTGTTTGTGTTTTCTTGAAGCTATTTGATCATGTTTATGATTGTTCTTTTAAATTCTGCATTGTCAATTCTACATGATGGTTCTCAATCCTGTGCACTTCTGTAGGACTTGTAGGTTTTGGGGGAGCATATTTTCCTGTTTTTTCATATTGTTTGTGTTTTTGTATTGCCGTTTGGGCATATGGATTTTCTTGGTTGGTTATGTGTTCATTCAACAGGAACGTCTACTCTGTTTTTGTTTAATTCAATTTTGGTTCTGTTAATATTGTTTAGGTAGCTTAGTTACTTTTTGTTTAGGTATGGAAGACAAATTGGTGGGTATTTCAAGTTCTTGCTGAGTAGTAGACTGGTCAGAATCCTGACTGAGCAGGTCTATCTGCCTGATCAGGGTGCTGGGAAGTTGTCAGTGAGGAGACTGCTTGGGGGACAGCCAGGAAGAAGGTTGGTCTCAGGTGTATAAAGGCAAGGAGGCAGACTGTGAGGTCTCTAGGGAAATAGATTGAAGAACTGGGCCGGTCTGGGTGCAAAGGATCAGGAAGCAGTGAGGGGGGGATTGCCAAGAGGGTAGTCCAGAGGTCTGGGGTGCCAAGAGAAGAAGTGATCTTGTGCCCAAGGCTAGAAGGAGAACGGGATGTGGGTTGATTTATCTTCTTAGCCAGGGTTTCTTTATAGTATATGGTACAATTCCTGGTAATCATTTGGCCACCTCAGTTATGACTGACTCTCACAGCTATGTAGTGCTTACATTCAAGTAATCCTATTCTACTTAATAATGACCCGAAGCATAAAAGTAGTGATACTGCCATTAGATTCTGCCAGAATTAAACCACAAAGTGCTTTCTTTAAGTATCAACTTAAGGAAAGAAAAAGACTGCATGGTGATGTTACTAAATCAAAAGTACAGTAAGATATTTTGAAGATTACAACTATGCAATTTTTGTTTCAATATATTGCCATTTTATTAGTAATGATTTTGTTAATATCTTACTATGCCTAACCTATAAGTTTTATCATAGGTGTATATACATAGAAAAAAAATCACAGTACATATAGGGTTTGGTACTATACAAGGTTGTGGGCAGCAACTGAGGACCTTGTAACAATCCTCATGGATAAGGGAAGATTACTATATTGATTTTAAACAAACTCCTCTTATACTTATCATTTTGAAAATAATGTTATTATTTCGAAGTTATTATTCCATATGAATTATGTACTTGAGTCTGAAATATTACAAACTTTACATTCTTAAAGTTTTAAATAATGAGCTCATGCCTGTAATCCCAGCACTCAGGAGGTGGAATTCAAGGTCTTCTTCACCTACATAGGGAAGCCTAGGTCTGGGCCAGAGATCCTGTCAATCAATCAATCAATCAATCAATCAATCAATAATGGGGCCAAAGCTGTAGTATGTTCTCAATCATATCAGAAGAAACAAAAAGTGGGGTGGTAGACAGAAACAAGTCCTCTTATTCTATACTTCATGAGAAGCTGACAAACTTTTGATGGTGTCAGCCTTCCAGGGATAGCTTATACTGCACAGTAACTGGCAGTGTTCACTCTCAGTGTAGCAGTGACAGCCTTGAATGAACTGGTTCTTTGTTTGTCAGAGACAGGGTATGGCCTCCAGCAGGCTGATCAACCCCTGTGAGCTGCGGTTTCCTTATTTATAAAGCAAGACTATAACATAAACCACATCACTCTCCTTTCCAAGCCTGAGATCCTAGTAACCACCCCTGTAAGCCATCAGTCTGGCAATGGAGCAGAAGCTGGGGAAACCTGGCATCAGAGAGAACAGTGATGGGCTCAGAGCAGGGTTCCAGCTGACGTGCAAGGAGTTCGGACAAAGTAAAAAGAAAATCATTCTCCAAACATTCTTTGTGGTGTGTCTACAATTTGCTTCCTAAAAAAAATGTCAGGGCCTTTTCACAGCTGGTGTGCATCCAAACTGACTTAGCTGCATGCAATATGTTTAGCTGTTTTAAAGTGCTAAGGACTTTAGTGACAAGTGCTCTTCCCCTTTGGAGGTGGGGAGAAGATGCAAGGGAAGCTTGAGTAATCCTTGCAAGGGCTTCCTCTAACTTTGGCACAGAGAAAATTCTCAAGTGGAAACGAAGGGTTGTTTTGTTCTTTTTAAAAAATTATGTTGTTTTCCAAGAACAGGAAATTCACAGCAAAACATTCCAGCTGTTCTGAGGTAGCTACACCACCACATGACCCACAGGTCCACATTGAGAAAGTTGTACGCTTAGATCTTGTATTTTAGCCAGTGTTCCTTGGCATGCTGTTCATTGAAAATGTCCAGACCTATAAATCACACATGTAGGAAATCTAGGTTTATGAACAAATCTCTCTCCCCTGTCCATAGATTAGATAGATTTATATATAGATAATATGTATATATAAACACATACACATATGAAGCAAGTCTATATAACAAGATTTGCTAAAAAGTATGTAGTAGAAAAATTCTGACTTTGTTCAAGTTATATTAGTAGCTTGTTAACCAGGGTCCTATGGCACTTTGGTATGCTAGAGAAAGTTCTGTATACATTCTAATGATTTTATTTCAAATTTTATTTGCAACATCATTTATGTGCAAATTTTATTTCTGCAACATCTAAGTAGGCTACTATAATGATATCCATCAGAGAGGCCACAGAGCCCAGTGGATAGAAGCTCTAAGGTGTAAAGTGATGACTTTTGGGGAGACTTTACACATCCAAAGTTAACTAGCCATGTGAACATAGTGCTCTCCTCAACAGTAGCAAAATGATAAAATACAACCAGTTCAAGGTATTATATCTTCTAAATGATTACTTTATAATTATTGTTGACTTGTTAAATTTTTAATTTTTCTAGTGTGCTGATATCCTAGTTAGCTACAGCTGTCAACTTGACACAGCCCAGACTCATTTGAGAGTCTCATTTGGGAGAACTGCCCAGATCAGAATGGCCTGGGGCCCTGTCTGTGAGGAATTGTTTTTGTTAGTGGCTGTGTGGGAGAGCTTCGCCCACCCGCTGAGCAGGGGGCCTGGGCTGTACACCTAGCTAATTGAGCCAAGACCTGTAGGAGCATGCAGTCCACAGCTGCCCACCCCGCCCCCATTGTCTCTGTTAAAGTTTCTGCATCTTGCCCTGACTTCCCTCATTGGTGGACTGTAACCTGAAAATATAAGCTAAAATAAACCCTTTCTTCCCCGAGTTTCTTGTGGTTATGTTGTTTATCACAGCAACAGACTAGATTTACAAGTACAGGGATAGAGATGCATGCCTATAATTCCTATCCTATAATTCAGGAAGCTGAGACAGGAGGATCAAACATTCCAGGTCAACCTGGGCTACAGTGAATTTAAGATCAGCCTGGGCTACACAGTGAGATCTTGTCTCTAAACAGAGAGAACCATCATAAAGAAAAGCATTTTGGATTTGGTCATGACTTTCCTAGAGGGCCCAATCCTTTTATCTGTCTCATGGGATTGCTGAGTCAATCAATCCAGGCAGATTTTGATTTTGTAGAGACTCTGGATTGAGGTTCTACTGGGGAAGGGTTGAATATCTCTCAAAGGGACAAACATTCCTAGTATCTATCATTCAAGGGAAATGGGCTTCTGGCTGGGGGAAAAAGAGCCTGTGTCAGTTGTGAAGGAAAGCTTGTCTCTGTAACACCTTAGTCTGAGACTTACACTAAGCGAGGTAGATTTCCTTCAGTGGAGGAACTGGGGCAGAGAGTAGAATCTTGCACACCACATCCTCTGTTTTTTTGGGTACTCCAGGTTTATTTCCCCTTTGTTTCCCTCAAAGTTTTTTGTACCTAAAATTTTTATAAGTTCCATTTGCTCACAGACATCTTATGTGCTTTGGGGAGTTAAGGAGATGGATGAGGTCTCCCTGGGGAGCATCATTGGAAGAGTGTCCCATCAGGATTCATGTGGTGACCACTGTGTAATAAGTAAGAAATCCGTAAGCAGAGGAATCCTGAGGTAGATGTCTAATTCTTCCTCCATTTCTATGCTTTGGGTCAGCCTAGATATTTATATGGGCTTTCACAGGCTCCATGGGCACATATATAAAGGAAGGAGGAGGTGGGCTGGCAAGTTTGGGAAGATATGGAAGTTTGGGCTGACCCTCAGATGTTATTATAGCAACTGACAGATTTTCAGCATGAGACCCTGTGAGAGTTTAAACTGCTCAAAGAGTGTGAACGTGCTTACGTACTTAGACAATTATTTCTAGATCTCAATGTTAGTGTATGCTTCCAGAAGCAATGTTTGTTAATGTTTTTGCTCTGAGGCTAAGCAAGTGTCTGTGCTGGATACCTTTAGTGTCAACTTGACACACCTGGGTTGAGGGAATATCATTTGGGGAACTGCCTTCATAGGACTGGCCTGTGGCCATGTATGTGGGGCATCTTCTTGATTGTTGAGTGATGTGGGAGGGCCCAGCCCACTGTGAGTGGTGCCACCCCTGGGCAGGTAGGCCTATGTTGCATAAGAAAGCAGGCTGAGCAAGGGCCAGGGGAGCAAGTCAGTAGGAAGTGTTCCTCCACAGCCTATGCTTCAGCTCCTGCCTCTAGGTTCCTGCCCTGAGTTCCTACCTGGGGCTCCCTCAGTGATGAACTGTGACCTGGGAGATGTAAGCCAAATAAACTGTTTCATCTCCAAGTTAGCATTGGTCAAGAATGTTTTTGTCACAGCAATCAAAGGCAAACTAGAACAATCGTATTGCTCTGATTTTGAATTGTATTTCTAAAAAAATGAGTAACCATGAAATCAACCTGATGCTTGCACAATCTTGTTCTGTAACTTGTATAAAATCTGATGCTCCACTTTAGAAAATTACATTCAGATCATCAACCATCTCTTGTGTTGTGTCTGTTTGTCACTCGCCGAATCCTTGCCCACTCTCCGATTCCCTGTTCCCGTCGGACTGAGTGCTCCAGTCTGGGCTGGTCCGTCGCACAGCAGTAAACACCCCAGTATTCTATTTATTTATTTGGTGGTAGAGATGGGTGAGTGGTGGTGGGTTTTTTTTTTGTTTGTTTGTTTGTTTGTTTTTGAGACAGAGTCTTATGTACCCAGGCAGGTCTCCAATTTCACATGTGGCAGAGAAAGACCTTGAACTTGTGATCCTCCTACATCCACCTCCCAAGTGCTGGGATTACAGGTGTGCACCACATCTGGCTGTGTGCAGTTTTTAACCCCAGTCATCCTCCTTGACACTATCTCCATTTGCAGGAAGCACTGGGAGGTAGACAGACAGCGTCTTACAGGGATGGGACTCAGTAGGACATTTGGAGACACAAATCAGACTCTACAGGCCATCTTATATATATTAGAGACTACCTTAAACTGGGCGATGACAATGGGGGAAGGTGCGGATAGAAGATCTAAATACCATCAAACTATATTGTACGAAATTTGCAAAAAATTCAATAATAAAAAGAAAGAGTGTTTAATAGGGACAAATCTTAGATTTTCCTAATTTGGAAGTATTAACAATTGCAGCTTAATCTTTCTTTTAAATTGTCTGCATGAAAGGGGTTGAATACCAACCAAGCTGGAGTCCGAGCTTGATTTTTTTTTATGGAGACAAGCATGAAAGCCAAACTGAAGGAGAAGAAGGAGAGGAAAATCTAGATTTAAAATTTTCCTTTCTTAAAAACCAACCTCAGTAGCCCTATGACCCATCACAACCATTTGTCTATCAAGTGTGGCACTGAAGCACTTAGACATAGGCCAGGCCAGAATCAAAGTCTTTAGAAACCCCACCACACACAGGCATCTATAAATCCTCCTGTCCCTAACAAGTTCGAAGCAACAGCTCTTCCAACAGCAAACAGCAGTGTCAGGCCACCTCCAGTGGAGCCGGCGGTGTGAGGAACTCTCCGTGGGTGGAGGCCGAGAAAACTTCAAAGGAAGAATGCTTCCTGGAGAATGGCTGTGTTAAAAGAGCATGCTGTGTCCTTGGCTGTTCTGCTTTAGTTCTTATCTTCATTGCTGTCTTTATTCCTGTTCTTTCCTCATAAAGGAACTGCTTTGTACCTACTCAGGTCATTAGGCCCACCTGAAGAGAGACTAGATATGGATGATTTCCTGGGAACTCAGTTACCCGATATTAGACTTCCTCCAAATGCTCAGGTGAGGGAGACTCCACAGGAAGATACTAGGCTTTTACTTAAACAAGGGTAAGTAGAAACTTGAGCTTGGATGTTTAAAATAGTAGCTACACTGTTTTACTACACTGACCTTGACAGTTTGCTACAGTGACATTCACAAAGAAGACGCCTTGCCCTCTATATACAGAGATACAACCAACCTCACCATTCCACAAGGATGTACCCAGCAGCCCTCCAAACACCACCCATGTATTTGTATATTGGGATCTTTCCCTCTGCCTCCCATTCCCTTTCAGGTGCATTCTTACCCCACTGGGTCCCTGGGGGGAACAGCAAGCCAGGCGGATGGAGCTGTTGACAGAGGCCAGCTGTTCCCGCAGGCTTTCCACCTCCCGCTGGGCAGCCTCAGCTCGCTGGGGAGGAGAAGGGGCGAGTGGGCGAGGGGCAAGGGGCGCATGGACCCTTACACCTGCACCGTCTCGGGTCTCCAAGGGCCTAGGCCCCCATTTTCTTGGTCTTGGACCCAGGCCTGGAACTAGGAAGCCCGTCACAGAGCTCTGGGCTGGGGACAAAGAAACAGCAACCCCATGTTTGCTGGTGAGATGGGAGGACACAGAACAAAGCTGCCAGGGGCGGCTCTGGGTGATGCTGGCATACCTGGAACACTCCCTTCTACCAGGCCAGGAAGGAAAGGGGCTGTCTGGGGGGGCTGGCAAGTGTGTGCCCATCCCACATGGTTCAGTTGTGTACACTGTAGGCTGGGCTAGTCAGAAGGCAAGTGCTTCTCAGTTCTCAGACTCCCGATCTAGACTGCCTCCTGGAGGGAGTGTCTGCAGAGGAGGCCCTGGTTCACAGCCTGTGACAGGCCTCTTTGGGTAAGTCACTTTGCCTTCTAGGGCATTTTGCTAAATTGAGGCTATGGTAGATCTTTACTGTATTTGCATATTTGCTTCTTCATTTGCTTATTTATTTGAGAGAGGATCTTATGTACCCCAGGCTGGCCTTGAACTTGATATGTAGCTGAGGAAACTCAGCTGAAACTCCTGATCTTCCTATCTTCACCTCCAAGTGCTGGGATTACAGGTGTGCACCACATCTGGCTGTGTGCAGTTTTTAACCCCAGTCATCCTCCTTGACACTATCTCCATTTGCAGGAAGCTGGTCGTTAATAAAAAATCCTTATGTACTAGCTCCTACATTATAACTGGGATTACATTATAACCCTTTTCTACCTCAAAATTATCCCCAAGATATAAAATGGTTAACACTTAAGAGGCCTAAAATTTTTAAACATAAAGAACTATCATAATATATAAATAACTACCAATACTCAAAATGAGTCCCAAAATCAAAACCAGTACAAATATCACTAAAATAACACTGTTCCACATCAGGTGCAAACATAGTGCCTGTTCGTTGAGATTAGGAAACTGGCCTCAACATACATTTTAGGGGCTGTTGACAGCCTCAACACATGTTTTAAAGATTGTTGCCAAGGGCAGTCCCACAAGACAAATGTCTTCAGCTGTTTGGAATAGCAGTTGAATTAGCAATGGTGGGCCTGTCAATATGAGCTCACCTGTGATGACTAGTGTCATAAGCAGTAGTGGAGGAAGCCAGCCCCATCTGAGCCTGTCCACTTCCTCTTTCAAGCTGTGTAAGACACTTGTATCATTTCTAACTTAACTTGTGCTTAAGTATTATTTGTTAACAGATGCTGTTTTTCCTCATTCTTCTTGAAATATGATACACCCATTGATAGGGTAGGTGAATGAGCTGGTATACAGAAATTTAAGGACTAAAAATTATTTGTTGTTTCAGCTGAAACAAATAAAGTCCAACATCAATCCTCTACAAAAGAAAAAACTGTGTTGAAAAGTCAAGTCCTTTGCCTAAGGTCATAGAGTTATTAAGTGTTGGAGCTGAGACTGGAATTATGTCTTCTACTCCTGAATTGGTCTTTACAGTAAATGCATCTAGACTTCACCCTGGTTTGTGGAGGGTTTGTGGAGGGAAAAGTTGCAAGGAGAGGAAGAAAACAACTTTGATCTCCAAATGACTAAAACTTCTTTAGAAAGTGACTTTCGTTGGCATGTCTAGGAGTACTGCCTGACCTCTGCCATGCAAATCCAGACTGTGACCAAGGAGTCCAGCTGCCTGAAAGACTGACAAGTGGGGAAGACTGCAGGGAGTCTCTCTGAGACTCAGAGAGCTATCACACACATGCCCAAGGCCAGGGTGTGAATTCCTGATCACTGGTGAGGCTCTGGGAACACTGCACTTGCTCAGTCAGGCCCTGAGGTTCTCACAGTGCCAGGTGTTAAGGGGAGACCTGGGAGTGGGTCCTAGGCAACTGTATTCTTCCTGAGTTCAGTGGGGCTCAGGCAGCAATGTACTGAGCCATAGAGATTTCAATATTTAACCACAGAACATCAGCAGTCCTTGCATATACCTGTTTCAGACAAAATGCTCTTAATGAGACGCTCTATGTTTCCCGAGGAGTAAAGTTAATACAATATGCTGCTACAAGGAAATGAGACCTGAAGTATAGGATCTACCCAAATGGCCCAAGGCCCCGGTGATCCACTGCACAGAGGACACAATCCTACCCCAACCTCTGCACTGTAAGCCCCACAGCCCCTTCTTCCCATCACCTCCTACACACATACACACATCTCTCAGAGAGAGAGAGAGAGAGAGAGAGAGAAAGTAAACATTACATGCAGTTTTGAAATAATACCAGAAAGGGCCATATTTAAGGCAGAAAAGGGGTCGCTGGCTTTTCAGGGAGCCTTTGTCATCTTCTGCTCAGCTCCTTCCATCTCCCACAGGCATGTCTTGGTCCTAGAAATGATTATATCCACCAGACCAGTTTTCATCTATTCAGGACCAAGCAATTGCCAGGTGTGGTGGTACACATCTGTAATCCCAGCACTTGGGAGGTAGATGTGGGAGGATCAGTTCAAGATAACCCTCAGGTATAGATGGAGTTGGAGGGTTACACAAGATCTTATCTTTTAAAATTAAGAAAAGACACTTACCCAGGGATCAGGGACAATTGTAGATAAGGGGGTTAAAAGATTTTAAGAGCCAGGGTGGTGGATGACCACAAGGGAACAGAGTTTTCCAGGCTTCTGGGAACTTGCTCATATGAACTTACAAAAATGGTGACAACATGCACAAGACCCTTGCAAACTCAAGCCAGAAAAATCCCAGCATAGAACCGGGGAAATGGGCAACTGGGGAAATTAGCCAAGGAACTATTAGCAGCTGATCACTTCTGGGTGAGGGAGAGTTGGTCTTCTTTAAGGAAGCGATGCTAATAGGCTGACCAGGCTCCAGTAGATGAACTCACATTGAGGGACATCTGGGGACACAAATTTGACTTGATAGGCCTTAACATATATGAAAGAATGGATAAAATCTTGTGGGGGCTATGGAGGGGTAGAGATAGGGTAGGGGATCTAAATATGATTAAGATACATTGTATGAAAGGCACAAAAATTCAATAAAAATATATATTATAAAAAGAAGAAGAAAAAAGAAGAGACCAATCAATGAAGTCAAAAGATGTTATCTAGGAAAATGTGTTTTGGCTTAGATTTTCCAGGGGAGCTTTTTAGATCTGCATGGAATTCATTTGGTGACTGAATCTTTTATTCAGCTTTTGTCTCATGGACAGAACCCAAGAGGAAAACATTGGCGTAGTGGGGTTAAGCAAGGCCACTCTGGTCTGAGCATCTAACATAACAGTAATACTTAGCCACAGAAAAGGACCTGATTGTCAGTGTGGCCTAACCCTAGTATGAAAGAATCTCACAAGTCATCTTTTACAAGAGGTCAATAAGATCACAGGAGGGAATGTCCAGTCTGCAGAGAGGCAAGCTGTTTCCTAATTAAGTTCTCTTATACTCAACTATGGGAACATTTTCAAGGTATTCTTCTTGGCAGGTTTTCAGTCATTCAACCTTTCCAGACTTATCTGGATGGCTTCTGAAATACTTGCTGTTTGTGAAGCAGCTTTCAGGATGAGGTAATTTAAATAAATCTATCAATTTGAGATTTTTTTCTCATGAGTAAATAATGTTGACATACTGTTCAAATAAACCCACAATTTTCTGCAATCTGTTTTTAGACAAATCCTCCACTTTAACCTCCAAATGGGAAAAACGAAGAGATTCTCCTCAGTTAATCAAGAGCATATGTTCAAAGATAATACCAGAGTCTTGTTCTGGGAAGAGATCTTCCCTCACAACAGCCATGCAGTGAGCTCACAAGGAGCCTCCCATGCAAGGAAAGCAAATGCCACAACAATCCCCTGCATAGTAGAGGTCACTCCAGAAAGATCCCCCGCTGCTCCAATAAGCAGCCGCTATACTGAAGCACACTGAGGGAGAAGCAGCCAGCTGTGATAAACACCAGTGGGGATGCGCTGAGCTGAGGCCACAGTCAGGCTGCTGGGAGAGAAAGGAGCTGGGATGACGCAGCTCAGTGTGCGTGTGTGTTTGTGTGTGTGTGTGTGTGTGTGTATACACGCATGCGCTTACACACAGCATATTGGCCCAGGATGTTCCCAGAAACAGCACCAGGAGATCAGTTGCTCCCCACTTAGGAGGAGCACTAAGGAGGTGCCAATTTTCTCATTAGACCTATGAGTACACATGGTGGCAGGAGGCCAAAACAGTCCGCAGAAGAGAGACTTTTAAAAACATCTGTTAGGGACTCTCGGATCCTAAGGTGGGGGGAGGACTCAGGATCCAGTACTTTTCCTTGCTAATACTCTGAGTGAGTCATAACAAGGGTACGCCGGTCCGATTGCCAGAATCCACTGACTTGAGCTGGGTTTACTAACACCTGAAGTATATTTCATGGGAATTAGGTTTAAATAGCAACCTGACTGTGAAGCTTGGAAGGCTCTCACCCATCTCCGGATGCCAGCAGTCCTCTGGAGCCTCAAATGGAAGATCCTGACAGCAAAGGTAGTGTAAACGAAATTATGGAGATTTCCCTTCCGGGCATAAGGACTGAGTCCCTAGAGGCACCTGCAGGCCCAGACAGGTTATGCAGCAATATTCCTTTAAACACCAAATGGTGGACTATTAAGCCACTGCTTCAAGGGCTCCAGAAATGTGAAACTTTGACAAATTCCCAAATAAAAGGCATAAAACCAACCATTTTTTAAACCTGCATGACTGACAGTGGGAAAATTACATCAGTGTGGCAGATCACTGTGAAATAAAGCCGCCATAAAGACACTTATGATGCTGTCATGGAGAAGGCAATTAGAGGGTGACTTGCTCTCAGGTCTAAGATTGGTTCTTGTTCTCCCTATAGCCTCCTGAGTTCTACCTCCCTGCTGCAAAATAGATCGATCTATAACGTAGTAGTTATATATCATAACACAGCAAGTCCTCTCTCTTGTTCCTCTACAAAAAAAGCATCCAGATTTAGAATCTGACAGGAACCAGTTATCACCTGCCACTCCACCCCCCATCCTCCAGAGTGTTAAGCAATTTGGCTGTGAATATTTAATACATTGGCCACACACTGTAGAACTAGAGCCCCCTATTTAAAATGAGAAATGGAAAACTTACATACTTGGTAAGCAATGTGCAAGGAAATGTTGGATGGTGAGTAGAAACCAGCCAAGAACGCACAGAAATGCATGTTCATGAGTGGCCTTAAATAAATGCTAAGGTATCGTTTTCAGGTGCGTAAAACAGGTCTGTGTTTTGATTTATCAGAAGCCATATCTCCCTGCATTTGGGGTAAAGGTATTTTTGAAAGAGAGTATCCTATCAGGGGTTATAGGGAGACCCAGAGGAAACAGGCACTGAAGCATCCCACTTCCGCACAGCTGCACCAGGACTGAAACTGTCTCCTGATCTCATTTCTACTCTAGCCTCTTTGTCATAGCACCCACAGATGTCTACATCCTAATTCCCAGAGTCTGTAAATGTGCTGCCTTACCTGGCAAAAGCTACTTTGCAGATAGGACTAAGTTAAGGAGTTTGAGATGGGATGTTGTCTTAGATTATCCAGGTGGTCCAGTGCAGTCATGAGGGTCCCTAGAAATAAAGAACAGAACAAGAAAGGGAGGATCCAAATGAGAGAGCGACAGGAAGATGCTATGCTGCTGGCTTTGAAGGAAGAAGGGGCTACAAGCCAAGAAATGCAGGTGGCCTCTAAAAACAGGAAAAGGTTCTTCCCTGGAGACTCCAAAAAGAAGGAAATCTTACTGACATCTTCTTGGCTTTAGCCCAGTGAGACTTTTTCAGGTTCCTGATGGCCGGAACTGTGAGGGAATACATCTGTGTTGTCCTAAGCCACTAAGATTTGTAGTGACTTATTACAGCAGTGGTAAGTAAAACAAATGCAGTGCTCTAGCTGGGGTCCCATTTCCCCTTCATTTTGATCTACTCAGAGGAGCACTGATTTCTCAATGCTGATCTGAGCCTCAACAAAGGCAGAGAAGACAAGACTCTGACGCTTAGACTGTGAACTCCAGTGCAGAGAGCATGAGCCATTCTGACACCCCTATCCTGAGGTTGGTCTGGAGGTGTGCCTTGGTGGCAGGATCCAAGAGAGGTCTGCCTTTTTGGGAAGGAGTATTTTACCTGTGGCAGGTTTTTGCTTGGCTCTGTTTATTTTTCCATTTTTCATGTCTGTGTATGTGTGGTATGCATGTGTGTATGCATGTTTGTATCATGAGTTGGCACATATGTGTAGACACAGCTACACATAGGTGCATGTACATGTGGAAGCCTGAAGTTGATGTCCAGAATTATCCATCATTGCTCCTCCACCTTCTTCATTGAGTCAGGGTTTCAGTCAAACCCAGAGTCCGCCAATATGGCTAGCCAGCTAGCTCTGGGGATTTCTTATCTCTGCCTTCTGAGGCTGGCCACCACACCCACCTAGCATTTATGTGGGCTTCTGCAGATCCAAACTCCAGTCCTCACACTTTTGTAGCAAGCACTTTAACTGGTGAGCCATCTCCCCAGCCCTTGGCTCTGTTTGTAAACTCTGAAGACAGGGCATTCCTTTATTTTCTGCTCTGGGTGATCTGCTCTGACACATCAGGATGGTTAATCTTATTTATTATTATTTATTTATTTACTTATTTATTTGTATTTTATGTGTATGAGTGTTTTGCCTGCATGTAAGTATACCATATGCATTCAGTGTCCCAAGAGGTCAAAAGAGAGTATCAAATCTCCTGGAACTGGAGTTACAGACAGTTGTAAGCTACCATGTAGGTGTTGGGAACCGAACCAAGGTCCTCTGTAAGATCAGCCAGTGCTCTTAACCACTGAGCCATCTGTCTAGCTGCAGGTCAATTGATCTTGATGGTCAGCTTGATGGGATCTGAGGTCACGTAGGCAACAAACCTCTGGGAGGGCCTGAGAGGTCATTTCCTGAAAGTATTAACTGAGATGGAATAAAAACACTCTCAGAGTAGGCAGCACCTTCTAGCAGGTGGTCGGATGTAAAATGAGGGAACGTGTCTCTTGCTGCTGCCACCACCATCCACTGACTCAGGCTCCAAATTCCTTGGCCTTCCAACATGGACTGAATACCAGGGAAAATTCAGGCCTTCAGCATCAGTTGGGAGTGGTGGGCATTCAGTTTCATGGCCTGGACAGTTACCAGGTTCTTAGCCTCTCCAGCATGCAGATAGTCGTTGTTGGTCTACCCAGCTCATATTGTGTAATAAGCTCCCTTTTATAATACATGTGCATTCCATGGGTTCTGTTTCTCTAGAGACCCCTGCCTAGCACAAGCCCCTGTCTTCAGGGCCTTCTGTCTTCTTGAAGGCATCTTCTTCCTCTTGTGGCTCCTCACTGACTCCCTCTTGTGTGTTCCATGTGAACTGTTCTTACAAACTTTTTTCTAATTATTAGTTGTTCCAGGTTAAGAAGTAAGTGAGCAAGACATATTATGGCTTACCAACTATTTATATTGAATTGGAATACTGTACTGTATTGACCTGTATCTTACAAACCACTCTTGCCCTTACCC
The DNA here is from genome assembly GCF_000622305.1 of Nannospalax galili. Lineage (NCBI taxonomy): Eukaryota > Metazoa > Chordata > Mammalia > Rodentia > Spalacidae > Nannospalax > Nannospalax galili. The sequence goes on from NW_008329035.1 coordinate 660,814, forward strand.
TCTCCATAAAATAGGCCAAAGAACTGATCTCTATAAGTAAAACTGGAGGGTTTTACTTTGGGTGGGTCTTTTCCAGAGTGCCTCAGCCACTCTATGTAGACACAGACTTTGGAATGAGAAAGGACCTTGATTTGAGTTATTTTATTGCCTTTAGGAAAATTATTTATTAAACCTCACTTTTTCCATAAAAAAGAATATAATGATGGTCTTTCTTCATGGTAAGAAATTAATGAGATTTTGTATTTAGCACAGTGAACCCCAGAGAAGCCCTCCATAAAACATTGAGTGGCACTGCTTCCTGGGCCTGCACAACCCACAGGCCTCTCTCTCCCAGGTAAGTCGATCGTGCCCTCCACACCTTGACTCCCCCAGCCTCATTCACCCTCCCATCTCCCCCACCCCTCTCTCCTCCTAGCCTGGGTCCTGTCCCATTCCTTGTCTTGGAGCCCCAGACACCTGGGGAACCACCACTGCTTCCTGATCCTTTGCATCCAGACTAACCCAGTTCCTTCCCGGGTCCCCAGGAGACTCGCCCCCACCTCCCTCTGCTTCCCTGGGCTACACAACCTGAGAGCCTCTTTCCTGGACACCAGGGCTGACCTTTCCGCTTCCTGATCCTTTGCATCCATACCAACCCAGCTCCTCAGTACAGTCCCCAGGGGCCCTTGGGACCACTTCCTACCCCCCATCTTCCTCTGCATCTCTGGGTGGCACATCCACCAGGTGCCCTAGACCAGCATCTTTCCTGGGCCCCACTCCCAGGCCAGTCCAACCCCCAAATTCCTGAGGCCAAAGTCTTTCCTAGAGGGATCCAGGCCTTAGGAGAAAGCCTGAGAGCATCTGATCCTCATCTGACTTGGGCCTCTGTGGGAACTCCTGAAGACAAAAGCAATCTGGTCACTCCAATATAAAATCAAAAGAGAGAACTGGAAGCTTAGACAAACCAGCTTTTCATGCCCAAAAAGTACGAAACAAAGACACATAGTTCACAAAAAGAATCAGACCCAAACATGAAGGCTTGAGCCTCACACAAGAATCAGAAACTACAAAAGAAAAAAAAAAAAAAAAAAACCCCACATGTCAAAATCACAGAGAAAAAATAATAACATGAAAAACCAAAATAACATATCCTCACCAAATACCAATAGTCCTCTAGAGGAGTACAATGAGAAACCCCTAGAGATAATGCAGGACATGGAACTCAAAAGAACAATTGTAAACATGATAAAAGAATTCAGTGACTTTGAAGAACACACAAACAAAGAAATCAAAGAGCTGAAGGAAGCTAGGGATAAAATTCTGAATGAATTCAGAAAAGAGCTAGAAATATTGAAGACTACTTCAGGCTGAAATGAAGAAGGAAGTGAAACACTCAGTAAGCCAATTAGAAACGACAGGAGAAAGCCTTAACAATAGGATGAATGAATGGAAAACAGATTATCAAGACTGGAAGATAAAGTGGATGAACTAGACCACTCAAGCAAAGATTATGAAAAATTTAGAAAGCACAAGAATGGAATATGCAGGGATTGTATTGACACCACAAAAAGACCAAACTTACAAATCATAGGCATACAGGAAGGAGAAGAATCCCAAGATAATGGCATGGACCATATCTTCAACAGAATCGTAGAAGAAAATTTCCCAAAATTAAAGAAGGACATGCCTATACAAATACAAGAAGCATATAGAACATCAAACAGACAGGACCAGAAAAGAAATTCTCCACGGCACATCTAGCAAAAACACTAAATGTACAAAACAAAGAGACAATACTAAAAGCTGCAAAAGAGAAACAAGTCACATATAAAGGAAAACCCATTAGGATTACAGCTGAATTTTCAGTGCAAACTATGAAAGCCAGAAGAGCCTGGACCAAAGTATTCCCAGTTTTAAATAACCACAGATGCCAACCCAGACTGCTATACCCAGCCAAAATGTCTATTATAGTCAAAGGGAAAAGAAAAATCTTCCATGACATAATAGGCTGAAGGAATTCATGTCCACAAAACCTACCATTTAGAGAGTTCTGAAAGCAATACAAAGAGCTAAAGAAAGGAATGACTATACCCAAGGGGTTGTGGAAAGAAATTCAATAAAGTTATGACTGTGGAAGAGTACAGCTATATCAAGAATGTAAGCAGAAATAAAAATGACAGGATTCAATACACATCTTTCATTAATAACTTTAAATATTAATGGACTGAACTCCCCAGTCAAAAGACACAGACTAGGTGAATGGGATTAAGAAACAAACCCCATCTTTTTGTTGTCTGCAAAAAACTCATCTCACCTTCAAGGACAGGCACTATCTTAAGGAGAAAGGGTGGAAAAAAGTACCAAGCAAATGGTACTAAGAAAAAAGCAGGTGTTGCAATTCTAATATCTGACAAAATAGACTTTAAACTAAAAATAATCAGAAGATATAAAGGGGGCCACTTCATTCTGATCAAAGGAGCAACGAATCAAGAAGCTATTACAATCACAAACATATATTCACCAAACTCTGGTGCAACAAACTTCATAAAAACAATACTACAGGACTTTATGAACCAGATTTATCCCAACTCATTAATAGTAGGGGACTTCAGTACCCCACTGTCTCCATTAGATAGGTCTACAGGGCAGAGTGTTAACAGAGAGACTACTAAATTAAACAATACGATATATCAAATGGACCTAACAAACATCTACCGAGTATTCCACCCAAGCACCAAAGGACATACTTTCTACTCAGCACCCCATGGAACCTTCTCCTAAATTGACCATATACTGGGGCACAAAAAAAAACCTCAACAAATACAATAAGATTGAAATAATTCCATGCATTCTATCAGACCACAATGCAATAAAGTTTACAGTCAACACATGAAGAAGCCCTAATCACCACATGAACACATGGAGAATAAACAACACACTCCTGAATGATGAATGGGTCAAAAGAGAAATTAAGAAAGATATAAAAGTATTCCTGGAATTAAATGAAAAGGACAATACAACACAACAAAACCTCTGGGACACGCTGAAAGCCGTTCTTAGAGGGAAGTTTATAGCTCTAAGTGCCTACATCAAAAAATCAGAAAAAAACACAAATAAATGACTTAACACTCCAACTCAACACACTTGAAAAGCAACAGCAAACAAA
>NW_008329035.1:665204-665997 GCF_000622305.1 Nannospalax galili
AAGTCTATAGCCTTTCTATATACCAATGACAAGCAGTCGGAGAAAGAGCATAGGGAAACCCTCCCATTCACAATAGCCACAAAAAAATAAAATATCTCTGAATAAACCTGACCAAAGACATTAAAGAGCTCTACAAGGAAAATTTTAACTCTTTAAAGAAAGAAATTGAGGAAGACATCAGAAGATGGAAGGCCCTCCCATGCTCATGGATTGGAAGAATTAATAGTGTGAAAATGACCATCCTACTGACAGCCATTTATAGATTCAATGCAATGCCAACCAAAATCCCTATGACCTTTTTCACAGAATTGGAAAAAACATCCTAAGATTCATATGGAAACATAAAAGACATTGGATAGCCAAAACAACACTGACCACTAAGAGCAATGCTGGGGGGATTACTATACCAGATTTTAAGTTGTATTACAGAGCTATAGTCATAAAAACAACATGGTACTGGTATTAAATAGACCCATAGATCAATGGAACAAAATTGAAGACCCAAATATGAGTACATGCAATATCTGCCACCTGATCTTTGACAAAGGGGCCAAGAATATTCACTGGAGGAAAGACAGCATGTTCAGCAAATGGTGCTGGCAAAACTGGGTCTCCACTTGTAGAAGAATGAAACTAAACCCCTATCTTTCATCTTGCACAAAAGTCAATTCCAAGTGGATCAAAAACCTCAATGTAAAGCCTGAAACTCTGAAACTGTTAGAAGGAAACATTGGCAAAAACCTACAAGATATAGGTGTAGGAAAGGATTTTCTAAACTGGACATTAATTGCTG